>NW_027272395.1:0-341834 GCF_040938485.1 Diadema antillarum
AATAAAAGTGGAGAAAAGTCTATAACAGATGCTCGTTGCTGTCAGATGAAATCAGCATCATATTGTTGATGAAACGAAAAGAAAAAAAAAAATAAGTGAGTGTACCACGGTTATTCACATTGTTGCCACAATATTACAATAGCTCTCAGATACGTTGTCTGGGTTTTCTGTGTATTTGCGTGCTGATTGATTGTAAACTGATTCTAAATCTCTCCCAGACAAATGTAAATTTGATTTGGCTTGTATTTTTGTTTGTTTGTTTGTGTGTGTGTGTGTGTGTTTGAGTGTGTGATTGTGTTTGGTTAAGCAGAAGAACGATATTAAAGCTGAAGTTTGGAATAGATAAGGGTACAGATAGAAAAAAGAAGAAGAAGAAAATGTGTATAGATCTTCACTTACTGGAAACATCTTGTTCCAGACTTTCATTTCCCTTCTTGCAGGCGTTCAAAATCTTTTTAGCAGTTGCATCCCTACTAAAGCTTCTCACTGCAGGAAAGAGGAAAAATGCCAATACTGCTCAGTGATTAAGCGGAGGGGGGGGGGGGGGGTGGACTTTCGGATGGATGTGAGCAGGCAGTCGTTGGAGCTTCGTGGGTTGTCTTCGGTCGTTTACTTTGGTCGCTGTGAGAGGTCGGTTTGTTTGCGCACGTTGTGGCTAAAGAGGGCAAAAACAAAGGGCAAGCACATTCGTCTGTATTTACGTCAGATGTAAACTAGCGGGATGTTGTGCAGTGCTCGTTAGTGTTTCACCGTGCTCATTTTTTTTTTTTCTGGTCAAATCCGTTGCGAGTGCTGCAAATGTCTATGACCGGCTTGCACTTTTCACCCTCACTTTGGACCTTTATATCATGATGTCAAACAAGGTTTGTATTTCCCCGAAGAAGTATGGGTGAATATTTGTGCGATAGTGTGGAAACTGGAAAAATTAGATGTTTATTGTCATTTATGAGTGCATGCTTGTCATCTCAACATATAATATCTTTGTGCCATAGTGGCCTTGAAGATACAAAGAAGGTAAAAGATTGAAGATGCGCTGGATACATCATTGTCTACTGATTGTATTGGCTGACTTATTTTGATGTTCATCTACCTACCTAGCAATTTTGTGGATTGATTTGATAGAGTTAGTGTGTCAGCTGCAGATATTGCATAATCTACTTTTCATCCCTTTGTGTGCTCCGAATGCAGACAGGCTCAGAAAACATCACAGTGCTGTACACATTGTCCAGAGTCTGTGGCACAGAAAACATCACAGTGTTGTACACATTGTCCAAAGTCTGTGGCACAGAAAGGGGTAAACATTGCCTTTTGAAATGTGTGCTGGGCCATTTGCAGAGTCTAGGATGAAGGTTTTTCAAGGTGTAGTAAGGAATGGGTTAACAATATGTTTAATGATGAGGCTGATAGTTCATATTCCAGCTCAGTGTCAACATGTACGTTGTTCCTTAGAGTCAGAAATGTTCTTATCCGTGCAATAGTTTGCAAGCAGAAAGAAGAGCGATATACTCTCTCACTTTCCTCCTTTTTTTGTCTCTTTTCTCTCTGTCCCTATGATTGTTTATATTGATTATCACCCCTTCTCTATCACACGGTTCTTCTTCACAGGAACTCGTGTATATGTGTAGGTTCTTGTTTTTGGCGTCATATCTAAGATGTTTCCATCTCATCTTTGTCTCTTTTATCGTGATCTCATCAAAGATTCTGTCCCACGTTTTTTCCGTGTTTGCGTGCATACAGGCTTGAAGGCTGAGGGCCTTAAGAAGGGGATCATCTTCAACCCGCACCCGTACGTCAAATTCAGCATCCAGACGCGCCGGCCGGGCAAGGAACAGCCGAGGACCAACGACCACCACCACCACCATCACCATCATCATCATAATCACAACCAGCAGCAGCAACAACAACAGCAACAACAGCGCACCACAATAGCAGAGAATACCGTCATGCCTGTTTGGCAGGGCCAGGTAAAGGAAATGCATTGTAAACATGGAGGAAGTTTTGTTTTGTTGTTGTTGTTGTTTTTTCATCATTGCCATGCAGTATCTGTTGCCATGGTGATGGATGGAGTGTTTAGTGGTAGGAATGTCAGTGACACGGTATTTGCCCTTGTGACAAATTGCTCTGATCTTATTTTCTCTCAGGACTTAGGGTTAGGGTTGTGATAGGGTTTGAGGTTTAGTTTAATGTGAGGATTGGGATTAGGGTTAGGGTTATGTGTGTGGGTAGAATTTATGTTTGGTTTAGTATGCAGATAATTTGTTGCCCTGATATGGGTGTACCATTCCAGGAATGGTTGTAGCAGGAAGAGATCAGGGAATCTGATGGGAGAAAAAAATACGGTATACCTTTGTGGTGAAAGGTAAAACGGTAAAAATGGGTGTGGCTTGCTGAATCTTTCTCCGCACAGGCACAAGATGAAACATGATACTGTTCTTTGGCAAAGGTTTTGTTTTTCAGTGTAGAAGAAATTGGTGCGTGTGGGAGGAAAAGAGATATCGGTTGAAGGGTAGGGTGAGCTTTAGGGTGAAAAGGAGAGGATTAGGGTAAGGATGTTGTTACCGGTGGCTGTAGTATACAAACAAAATGTTAATATCACCTCCTCCCTCTATCCAACCACAAATCTTCTTTTTTTTCACCTGATTTTCTTGTGCAAGCTGATCAGTGTGGTTTGACCTCTTTTTTGCCAAAGAGATGTATGAAACATGTCAACATTCAAATGAAGATGACGTTTTTATTAGGGAGGAGTGGATAAGGAGGTGCATTACAAGAAAGGAAAGCATGTTATGAAAACAGGATTCGTCGCTGAGTCACAAGCAGCTCTTGTTTGTGTGGTTTCCCTGGCTTTTCAAGGAGAATAAAACCCAAATACATATGTGAATTGGGAGAATGCAGCAAAATTAGTAGAGCACATCAGCTAAGTTTGAGGAAAATTGGACAGTCCATTCAAACTTCATGAATTTTTAAAGTTTCGGTGCTGCCATTCGCTGGATGTGATGACTACATCAATTTGTGACATTACATTATAGACAATGATATGAAGAAATAGAGATAGAATTCAACATTATTTCACTTTTCTACCATAATAAAAGAGCACTCAAGTTACCTCTGTCAGAAAGCTGAGGAATTATATTATCCTAAATATGTCGGTAACAAGTTCAGAGAATGTGTGTACTTTTCATAAAAAATGGAATTTTGTCAAATTCTGCAGCACTGAAATTTTAAAGATTCATAAATTTTCAACAGATTGTCCGTTTTTCCCGTAAATGTTGCTGATGTGTCCTACTCCTATTGCTGCATTCAATCTATCCAGACGGATAAACAAAGCTATGCATGGGCAGAGGGACTGACAGACATACGGACACACGGATAGATTTTTCTCAATCTCTCTTCTCCGTCATTTATATTTCTTTCCTCAATCTCTCTTTTAACCCATCTATCTTCCATATCTTTCTTTTCCATCTCTCTCTCTCTCTCTCTCCTCTATCATCTCTATCACCTTCCTCAATCTCTCCTTCACTTCATCTGTCTATTCTTCATCTCTCACTATCTCTTCTATGTCCTTCTTTTCCATCTTTCCGTCCTCTATCATCTATATTTCCTTTGCAATCTCTTTTTTAATCCATCTATCTATTCTCCTTGTCTCTCTCCTCTATCATCTATATCTCCATCATCTCTCCTTCACTCCATCTATCTATTCTTCATCTCTCTATTATCTCTATATCTTTCCTCAATATCTCCTTCACTCCATCTATCTATTCTTCATCTCTCTATTATCTCTATATCTTTCCTCAATCTCTCCTTCACTCCATCTATCTATTCTTCATCTCTCTCTCTATTATCTCTATATCTTTCCTCAATCTCTCCTTCACTCCATCTATCTATTCTTCATCTATCTCTCTATTATCTCTATCTTTCCTCAATCTCTCATTCACTCCATCTATCTATTCTTCATCTCTCTCTCTATTATCTCTATATCTTTCTTCAGTCTCTCCTTCACTCCATCTATCTATTCTCCATCTCTCACTATCTCTTCTATGTCCTTCTTTTCCATCTCTTTCTCTCCTCTATCATCTATATTCTCCTTCCTCAATTTCTCCTTCACTCTATCTACATGCTATTCTCCATGTATCTATCTCTTTTATATCTTCTTCATCTTTTTCTCTCTTTCTGCCTCTATTTCCTTCCTCTATCTCTTTTTCTCAGTCTGTCTCTTCTTTTTTTTTTCTCCCTCTCCCAATTTCTCTCACCGAGCACTTCAGTTGTCAATTATGCCTCTGAGGCATCCATCAGTTTTAGTCCCAGCCACTTCATCTTCTGCATCTATTTACTAAATCCCCGCGATGTCTCTCCCATTTTGGCGAACCATGTTGCGTGGATGGGGAACTGCAGGCCTGGCTCAACCAGATTTGAACATGTTGCTGTACACGGAGAGCAAAAACAGCTTTGAGGTGGTCGTGCATTGGCTGACCTTTTGCGTGTCCTTAAAACTCATCGCATTACTAGAACAAACACTGAATAATTGCATGCATATGCATGAAGCTGCAAAGGCAATGCCCATAATGATTGGGATGACACTCAATAACATTTTGAATACCTTGAGAAAAATGAGATGAACCAGGAGGATGCCCTTATCTTCAGGAGATGAACACTCAGAGAGACATGTTTTCTCTATTTCATGCAGTGCAGTACCACTTGATAACTGACATTATAAAATGGGTTCAAGAATGTAGCCAATAGGAAGCGCTGAAATGAGTCACATGTGCTTTGGTTACTCAGTCCCATTGCACTTGCGTGTTAAATCCTATTGCCGATCGTCTGTGCGCGCGGCGGCTCCTTTGAATTGCATGCATACGCGCTGTCAATCCTGTAAACAACTTCTAGTTCGGGCTGCCGGCCGGCCGGCCTTTCTTCCCTTGTGCATAACATGTGTGGCGTACGTATCATACGTACAGTGTACAGTAGACCAAGCGTTGTGGGACCGGACGCGTACATGGAGTCACTTTGAAGGGCAAATCCAACGATTTAGCAGGTTAATTCTCACGCCGTTTTCAGAGTATGTTGTCTAGTGGGCCTACATGAGGAGTCTATATCAAGTCTTTAAGGTAAAGGGTGCATATTCTATGTAAAATAAGTAAGTTTTCATGCAGGAGTGTCCGCAAACCCAACCCCCCATCATACTTATATGTGCGGGATTTCCGAGTGCGACGTGCGTAAATGTTTGGGACGAACATCTTCGGACGTCTTGACCCACAAAGGTACGTGAAAAACGCTGAAAATGCTGTTAGTTTTCGAATTTTCGACCCATTTTATAAAACAAATGATGCACAGGATTATTTCATGGCGTTAGTGGAGGCGTATAGCTCACTCTCAGGTATTTACAATGTAGTGCAACATGCACTCAGCTTCGCCTCGTGCATGTTTCACAATTGTAAATACCCTCGAGTGCACTATACGCCTCCACTAACGCACTCTATCCTGTGCATCATTTGTATACCAACGTAGCTGTGCTTCTCTTTTTAATAATTATTTCCACGACAACAGTGAAACGTTAAGATGACATATTGGATCTTCTCCTTCCTTTGATGTACAACAACAGGTTCCAAACTTCTCCAAGTCTTCAATCCCCCCATCCCCCCCCCCCCCCAAAAAAAAAGAGAAAAAAATATTTTCTCTAATTGCCACACAGATATCATTGCCTGGGACTATCATCCCCCTGGATTGTGTAATTTGCCGTTTGTTTTGTGAGGCTCTCTTTGTAAAAGCATGCATTATAGGCTGTATGGATGGTAATAAAGCCATATAGATGGTAATAACAAAGATTAGGAATAATATTTACCAAGTAATAAGCCTCTCTGGAATTGGCACTGTCCTTCTAGGGGGGCCATGCCAGTGTCAGTACAATGGCATTTCCATCAACCTTATCACAACATGGAAAAGAAGGATGTTGTGGAGTTAAAGAGCGTATCAGAGTCAGTTACCATGGAAACAGGATTCAGACTCTCCTATGTGTGATGAATTCAGAACCATGTCTACAGTGAAGAAGTTTTACAGCAGAAATGTAATTCATGCCGAATGTACAGGTACTTTGATTATGACCTGCATCATTGTTTTGTGTTGCAGATGATGTTTATATTTCAAAGAAGGCATGCCTACTGTCCTGTTGATACAAGCATGAAATTACAAGTCTTCAGTGTTTGAGTTGAGCTTCCATCGCCCCCCCCCCCCCCCCCCCGCACAAAGATGAAATTTGACAGAAAAGTAAAATTTTGATAAAACTTGGGAAAGAAAAAACAAACAAACAAACCCAAAGTCATAGAATTCTTAATATCTCACATTTTCACAAAATAGTGATATTAATCTCATAATTGTACCACCACTTCCGAACTCTTATATATGTTGGTTTGTACAATTATTGTGTGGAATATTTCAGGAGTAAATGATAGCACAACTATTGCATAACTCCCGCTAAATAGAATCATTGCTAAATTTTTGCAATTTTTTTTTTTTGGAAATATATGCAAATGACATTAACTTTTTTAGTTCAGAACAAACTTTTGATAGATGTGTAAACGGGACACTTCTGAAACAGTGACATTATTACATCATCAGTCAAACTTCATATATGATTGATATCACAGTTTTGTGAAAAAGTATGCACAATTTATTGAACATCCTAGCTAAGAACAAAAATAAGATGTGACAAAACTATATTGTGGCAAAGAAAAAATAAATATGAAGAGAATTATATCAAAACAACAACAACAACAGCAACAACAACAACAACAACAGCAGCAACAACAACAACAAGAACAACAACAACAACAACAGCAACAGCAACAGCAAGAGAGGAGTAAAATTCCAGGTGAGCCTTGGGAATCATTCAATGTTCTTGTGATGGCCTGTTGACATTATAGAGTAGACTCGAATGTCTTTGCCACCCATCCGCCGTTGTCTTTTGGCATTCAAAAGGTGTGTGCGAATGCAATTAAGTGGCATCATAGACACATGTTTGCTGTAGGCAAACAGTAGACATGAGTCTGCTAGCTTGCAGATGTTGTTGTTTTTGTTTTTTCTCTCTTTTTGTACCTTACTGTTGGGACCATTATTAATCAGCTGTGTTATATAGGTATAAGTCTGGACATGGCAAACTTCTGTCTATTGTTTTTGCTGAGAATTTTTAAAACATCTTCCACCATAGCTGGATGAGGGATGCAATGTGCATGGTTGACTGTCATCCCACAACAAACTGCAGTCTACTCTTTTACAGAGACCTGTATTTGAGGAAACAAAACATATCATTTTGAAATGGAGAAGGAATCTCATGACACAATGCAAGCTATCTTTAGTTAGTCATAAAGATGCCGTGTTGCCAATTTGAATTCCTCACAAGTAACAGCAATCTAAAAAGTCCTTAGTTGCACTAGAATGCTACCCATTCCTTTTACTGATCAAATCTTTTTCCTCTAAATTTTCATTTCTCTGTATTGAACAGATTTTAATTGTTTTTTTATAAGCTATTTTGTTAGTCTGAAGCACCTCCTCCAGAAACCATACTGTATTTTCTCCCTGTCCGTACTTCAGGGATCATCTGTCTAATAATATGCTTGTAGCTCCCTCTACAGAAGGGCGAAACCTGTTGAGCCTCACTTGGAAGATTTGCACTGCTTTCAAGCAACATTTCAAGATTGATATGGCAATCAAAGAAAAAAAAAAAAAAACACACACACACACATCATATACGGATGCTTTCATGGTCACACCTGATATTCTTTGTGTGTGTGTGTGTGTGTGTATGCGCCTCTCTCTGTGGCGCCCTGGCCCGTCTCGTGTCGTAGAGGGTGCAACACACACAAGGGACATTGCGTATGCGCATGTAAAGAAATGAACACTCGTTTAAGATGTTGGCGCCATGTATCACGGTGTGTCTGCTCATTTATTCAAGACATTCTTGACACAAACACATCGGTCTCCCTCATTCTTTCTTTCTTCTTCTTTTTTTTTTGGGGGGGGTGTGGGGGAGAGGGAGGTCCTGGATGAACAAAATGCAAATGCCAAGTACTTTAACATTTAACAGGCAACCTTATCATCTATTAATGCAGCAGTGGACTGCTATCCTGTAGAATTGCACTGCATGAAGACACTTGTTGTGGCACATCTAGTGGATCTGTAGTGACAAAAAAGGAGAAAATGATTGCAATTAAGGAGAAAAAGATGATGACGATGAGATGGAGGAGGAGGAAGAGGGGAGGAAGATGGAAATGACATCCAGATGGATGGACAGGATTGACAGAAGGATCAAGGATGAAGAGACAACAGTGTCGAGGAATATGAAAGAAGGATTAGAAGAGGAGGAATGAAAGTGATCATAGTGAATGATTATAAAATCCAACCTTCTGACACGAACATCTGTTGGCTCTTACACAAATGCATTGCATAAAATTTGATAATGTATTGGCTTGTTCTGTTAGAACAGTCACTGTTTATAGCTTTTGACCAAGCACAAAGATAAACTGACATGGTCGCAACAAATTTGTATCAGCCTGGCCAATGAAGCACAGCCTGACAACTCTTTGGGAATCAAAGGAGCTCTCCAGGGACTTCTAAAGTTTGTTCTTCCTGCGGACACCACCAGATCCTTAGCTAATTATTTTTCCTTAACTATCTGTTGGCACTCAAAAGTACTGGAAATGGGGAGGGGAAGGAGGGTGGGGGGGGGGAGAAGGAGGGAGGAGAGGGGGTGGGGGAGTATAGGGAGAGGAATGGCGAGAGAGAGGAAGTCCGATTAAGGAAGTGACAAACCTCGTATGCCGAATTGTGTCACGGTGCTGTGTAGCACGGAACCATTAAACCGTTCTTCCTCCTCCTTTCTCGCTACCCCTCGCTGTCATGCGACGACCGCTTGCCCCGACGTCACTCCGTAGCATTGTTTTCACGTCTTCAGTCGTGAGGTTTTTTTTTAACGCCAACTTCATTACTGTTTGCCCGGGTACGGTGGGCCCCTTTGGTTGCAAGCCTTTGAAGCGGAGACAAGCATAGCGAAAAAGTTTTTTCAAAAAAAATCTCGATGGATATATGTCAGCTGTCCACCATCACGGATTGAGGACATACATGATCTAGATGGACGTCATTCCTTGGGATTTCTTTGAATGAATCTAGACAATCCGCATAACTTTTACTCCTAGCTTCACAACTAAACAAGTGTTCTGTAGGGTGAGTTTTTACATATATATTCATCTGTCCTCTCCTTTTCGGTCTTTTCTCCGTTTTGGCAATTCGTAATAGTACGTCTTTTCTTCCATGTCTTGTGTGGTACTTCTTGGAGGTCTTTCCCCGTTTTCCGTTTTTATCACTGCTATGTTCTTGTTTTTTTTTAGTGATCTCTCTTTCCGCTACAAAACATCCCTGCGAGATGATCGCAGGATGATGGGAATTGTATCTCATCGCTTGCTTTTCTTCACACTCGTACAAAAGGAAGAGTCTGTTGCTTCTTGGATATTCTTTCGATTTCCTAAAATATCATCTCTTTTCCAAAACTGATCCGAAAGACTTATTTTACGGCACGGATTTCAAATCACAGCTTTGATTTCTGTTCTTGGATAGATATGTTTATCTGACCCTCAAAATGATTTCCCAACAGCATTTCAGTTTTTGCACATGTACACTTCCATTTTTGGACGGATTGTATCTCTCAGGCACAAAATGCAGATTGATTTCTTTTCTTTCTTTCTTTTTTTTTTGCTATGAAAGGGTTACGACTATTATAAAATAGGAGTAGATTAATGTTTGCATGTTTGTGATGGTAATTAGAGAAAGATTTTGGGATGCCATCTTGCAAATATTCTAGCGTCAAGTAAAAAGGCCACTTTGGGCGGTCATTTTTCTGACAAAAGAAATTCTATTTCTTTCTTTTGTACTTTCATCACCATTACCATCATCATCTTCATTATGGGTGTCGTCTAATCATAGCCATTTCATTGGTCGCTGTGATCATCTCCATCAATGTTATGTATGGGATGCCTGATTGTCATCATCATCATCATTTTATTCATTACACAAATTGGCTTTTCTGTCATTTCATCCTTGCTTTATTTTTACAAACTAAGCTTATTTCACAAGTGTCAGTGTCGTTATTGCTATTGACTATTGTCATCTTATCACCCACTTCGGAATATAGATGGTAATAAATTTTCCCTTTTTTTCTCCTCTGTTATTGTGGTCATCACCATCATCGGCACTATGTTCATCTGTAACCTCATTGCTTACCGGGAAAGGCGTGCCACGTATTTGGTCTATGGAGAATTTATCCTTTCTCAGAAGCCGCAGGTTAACAACATTACTATCATTAATTCAGCAGCAGTATGCTCCTCCTTGGGATCATTATACCCCCGCCAAACGAAGTTTGAAGGGGGTATATAGGAATCAGCGGACGGTCGGGCGGTCGGGCGGTCGGGCGGTCGGGCGGTCGGGCGGTCGGTCCGTTGCAAGTCTTGCGTCGCGAACTACTTCCTCAGTTTTCAACCGATTCCCATAAAACTTGGCACAGATGTGTGCCTTGGGTTGTAGATGTGCAAGACGTATTTTTTGACAGTACCCAAAAGTACGTTGCCATGGTAACGGCATATTATGGGCAAAAATGGGTACAAATCTTGCGTCGCGAACTCCTCCCACAGTTTTTGATCAATTTTTAGCTCACCTGAGCCAAAGGCTCAAGTGAGCTATTGCGATCGCCCTTCGTCCGGCGTCCGTCGTGCGTCGTGCGTCGTGCGTCGTCCGTCGTCCGTCGTCCGTCGTCCGTCGTCCGTCGTGCGTCGTGCGTAAACTTTTTACATTTTCATCTTCTTCTTGAAAACCCCAAGACCGATTTTCATCAAACTTGGCAGGTAGCATCCCTAGGGGGTTAGGAACTCAATTTGTTAAAATGGGCACCATGCCCCACCCATGGGGCCCCCAGGGGGGCCCAAACCCCCCAAAATTAAGGAATCTGTAAAAATCTTCTTCTCTAGAACCAGAAGTGATAGAGCTAAGTTAATACTATGAGTTAGTACATTGATGACTGTAGTTTCAAGTTTGTTCATGGCAGAATCAGGGGTGCCCCCCTTGGGACCCAGGGGAGGGGGGTGGGGAAGGGTTCTAATGGGGCCTAAATTGTACATTTTCATCTTCTTCTTGAGAACCCCATGACCCATTTTCACCAAACTTGGCAGGTAGCATCCCTAGGGGGTTAGGAACTCAATTTGTTAAAATGGGCACCATGCCCCACCTAGGGGGCCCCCAGGGGGCCCAAACCCCCCAAAATTAAGGAATCCGCAAAAATCTTCTTCTCTAGAACCAGAAGTGATAGAGCTAAGTTAATACTATGAGTTAGTACATTGATGACTGTAGTTTCAAGTTTGTTCATGGCAGAATCAGGGGTGCCCCCCTTGGGACCCAGGGGAGGGGGTGAGGAGGGGTCCTAATGGGGCCTAAATTGTACATTTTTATCTTATTCTTGAGAACCCCATGACCCATTTTCACCAAACTTGGCAGGTAGCATCCCTAGGGGGTTAGGATCTCAATTTGTTAAAATGGGCACCATGCCCAACCCAGGGGGCCCCCAGGGGTCCCAAACCCCCCAAATGAAGGAATCTTTATAAATCTTCTCTAGAATCAGAAGTTATAGAGCTGAGATAATATTATGAGTGAGTACATTAATGACTGTAGTTTGAAGTTTGTTCATAGGAGATCCAGGGGTGCCCCTCTTGGGTGGGGGGGGGGGGGGTGGTTGGAAGGGTCCAAATGGGGGCCTGAATTGTACATTTTCATCTTCTTCCTGAAAACCTCATGATGGATTTTTGTCAAACTTGGCAGGTAGCATCCCTAGGGGGTCAGGATCTCAATTTATCAAAATGGGCACCATGCCCCACCCAGAGGGCCCCAGGGGGCCCCAATCCCCCCAAATTAAGGAATCTTTAAAAAATTGGGCCCTTATTGTACATTTTCATCTTCTACTTGAGAATGCCTGGTCAAATTTTAATTTAGATTAGTGACTGCGTGAAAGGTGAACTTGCGATACTCAGGTGAGCGCTAGACCCGCGGGTCTCTTGTTATGAAATTAGGTACAGATGTTCGTCTGAATATGTTAATGTGCAAGACACATATTTCCGCAGTGGCAAAAAGTGCGTTGCCATGGTAACGGCATGTTATTGGTAAAATATAGGGCAAAATGCTTCATGGCAAAACTGCTTCATCAGTGTTCTTCCAATTCTCATGGAATTCATATTGAATGTTTGTCTTAGGATATAGGTCAGCATGACACATTTCTTGACAGTGACAAAAAGTATGTTGCCATGGTAACAGCTCACATATTATGAGCCAAAATGATGGAAAATTTTGTGTTGCAAACTACTTTCTCAGTTTTTGCCCAATTTCCATGAAACTTGGTACAGATGTGTGCCTTTGGTTGTAGATGTGCAAGACGCATTTTTTGACAGTACCCGAAAGTACGTTGCCATGGTAACGGCATATTAATGGCAGAAGATCAAGGAAAGATCTTGCGGATTTAACTACTTCCTCAGTTTTTTGACCAAAGCTTATGAAATGTGGCACACACCTTGATCTTGGTGGGAAGATGTGGAAGACATATTTTTCGGACGTGTCGGAAGCTGCGTTGCCATGGTAACGGCGTATAAATGGCAGAAGATCAAGGAAAGATCTTGCGGATTGAACTACTTCCTCTGTATTCGACTGAAGCCCATGAAATGTGGCACACACATTGGTCTTGGTGGGAAGATGTGCAAGACATGTTTTTTGGACGTGTCGGAAGCTGCGTTGCCATGGTAACGGCATATTAATGGTGGAAGATCAAGGAAAGATCTTGTGGATTGAACTACTTCCTCAGTTTTTGACAAAAGCTTATGAAATGTGGCACACACAATAGTCTTGGTGGGAAGATGTGGAAGACATATTTTTCAGACGTGTCGGAAGCTGCGTTGCCATGGTAATTGCATATAAATGGCAGAAGATCAAGGAAAGATCATTCCTTGGGTAAGACTGTCGTCACGGGGCGGGGGTATTAATCACCTTAAGTGATATTTATCATCATCATCTTCTTCATCCTTCAATACCAATCAGCTCCTCATCATTTTATGGCCTGTTTCCTTTACGATCACAGTGAGCCTTACTCTGTGTAGAACATTGCCTCATTGAGAGATATTCACAAAGGCCGTCAAATAATTTGTCTAGCACTGTTGCCAATCTAAACTTCACTGAGGATAGACCGTTGAACAAGATAATAGCCATGATCTCTTCTTCTTTTTTTTTTGTTTCCTACCTGAGTAATGTTTCTAAAGTGTCCTTCACTGCAACACATTACTGTGGAATGGGAAGGTCCCTGCACGTAATGATTCATGAGAATGAAGAGAACAGAACAGCCTCTACATAATTAACTGTGCTGCAAACCAACATGCGACCGTGCTGCAAAAAGCAGAATAAATGGAAACTGATGCTACTATGTAAAACACCACAACTACTTTCTCTACTTGCCAAATATCCTATCTCCCATCTGACATCAATGTATGCAAGTTATACTGGGCTGTTTGCCTCGCTGTGTAATTGATAAGTCACTACCGCTCTCTCCTGGCTGTATAGCATCAATAATGCGGCGGCGAGAGATTCTGTCCAGCGTCGGCCATTTTTTTGCCGGCGTAAGTGGCTAATTGTGCAATTGGAAGTGCTAATGAAACTGCACTGACAATCGCAATTATAATTGCCTGAGAGAAAAAAAGGAAAGGCTTTGCTTTTCCTCGCCCGAAATTTTTCTCTTGCGTACAGGTATCTGTCGCTAGCTGTCCGACTGCGGTGGGAATTTTGAGGGACTACTGTGTGGAAGTTACAGAGGCAATCAAAATTCAATAAAGTGTTTTTAGACGATGGAAAATGCCTAAAAAATGCGCTCTGCACCCTTTGGAGTTATTTATGTGGATCTGTTGTGCTCATCGTCTCATCATCACATATGTTCGCATCTTGTTTCGATTGAATTTTCAACGAATTGTTCATTGGTGTGTATATCTCTACTTATCTCTTTCTTCTTTTTCAACCTTCTTATGTACAATTATGACTATGATGTATGCTATTCTTTTCATAATTACGTCCCTCTGCGCCTCAGAATAGGATACTAGATCGAAGGCGCATTACAAATGCTGTACTTATTATTATTATTATTATCATTTGAAATCCTTTCGCCTTTGCGGACAAATTTTGAAGCTCAGCCAATAACGATGTCAATCAAAGGTATGATGATTTTAAATCTAGCAGACATATATAGATCGATTAGCAGGGACTAATGGATGATGTGTATAAGTTGCTGAGAAGTGAAAGATCGCACTTTTAATGAGGGGTGACTGTGTTAGCGAAAGAGTTACGACTTTGGTGTGACTGTTAACACCCCGGCTTCCACCCAGGAGTGATGGGGAAAGGGAGGAGGAAATTATTCAAACTCCATTTTGGCCCCCGGTGCTTCGTTCTTAAGATCGCTATCGGTGAAAAGGCGAGGATGGATACCCCGTATCTGTTTGATGATCGAGAAGGTCGCATGATTTCTATAAGTACCTTATTTCGTCTTCATTTGTGCATCTCACTGATAGGTCCTTCCTCTTTCTCATATCTCTCTCTCTCTCTCCTCATCTTCCCTTTGGTTCTGTCTCTTAGTCATCCTTGGCAGGAGAACAAAATTGTTTCACATTCAGAGAAAAAAAACATATTTTCAAGAGTGATTGCTTTTCCTCTTTATAGAATTATTCATCATTAGCAATCTGCAACAACATCTGTGTGATTGCTTGTTGAAGTAAGGTAGGCCTTGGTTCATGTGAAGAGTTGTAGAATAAGCACAAGTAATGCAACTATACTTTTAGCCAATCAGATTCTGCCATTTTTTACTTACGTGTGACTTGGTACGTTTGATTTTAAGAATGTTAAGTTAGACGTAAAATGTAAATCAGGGCAACAAGAGGTTGGCCTCTCGGAAGGATAAAGTGCGAGGAGGATGAGAATCAAAAGACAACACTTTGTTGTTTGTTTACTTTTTAAAGGTAGGTTAATTTTTTTTTTTGTGGTCATTATGCTCAGATCCTTTTTGAAGAACATCATAATGTTTTGAACGCAATTCTGCGACACACCACATCACTCCTTGGTACAGTATATGTGCCTCTTTTCCTCAGTTCAACGCTTTAACCAAAAAGCAATTTGAGCTGTAATTTTGCCAGTTGCATTGTAACGTCCCTCACCATTTTTCAAATGGGAACATTTGATAGCGGTATTTTGTGAGGCTTTCAGGGGTGACCTTGCGCTTTTCCATTTTCATTATAGCCATTTTCCGGGTATAGTGCGGCACATTTATTCGTACATGACAGAGTAACAAGTTACCGTATGACATACTGCGACCCCATTTTCTGTAGTGGGATGTCTGTAATACTTCGCACATTGCTGGAACATTTTTTGCTATGTCTTTTTTAAAGGGGTATGAAGGTTGGGACAAATTTTGTGAATAAAGTCTGTATAGATCATTTATATCTCTCTGTCAAACTGCTTTTTGAAAACATTTCTTAAGTTACTTGGACTGTTTTTTGTTGTTGTTGTTAAAAAAAGTTATTGAGCTTGAGTATAAGGCAGTCAATCCTTAGATTTACGCATCATGTATTTGCCGTCAGCCACAGAGAAAATACTTGGTCTCATAAGCCATGATGTCTTTGTCTTTAGTTTTCTGTCAAGAGACTTCTTACCACTGATGATCTCGTTTACTTTTGATTTGCTGATTTATCAGTGCCATCCACCACGTCATCGTGGAACTAAGTCAGATATTGAATATGTCTCAAGCTTTTTTGTTGACTGTTGGTCCTACGTTATTAATTTTTTCCTCACTGCCCATCTATTCAAACACAGCTCTACTGGACCTTACCCCAATTCCCACCCTACTGCAACCCTTTCCGAAGCCCCCCTTACTTCACATATTTATATTTTTCTTTTCCTGCTATCCATAATTTGTACCTTTAACAGTGTGAATGCTTCTTGAAAACTAGTCACTGCTTGCATGTATACCTCACGACATCGGAAGCAATTTCTTCCGCAGATGACGTTGGCATCGGTCCGAGATCAAAGTCGTGCCAAAGGGATGGATTTAATCACAGCTAATTGCTAACATGCGCGATGAGTATATCCGCATCCTCAAAATATCGCACATCACATCGCATCACAAAATGCTCTCGGTTTCCAACAGCGACATTCCCGCCCATATTCTCTTTTTGTCCTTTCTTCTTCTTTTTTTCTTTCTCTCTTGTATGACACTACTGAGAGGACATGTTTTCGATGTTCATTCTTGCCTAGCTTACCCCCTTTCTTTTTTGCCCAGTTACAATTGCCCACCAAGGCAACGCTAAGGATGTATGTGTTGTACTCCTGTATGCGCCCGCACTTCACAAGATTTATTCGTTTGTTTGTTTGTTTGTTTGTTTTGGTGGGTGAAGGGTAGTACCTACATGTATAAAGAAAATATCACTGCATAACATCTGAAACAAAAATACCCATTAAGAAATATCCCGTGATGATTATTATAATTGGGCTGCAAAGTGCAAGCCAAACTCCAAATTGTGTGTATTATGGTTTTTCCTCTCTCTGCTATATCTTGCTGTCATACTGACTTTAAAAAAAGAAAAAGAAGAAAGCTTTATTATGCCATTGTGTCCTTTAAAGTGAAGTAATACCATCTGTCAACCCATACCTACAAACTTAATTGCATTTCTTCCTGTGATGTTCGTAAGGAGAGTGCCCCATAAGCCCTCGTGTCCTGCAATCCCTTACCTCCTTCCATAGTTTGAACTCCCCCCTCCCCTCCCCCTGCATTTCCTGTGGATAATAAGATGGAGAAATCCCCATTTTTAGGCAGCTTTCTATTGTCACTCATTTTACTTGTCCTTATTTTTTTTTACCTCCGGGCTGATTACTCATATTTTATCAATTTCCCCCTTGAATTAAGCAACTTTTTTGTTGAAGTGCTGTCCCCCCGAGTGGATGTTGTACTGTTTGATGGTATGCTTTTCAACAGCTATTGCTTGGCAATGCATTCAAATCCCCAACTCAACATCCTCTTAACTTGAGCCCCTCTCCACACTGCTCCCCTCCCCACCCCCAATAGTACTGCCCCTTGTCCCCCCTCAATACAATATTCAATCATCACCTACGATTCCATTCCCCCATTTTTTTCTTCTCTCACATTTCTACTTCTTCAGTCTTCCTTATTTTCAATTAATTTCCCCCGTTTCATTCCAACCTCCATAATCCTTGTTGATGATGGATTTCACTTGTTATTTTCATGACAAAGAAGGATCAATGTATATTGGCTTCTTGCAGCAAGCAAAGTTTATTTTAATAAGTCCCTTACTGTGCAAATAATATTAATCATGATCAGTTTTATCTTTATATCTTCCTCTTAGGCACTATTGCGTGAATATTTTTCTCCTTTTTTTCTAGATATGGGAAGTATCCACTTGATTTTGTCGTATATACTCATTGTACTCTAAGTAATGGAGTCCCATGATCATAATGAACATGGAAATAGGGAGCTGAAGAAAGAGAAACTAGACAGATTTTCAGGAGAAATCTTCAATCACCACCACCATAACTTTTCTTTATATGGACCGATCATTTCCTATTGCATTTTCCTTTGTACCGATTGACTCATTCATTTGTCTGTTCTTGTTGAATGTTGTGTCTTTATCTCTAGTGCATGGAGATGCCCTCCATGTCACCTCTTGCATGTCCCAGAGCTGACCTGCCTGTCAACCATTGCATCTGTCCTCACCAACCTCTGTCCCCTTCTCCCAGCTTTAAAAATCATCTTTCAACACAGCCTATAGAGGGCGCATTGTGATTGTTTGAATGCTCTTTTGGTCTGTATTGTCCACTCTGGCAACTGAATTGGGATATTATTCGCCATGGCAATAGTTTCCTCCCCGAGATATTAATGTTTCAGATTTACCCTCCATTTCTACCTATTACCCTCCTCCGTTTGTTCCCCCCCCCCTTCCTCCTTCGGCTGATTGCCCATCAACAGCCCCCTCTGACAAGTCGGTGATCATAGCATTAGTGTCACGACGGGGATAGGATTAACCCTCCAGCCTGCAGAGTCCTCCTGGGTCCATGTAGTGAACCTGTAGGACCCATTCACACACACCAAAAATTAAGGGTTTATTATCGAATTATTTTAGTCTGTTTTGCAACACAATGTAGAAACTGTTAATTTTTGTGTGTGGACATACATGTACACCCAAAAAAAGAATGATTAATTCGAACAAATTACCGTATTGTGATGCTTAATTTAGTTTGTGGAGCATAATGGCTATTACAGCGATATTTCTGAAAAGCTCTGTGTATTATATTTTTAAAATAACATTTTCTTATGTGGTAAACACAGTATTGATGTTCTCCAATGCTTATTACAGTTGGGGCTTACATGACAGAACAGTATGTAGCTCTAAAAGTTTTAAACCCAGTATGGTTTTACAACAAGCGGGTCTGATCGAAGGTCTACGAGTGTCATCCTGCTACCTGCAACTCACCATGCAAGAACGCTCCAACACGGACAGTCATTCATTCCTCCATCGAATGGAGAGGCCGACCCGCATGTTAATTGCTCAATCCGCACCTCAGAGAAAAGGGGTTCAAAATAGACGAGCGGAGGCCATGATAGACAGCGCGAGGCCTTCAGTGCTCCCCGTTCATCACTCCCCACTCATCCGGACACCCCGCTCCCGTCGCAGCAGAACAAAGTTTGAGCGCTAGTGAGCTAGAACTTTCAGCCAATCGTGAAAGAGATAGATCCAGTCCTTCTGACTGCAGTGGTAAAAATGTTGGTCTTGAATGTATGGCAGGTGCTAAATTAATTTCATTTTGACAAAATATCAATATCTATAGATCTTGCATGAAGTAGATCATATTGTTTGAAAAAAAAAATATCAGTGAATTTTCTCTTTATCTATTGTGAAGATGGATCACTTCTTAAAGGGAACGCACACCCAAAGAACAATGTAGATTGAGTAAAAGCATTAACATTAGTGGAACACATCAGTGAAAGTTTGAGGAAAATCGGACAGTTTCAAGTTTGTTCATGGCAGAATCAGGGGTGCCCCCCTTGGGACCCAGGGGAGGGGGGTGGGGAAGGGTTCTAATGGGGCCTAAATTGTACATTTTCATCTTCTTCTTGAGAACCCCATGACCCATTTTCACCAAACTTGGCAGGTAGCATCCCTAGGGGGTTAGGAACTCAATTTGTTAAAATGGGCACCATGCCCCACCCAGGGGGCCCCCAGGGGACCCAAACCCCCCAAAATTAAGGAATCCGCAAAAAT
This sequence comes from Diadema antillarum, assembly GCF_040938485.1. Classification (NCBI taxonomy): domain Eukaryota; kingdom Metazoa; phylum Echinodermata; class Echinoidea; order Diadematoida; family Diadematidae; genus Diadema; species Diadema antillarum. The sequence goes on from NW_027272395.1 coordinate 19,377, forward strand.
CTTCTTCTCTAGAACCAGAAGTGATAGAGCTAAGTTAATACTATGAGTTAGTACATTGATGACTGTAGTTTCAAGTTTGTTCATGGCAGAATCAGGGGTGCCCCCCCTTGGGACCCAGGGGAGGGGGTGAGGAGGGGTCCTTATGGGGCCTAAATTGTACATTTTTATCTTCTTCTTGAGAACCCCATGACCCATTTTCACCAAACTTGGCAGGTAGCATCCCTAGGGGGTTAGGATCTCAATTTGTTAAAATGGGCACCATGCCCCACCCAGGGGGCCCCCAGGGGTCCCAAACCCCCCAAATGAAGGAATCTTTATAAATCTTCTCTAGAATCAGAAGTTATAGAGCTGAGATAATACTATGAGTGAGTGCATTAATGACTGTAGTTTCAAGTTTGTTCATAGGAGATCCAGGGGTGCCCCTCTTGGGTAGGGGGGGGGGGGTGGTTGGAAGGGTCCAAATGGGGGCCTGAATTGTACATTTTCATCTTCCTCCTGAAAACCTCATGATGGATTTTTGTCAAACTTGGCAGGTAGCATCCCTAGGGGGTCAGGATCTCAATTTATCAAAATGGGCACCATGCCCCACCCAGAGGGCCCCGGGGGCCCCAATCCCCCCAAATTAAGGAATCTTAAAAAAATTGGGCCCTTATTGTACATTTTCATCTTCTACCTGAGAATGCCTGGTCAAATTTTGGTAGAGCTGTGAATAATTTAGATTAGTGACTGCGTGAAAGGTGAACTTGCGATACTCAGGTGAGCGCTAGACCCGCGGGTCTCTTGTTTAAGTTTTGGTGTTGGAACCACTGGATGAGGAGACTACTAGAGGTTATGACGTATGAGTGGACAACAATATAAAGAAAATATTAACAGAATTCCACAAAAATTCACTTTTCTAGCAAAATGAAAGAGTACTTGACTAACCACTTTCAGAAAGCAGGGGGAATAAGTGCTACCCCTAACATATGTCAGTATCAAGTTGATAGAATGAGTAATTTTCACGAAAAATGAATTTTTATTGAATTCCCTTTATATTTTCTTTATATTGTAGTCCACTCATACGTCATAACCTCTAGTAGTCTCCTTACCCAGCATTTCCAACACCAAAACTTAAAAAATTCATAACTTTTGCATCGATTGCCCGATTTTCCTCAAACCTTCACTGAAGTGTTCTACTAATGTTACTGCTTTCACTCAATCCACATTGCTCTTTGGGTTTGCGTTCCCTTTAAATCTTTATTGCTTTGAGTAATTTTTTGTTTTCTCCCAGTTGCAGCAAGAAAGAGTAAAGGAGTGTATGAGCACAATGAGTAAACTGATGAACTAAGATCTATATTTGACCTGCTGTAACTGGCAAAGCAAAGTATGTTAAGAAATTTTATCACACATCTGCGGGGAACTTCAGAATCCCGTAAAATAGAGTTCTCTTCCTTAATAGCAGCAAATTGTGTGTTCCTGTCTTCTGTGTGTCCTGTGGAAGTCGGCAAGAAACATCAAGTGGGGGGAAAAAAATTAGACAGATACAACAGGAAAAAATTACTCAAGATTGATTGACTCATCAGCTTTTCCCCTCCCTATCCGCCAAAGGAGGGAAGAAAAAATCTGTAAAAATCAGAGTGAATAAACTCCTCTTCATGGAAGTAATGTTGGCACACGATATTAACCAACAGAGACACGGGGAGACTGATGAGGCATAGACCGTTTTCACACGGGTCAAGAAAAGTAATTGCAATGCTGGATTATAATTACGATTACAATTACAAGTAGAATTGTCATCTGTTCACACAACCGAGATTCAGCGGATTTTGAATTTCAAAGCGAGGATAGGAGAGGTGGCTTCTTTCCGAGTTCCCATCAATTGCTCTTGAGCGGTAAGGAGCATGTTTTTTGTGTGGTAGTGGTTGAAAGATCACCGTAAGCTCCACCCCCACAACATGATTTTGAGGTCAATCCGTATACACGACTATTTCGCCTCGTAATTCTGGAGATTTATCACTGGAAAACGCCTCTGAACTGTCATTTCAATGACAAATTGAATTACGATTCAAATCACCCTCTATGTACGCTTCCAGTGTGCATACACCATTTGAATTATGTCTGCATAGTGTGCGTACATCATTTGAATTATGGTTCTAGCGATGCATCACTAGAATCTTGATTCAAATTACGCACTCTCGGTGCTTGTGAAAACGACCATAGAGAGCATGGTGACGTTAATTTAATGAGTCAATTCAAGAATGAACTAGATTATCGAGCCGTAACTGTCTTCAATAATGTCCACACTTTCTATTCGTTCAAGGTTCCACCTCTCAAGTTCTTGCTTAGAGATACTGTAAAACCAAGAAAAAAGTTCATGGGCATTTTAATGCTTGCAGATTTCTGGAGAGCCAGGATTTGTGAAATTTAAGTGCATGTGAAAGTTCTTGTCTACACTGTATGCATTGAATGCCAGGGTGGTAATTCGCAACAATTTCATGGCGCGAAAAAGGCCATCGGCTCCAATTCGCGAAAATTTCATGCAGCCAATAATGTCTTGTTTTACAGTTGTTTGGAATGATAGAGATTACAACCCTTCAAATTTTTCTTCTAATTCTCCCTCTCTCTCCTCCTCTCTCTCTCTAACACATACACATACACACACACACACACACACACAATACAAAAATGCATGTTTTTCTGCGGCTCTGTTCAACGTCTCGATCGCCTTTTCTTTCTTTCTTTCTTTCTTTTTTTCTCTCTCTACTTGAGAATGCTCAAGGCTCTGCTAACTACTTCCAGGTGCCGAGTGGATGTTTTCTATTTCCCTGCTGATGTAATTGTATCCTCCAGGGTGGGGGTGGGGGTGGGGAAGGGGTAGAGAAGGGGGAGGTAAGATTTTCTGGGGGTGGGGGAGGGGAGGGTGTGGGGATACAGACAGGAATATCTTCTTCTGGTCCTGATTGCAGCCGGAAGATGTCTTTTGAGGGGAGAAATTGATGACAAGATTTGAGCTGGCTTGGTGCACTGGTAAACATGGGATTGGGTTTATTGTGGAGTACTAGGTTGTGCTCCCTCCGCAAGTGATGCGGTCCTTTCAAAGCAAATTGTGATGCTCACAACTATCCCATGTGAGCCCATAGGGGCTTGGGCAAAGGCTTATGCTCTTGGAAGACAACACTTTATATGGGTGGGCATGTGAAGATTGCACATTTTTAAAAATCTTGATAGCAGAAATTTTACATAAGTTATCAAAAAATATACGGGTAATGAATTTATTGATTAGCTTTTACTTGAGCATCGGGGATAGACAGGCAATCTTTATGATATACTGTGTATTTAAATTTTTTCCTTTGGTTTGGGCAAAGTTATTTCAAAGCTCTGTAGTTTAAAATATCTTGGGCATCTGTGCCACTGGTTGCTCGGAATGCTTTTCAACTCTCACAACATGAACATGCACAATGTTGGAAGGCAGATATGTATGTTCTGTGTGGTACTATGAGTTGCTGTGTCATTGTGGAATACACTGTACCATACATTGTGTGTCTCACCCAAACAACTGTCTCTTACTCCTGGCCTCTGCTTGGTTTGGAGGTAGTGTGACCCAGGAATACTGTATACGCTATAATTTTCGCGTACATAAATTTTCGCGAATTGCCGCTGTCACACATTTTCGCGAGTGGTTAAATTCGCGATTGGGGGACCAGAGAAAATATGAAGTGGCAAAGAAAGTGTGAATTTTCAACTTACTAGCAAATAAGAATGATACTAGTTATATACTGCACGAAAAAGACTTGCCAAACTCTGCGAACTAGTAAGTTAGAATTCAAAATTTTTGAAGTGGTTAAGTCCATTGCGCTAGACTTCTGACGAGTGGTCCCCTTGCGATAATGGATTGGCTCTCTAGTACAGTATTCGTAAGTAGACGTGGACGTGTGCGTGCTATATGTACGTAAACAAGCATAGCCAGTACACTGTATGGTCTGTTCGGTAAGCCATGACTTTGTATACTAGTACTGAAATGTTCATATAATCAAGGCAAGGGATTCATTTTGGAAGGTAATATTTTCGTGTATTGTTAATTTCGCGAATAGCTCCCGACTCGCGAAATTCGCGAAAATAAAACCCCCGCGAAATATATAGCGTATACAGTATGCTGGCTCTGTCATGTTTGACAGTTTGCAAGCCACTTGCTATGGCAACTAAAATGAGCATTGTGTGATCTTTTTTTCTTTTTTTTATTTACTTGAGGTCATTCAACTCTTTCTGGACTACCATCCCAAAGAGTCTTTAACCCATTGATGATGGACTGATTTTACTAGCACAACAGGCATTTCCCATAGATCCCTACCTGAGTATACTCGGGACTCGTCCTCAACGGGTTAATGTTGTGTGCAAACAGCGTGCTTCAAAAATGGGAGAGTTAATTCCATAATAAATGGCAACATTTTTGTCAAAGTCTTAGTTTTTTGGGGGTTATTGAAATTTCTTTCCATTGCTGCTCTTAAAAGTAGTCTTGTGGCATAGACGGTGGCCCATACATTTGGTCTTCTGATTTGTGTGTGTGTGTGTGTGTGTGTGTGTGTTTGTGTGTGTTTAACCCGTTGAGGACGAGTCCCGAGTATACTCGGGCAGGTGTCTATGGGAAATGTGTGTTGTAGCAAAATCAATCCGTCCTCAACGGGTTAAAACCTGTTGAGGACGGGCTAATTTTGCTACAACACGTATTTCCCCATAGACCCCTACCCCTTGGGACTCGTCCATAATGGGATAATATGGAATTCATGACAGTTGAAATCTAAATGAATTCAGTATGTCAGATTGACAAACAGAAAGGGGTACTGTATTTTTTTTTGTTTCTTTTTGTGGACCTACAAGTGTATTTCTTCCTGAATAAATATGCATATAATATATATGTAGGGCCTGTGTATGTATGTACATTGTATGTGTGTATGCATGTACATATAATTATAATTACCATAATTGTATCACTCCTTACTATAGTTTCACATTTCATTTCTTTAAAGGGATAAATAGATAGCTGGATAGATAGGTAGAGAGGAAGAAATAATCATGCATACATCACATACAGAGTACATTCATACACATGTACAATGTAAATGCTATTCCATTTTGTATACTGTTAGGATTTTGTTGCAGAAGAGTATACACCACAGGACAGGTACAGTACAGTAGCATGATGTTATCTTGCCTATTACAGTGCATTGCGTAACGTCCCGGCCTGGATTTTACGTCGTGTCTATGAATAGATGTGGTGTCAACTGTAGAGCCTTACTTGACAAGTTTTGCCGACAATTCCCTCCCCCATCAGAAAAAAAAGAGGATAAAGAATATTAGGGAGGAAAGGAACAAAAAAAAATAAATCTTGGCACGATAAGGGATGGTGTCCGAGAAAGAAAAAAAATAAACAAAACAAGCAAAATCCTGTTGATGCCTAATCGTGAACAAGCTAATTTTTACTTCCGATGGAGAGAGAAGTGCGTTTCTATCACTTTGCTTGTCAGCCTCTTCCTCCATCTTCCTCTTTTTTTTTTTTTTTCTCGACATCCTCGTCGCAGTGACTGTAGTCATTTCTCAAATGGGGATATGATTAGTGTTGTGTTGGAAACATAGGAACCTGAAGAACCTTTTTTTTTTTTAAAGATAATTTTGTTTAACGGGGGAGGGGGGGGGATGAGATATTGGTTGGGGGAAGTGGGTGAGCAATTCGACGACATGCCACTTCAGGAAACATTTTGATGATGAATTTTATTTGGCAGTAAACTATCCAGAGAAGACAATGCTGGATGGTATTGTGAAGTCTGTTCTGTCGTAGATGCTCATCTGGCTCTTGTCTCTCGCAAGTTGAGTTCTGTCAAGTGGCCAACAATTCTCAATGCTAGATGAATACTGTAATGTCACTGAAGGAGAGGTGGGTAGAATTGTTCTGGTTGGGAAAGAGGTCTTGTTTTTGTTACTTTAACCTGTTGAGGACCTACTGATTTTGCTATAGCACGCATTTCCAATAGAAACCTGCCCGAGTATTCTCGGGACTCATCTTCAACGGGTTAAGAAGTGGTTCATCATGAAAATAGCATTTTTGCAGAGTAATTCAAAATCTGTGTGCAGAAAGGTGTACTTGGTCGTACATGTGCTTTTTCAACCAGTTGCTTGATTTTTTTTTTTTTTCTTGAAGTATTATCACAAAGGTATGCTATCTCCTCTTGACCTTTGACCTGCAGGAGTTCACCTTTACTGTGACCCGTACCGACGTGCTGGAGCTTGAGGTCAAGGACAAGTTCAACCGGAGTCATCCGGTCATCAGCCGCTTCTTGGGCAAGCTTTCTATTCCGGTTCAGAGGCTAGTCGAAAAGGTGGCGCTGGGGTAAGAATCGATTTAAAGTTTGTTTCAGTGGCTCAAATTTTCACAGCTTACCCACAGTTAATGGGTGCAACAATGGCAAAAAATCCTCTTTTAGTATTTTTCTTTCAAGCATGCACCTCTGCTGTTACAAATGGGAAATTTGCTTTTTAATTTGATTTCTCATGGAGAGTGGATCGTAATGCTTTAGGAATTCCTGGATTGATACGTGCAAGATGACGAATAGCGCAATATCAACTATTGTCAATGTTGAAGACTGCCCACTTTATTGTGGTTAACCATTGCTTGATTGATGCCCAGTATTAGTGCATTGAACCCCATACTTTCCTTTAGTTGGAGGCAGGTTTGGGGGATTGGGTAGGGTAAAAAAAATCAGCAGTGTCCCGAGCTCGGTGCACACCTGTAGCTCGGCTTTCTGCAAGGATGCCAGCTACTTTACGTCCGAAACGTCTCTCATCTTGCGGCGGAAGAGGCCACTTTCCCCTGACATGGTGGCTGAGGGATTCTTGGAAAAAAGAAAAAACCAAACATCCCAAACAGATCTGGGTATCTCTGACTCAGACCAATTGGGGAACAATCGTTGTGGGTGACAGGGACCGACAGATGTAGAGATGAGAAAAGACTGCGAGAGAAGACCGTAGCGAGAAGAGAGCAGAGGGTTTAAAGACTCAGAGGCATGGGGAAATCGTGGGTGGCCCGATTTATTCGCTGTCCACTGGGGTACATTCGCAAAACCGCGAAGAGCACCATATGCTCATCGGTAACCATCGACTGTAGTCAAGATTCTTCGGCTGTGTGTTTGTACTGTTTGCATAGAGATTAGTAAAATAAAACTGTATACAATTTGTTACAGTTCTCGAATGTATATTCGAGCCTGGCCAGCCTTTCCACTCCGTGGTATCCCCACCCTACCTAGCCTTTTCTCAAGGCCCTCTCGCTGTAATGGGAGAGCGAAGCGAGCCCAGCCGAGCGCGCCAGCGCGAGGGCCCTTTGAGATCTGCTTCACACATTATTATTCATGACACGTGAACCCTTCTGAATACTCATTTTATCGGGTTCCGGTTAACCAATGGAATGGCGCGCTCCCCGAATCCTCACTCTTGGCGTTGTCATGCCTGTTCGCATGCATCACTGACCACCCGCAGAGGTCTGCCACAGAACTCTACACACTCTGTGTGTGTAGAGTTCTATGAGGTCTGTGGCGTGCATTCGCTACATTCAAATCGGGTTCGAGCAGACAGACATGCTGATTGGTCGACTTTTGCTCCCGAAATCGAGGAGCAAAAGTCGGTAATTCAAAGGGCTAACAAAAGGATGCAAAGCAGATCTCAAAAGGCCCTCGCGCATCCCCACTCAGCTGGGCTCTCTTCACCATACAGCGAGAGGGCCTTGACAAAAGGCTACACCCTACCAGGCCTTTAAATTATACCGTTATGCTGTACTTTATCAAAAAGATTATTATCCCCCAAGACAGAATCTTCCCAAGTGTTTTTTTTTTTCTTATTAATTAATTTTGACAGTTGGGATGTTATCTTTTAGGAAAATGGCAAAATCTAAGATTTATGATTTTTTTGAAGAAGAGAGAGAGGAGAGATGGTCCCGAGAGATCAGAACATGATCACATCTTCACAGTGCCTATAATCTTGTTTTGTTCTCTATACAATAGTGTCAACATGCAGAAGGGGCAGACAAATTGACTGTGCATCATCTTTTAATGAATTCAAAAAATTTTTGCTCATGTATATTCCGTGTACAAGACCTACCATGTCTTGTTTTATTACACACTGTAGAAATTCTGCAAATAACAATGCCAATCATGGCTATATTTAGGTATTGATTCTCTAACCTCCCCCCCCCCCCCCCCCCATTACAGAAATATGATGTACATTTTCTCAAATGTATTAAAATCTGTTTAATCTTATATCAAAATAATATTTTATTCCATCCCTGTGATTCTTGATCACTCATGAATCTTTTTATTGATTACCATCTATGGAATGTTATGCTTGCAATTTATATGGCATATTCAGTGATATCAACATTTAATGATTATCAATTTATATATCCATTGGGGTGTTGCAAGAAAGTTGCAATCAATTGCAAATAATTGCTAATTTTGAAACAACCTCTTGATTGGCTCAGGGTCTGCCCTATTAAGAAGACATGCATGTAACAATGATTTTGATTGGCCAGTGACAATCAGTTGCAAGTTGCAATTGATTGCAACTTTCTTGCAACACCCCACATGTCTTGTATATTCCTATATATTCTCTTCTATATTCTTCTATATTCTTTTCTATATTCTTCTATATTTTCTTATATATTCTTATATATTCTCTTGTACTATATTCCTATATTCTCGTGTATATTTCTATGTATTCAATTTTTGTTCTTCTTCTGTTTTCTTGGGTGTAGAGAGCATACAGTTACCTACAGCCTGAACAAAAGGCACCCTTCAGATCACGTCAGTGGTTACCTCACCTTCACCGTCAACATGGAGGAAGTCCTTGGTAAGTCTTGTCAGTTTGGTCTTTGAAGATGTCTTTCTACTTCAAATCTTACTCATCTCAGGACAGATCTGCCCATCATCAGCCTCAGAAATGTTTGATCTCCATTTTATCATGGAGTTTGCTGCTTTTTCATTGAGAAGAACATGGAATTTGTCGAATTTCATGTTACACTGATTGCTTTTCTCAACATTTAGATAACTTTCACAATCCTGGCCAGTTAAAGCAATAACTTAAAAATGTTTTGTTTTGTATGTTGTGCTATAGCTCGTATGGATGGAACATTTTTGCAAAGATAACACGTTAAAATTTTGGGAACAAATACATAGCATTCGTTTTTTCATGTACATGAAAATTAGGAAGACGTGGTCATGATGGTCATTTATAAGAAGTTATTTTCACTTTGTTATTTGCAGTGTAGAATTTTTCATATTTTTTCCCCCTCCAGATGACCCACTGCCAAATGGCGATGCGTTCTCACCACCAGACTTCATCGATATGACGAGATCGGCGTCCTATCCGATGTCGCTGAACGCACCCAACGATGTGTCCATCGAGTCCTCCCCAAGACACTCGGTCATCTCGGAGGAGATGGAGAATGCCCACAATTCTGTGGCCCGCACGGCGTCTGCCCCCAGTGAGACGGTGAACCACCGGTCTGAGCCAAGGGCGGTGCAAGGACCGCCCCTGGAACCGCCAACCCCAACTGACATGAACACTGTTGCCCCGATCACCGACGAGGAGTGGTCACAGGCCACCCAAGATATGTCCGGACAATCGCTATCGCAGGTAGAAAGCATCTCATGTCATTTCCCCGTGCGGGAAGGTGGTAGGGATGGAACGCCTCAGCAGCAGCCTTCCAGTGGAAGCTCCCGTGGTCAGAGTATAAATAGACCGCTTCGGATAGATATACCAGGGGTTCAGAGCGCAAACTTCATGTCGACCAGTATCGGCACCCAAGTGACGCCTTCACCAACCGCGAGACCACTCGGCGGTGGCATTGTGCAAGATGGAGACGTAATCAGGACTACATCTGTGGAGGAACAGAGTTGCAGTGTGGACGCTACTTTGTCCCCTGGTGTCAACATCACGCCTCCAGACGAGAGTGCAGTGGGCTCATCCGGCCGTTCCACTAGCAGCCCCGTGACTGTCGGTAGGCGGAGATCCACCAACGATGAGGAGCAGGTGAGGCCACACCTCAGTCTCAGCCCCAGGTCGTCGCTGCCCTCAAGTCTGTCCCGCTCCCCGGAGGGCCGGCACCGTGCCTTGAGCGACATCCTCCTCAAGCAGGAGATCGATGCCGAGGTCCAGCGATTGCGCAACCGTTCCTCCAACTCCCTGTCGGAGACATCCCCATCGACGTCGTCGCCGAGCAACAACAACTCGCCCAGCGTCCCATTCTCCAGTCAGTCAATCCGGGCGGGAACCTCAAACGCCGAGGGAAGTGACAGCTCCCCCAGCCAAGTCACACCCGCAGGGTCGGAGGACGTCGTGGATGGACGCATTCGGTTGGCGCCCAAGGAACAGGACTCAATAGACTCTCTCGATGAGGGCACAGCTGTGGTGTCGGAAACAAGGAATAACAATAACAGTCTGTCCCAGGCAGCGAGCGACAGTACGATAGCGGCATCAGTCGGTGTCAAGAACTCGGTGAGGAATGAGAGCAGTGGAGAAGGCAGTGGATCTTCCTCACATGGACAAGGCATTAATGGGGAACACACAGCTGAGTTAGAGGTAAGTACGTCAGAGTGCTCTTGCATCTATCCATCCTTTGCATGTCTCCATATTTTGTTCACAAGACTAGCAATCCTTCTGTTTTGATGTTTTCCGCCCCCAAATTTTCTCACACCAATCGTCAAATAATCCACAACAATTTCTACTTTTTCTTCTTAAAAGGAAATGGGATACCCTGATCTGTTCAAATGTAGAATATCAATCACCACACTGATATTAACTGATTGAAGAATAGTCCGAGTGTATTTAGGCAGGTGTCTTTGGGAAATGTGTGTTATATTAAAGCAGAGTCAGCTCGTTTCCAATGAGTAGAGACACGACTTCAGCTCTCTGGTAGCAGTTGATGTGCATCTTATCATTATATCTTCAAAGGAAATGCCGGAGAGTGAGAAAGCATGTAACTTAAACCTGGTACAATGAGAAATTGACCTTCTACTTGTTTTGCTGTCAGTGGCCCAGAAGTCCTAAAGTGACCACACTACACCTACAGTAGCAGAACCCCCACTCCTATATTAAAGAACCGTTGTGGCACCCTGCAAATGATGCTGCCCATGAGTGCAGTCCTCTCAAAGGGCAGCATGTACATTTCAACAGTCACATGACTTCCTTTTTTGTTTTTTTGGTGGTGGTGGGGGGGGGGGGGGAAGTCTAGCCAGTGTTTCTGGCGTGTCACAGCAGGAAAATACTGCCTGCTAGAATTGGCATAGTCAAGATGTGTTGTCCAAAGGTTACTTGCAAAGTTATTTTCTTAGATCACGTTCCTGGAAGTGATGGTCTTTAAACCATCCCCATATACATTGCGCAGTCAATAGTGTGAATGTCTTTTTAACCCGTTGAGGACGAGTCCCGAGTATACTCTTGCAAGTGTCTATGAGAAATGCGTGTTGTAGCAAAATCAGCACGTCCTCAACAGGTTTAAGACACATGCTTTGCTGTTTGAAGTTTGGTCTTGCGTAACATCCGCTGGCAAACGGATCCTTCTCGTGTTGCCAAAGGTGTGATTAGATATCCGTCCGGCATCTCCGCTGACCCTTCCTTGACCTTCCGATTCCAGCAGACGACGTGACGAATCATTCGTAGCTCATAGGGATAGAAACCTTTCTCCGAGTGGCGATACGACACCGCACAGCGCCATCAGGGGTTACGTGACAAAGTGAATATGTGGAACACGGGTCATGCTATGTGCCTGTCTTTGCATCTGTCTTTTTTGTGGGGGGGGGGGGGGGGGGGGGGAGGAGGCATCAGCTTGGATATGGATTGTGCAACAATGAAATAGGATGGGCATGACTTTTAGGCTGTGTGAACCATTGCTAAATTGAAGCATTGAGAATTCATCTTGCCAGTTGTGAAGGTAATATTGCTTTTTACTATTTTGGCAAATTTGTTAGCTACATGTAGTGTGATAGGTTTAATAGATGTGGGTTGAAGAGCATAGTTGGGTGGTATATTTTGTTTTTTCATCATAGTTATAGGAGTTATGTAGAACAGTCTCGAGTGCTCTTGGAAATGGCACAGTTTGACATGTGACACAATGGGGATTAAAGGGATTAGCTAATCCTCTACCCATAGAGAATTAGTTTTGAGATATCTGTGCTGATCTGTGAAGAAAGTATAGTAAGGGTTAAGTAGCATCTGCAGTGTGTGATGCTATGAGATGATATTGTTTTGTCTTGTTCTGTTGTACTGTAACTCTGCCTCCCCAAATCAGTAATACTGTGAAAATACAAGTGACATAAATAGAGTCATGTTTATGTTGGCATGTGAAAGGAAAAATCTGAGATGAAATGTCGGGTTTCAAAATAACAGGAGTGTACGTTTTCTGTGAGGTGATGGGTCCAAAAAATATTTTGTGCATTTCCCAGGCTGCATTCAGAGCCGTAGTCAAAATACCCACGATCATGCATGACAAATGCACGAAGCAGTAAAGTACTGATAACTTTAAGTATTCTAGGACCGGAATTAAATGTATATATGTGTATGCCATACTGTATAAGCCGTTATTCACAGCAATATTTGTCGTTGTGAGTGGTTGAGAGATCACTGATATTTGCAATATATTTGATAGCGACTTGCCAAATCAGAGCCTCCCATAACTGAAATGCATGTACCACTGTATTGTATCTTCACATGTTGGGATATTCCTACAACTGTAAGTACATTCCTGAAGACAAGAAGAAGAAGAAGTCAGAGAAAAGAGAAAGAAAAAAAGGAAAGCAAAAGAAGGTGGTGTAGATTAGGAGGAAGAAGAAGAAGAAGAAGAAGAAGAAGAAGAAGAAGAAGAAGAAGAAGAAGAAGAAGAAGAGAAAAAAAAAGAAAGAAGAAAATAAGAGGACAGGAAAAAGGAAAGATGATAATGAGGAAGAAGAAAAGAAAGAAAGGGAAGGATTAGATTGATGCTGAAGAAGAAAGGGGAGAAAGAAAGGAAAAGGATGAAGAAAAAGAGAAAAAGGAAACTATCTTTGAGAAAAAAAGAGGGATCTCACAAAAATAATGCAATTGTGAATTCTTAACCTGATTATTTTAAAGATACCTGATAAAGTAGACAATTCCTCTCGTCTGTAGCAGACATACAATACTATACGATGCAAGTACCAATTCCATATTGTGTGAGAGCACTGCATTTGCTCAGCTCACGTATGAAGTGCACTTTTGCAGTGTCTGTCTATGTGGTTTGTATACAAAATGTAGATATTTGAGGATGCAGACGAGATTGTGTATTGTAAAGTGGAATCTCTCAAAGCAGAGACTACTGAAGAACCTGAGGTATACATTGTATCTTTAGTGCAACTGCTTGTGTATGCAGCGCCATAACTGACCGTGCACTTGTACTTCCGTCCGTCCCTGAACTCCGTAATGTCGAGGCGGCGGAAGTAGCCTTTATTTAATCTTGGTGTGCTGGCAAATGCTGAGTTACTTTAGTCATGTGTACAATGCATATTTCACATAAATCATATTTTGTATTGAAGAGGAGTTGCTTCTCTTTCGCTCTCTGTGGCCTCATGCATCACCTTCAAAATATGTCTTAGGCTATGAACTAGAAGGTTGTTATCACAATTTTTGGGGGTATTGAGTTATTGGTATCACGTCGTAGAGCCTGAAGTTCCTCTACATTATGTTGTCAATATTAGATTATTTTCATTTTCAGTAAAATGTGAACAACTAAAACCACAAATCAGGCACTATCTTACCTCATATTTGGAACAATACTTATAAATCTACCCACTTTTGATTAAGTAAACTGTTTTCATGACAATTTATTTTTTTCATTTTCATCTATGCTTTAAATCTTAGAATGCAATATTAGCACCCTTTTGATTCTCAGCTGATGATGTGATAGCCAGTGTGCATTGCTGCTGATGTGATCGTGACGTCTAGATCCGTAGAGGCATCAAATGAAACAAGTAGAATTGTAGAACTCTTGTTCGATTGCACATAAAAGCATGAGAAAATTGTGGGAGTCTTTAGTTTCACTTGACACAACAAAAGAGTGATAAACCCTAAAGCATCATTATGCAAACCAGATGAAATTATGCTATCACCCTTCTAATCTCCCATTGACCTAATGTATATTACACAAATTTTCATCAACGTTTTATGGGTGTGGACAATAACAACTCATGTTTGTCTGTTTTCAGGGTTAGTTAGGGATCAAATCAAGAATATTGCTGATTCAATCTTTGTTGAATTGTTCATCTAGTAACACTGCATTTTAATTTTGCAAATTTTGCAAGAGCCATGGTTCGCAAAATTCAAATACAGGCAAAAGTTTTCGTCTACACTGTTCCTATGCATTGAATGCATGTGGCAATTTATGAAAATTTCTTGCCGCAAAAAAAAAAAAGGCCATCGGCTCCAAATCGTAAAAATTTAATGCCGCGAATATTTCTTGCTTTACAGCAACCAGAACAAAAATGATAAGTGGTTTGAGCAGCACCCACCCATGGTGAAGAGAGCTATTTTCTTTTCTCTTTCTGTAGTTACCTCGTGTTTTAGCTGGGCCACGTGAAAACAAAAAAGTACAGCTAGGAAAGAGAGTCTGCTTATCATCAAGACTACATTGTACTTTTGAATGACATTGGACAGATTCACTGCTTGAAACAATGCATCATTAAGTGTTTGAAGGAAGTCACTGCCTTTTGAAGGAAAGAAGTGCAGAGATTAATCCAAGCGTTGAAACTGGCCTGACCGCTGTTGTAGTTTTAGTCAATCCATAACAATTATTGGTGTCACAGAGCTCTCACACGTCTTGTATTGGTACAGCTTTGTCTGTTTGCCTTACACTGTACGTCACATATATTCTTTAGCTTCTTTGTTTTTAGTGTCTTAAAGGCAAAGAAAGAGTAGAAACAATCCCCAAGAATGCTTAATTCTTTAAAGTTTTTAAATGTATCTGCAGAGCTCTTGACCCCAACCCAGTGATGTGTAACCATCACTTTTCATTTTGAGTCAGGCATTGAATGGGTCTCAAGCACGAAGGTTGCTGGTATTTTTATTTTTCCTGAAAGGGATGTTTCTTCAAATAGACATCACACCAACTTTATGTCACTATTTGAATTCTTAATTTGCGTTAAGTGTGACCTGCTACTACAAAAGCCTACAATAAATTTGCTGAGCATCCATTTTCTGAATGCAGGATCAGAAGATTCTCCGGTCTAAAGGATTTCTAATATTTTTGCTATTTGACCCATTCTATTTAGCAAAAGAACATCTGAAACAAACAACACATGAATCCAAAACAACACAAAACACACACACAAAAAAACTACCACAGAAAAGCTATGAAAGCCAGCCACCAGATAAAGATGCTTTTTAGAAAATTTGATTTAAACTTTTTTTGTCATCACCAGGCATGGCTAATCAATTGTGACATGACATAAAAAATAAAGTGAAAACAAAATTGAGACAGAAAAGTTTTTAATGCCCAAGTATTCATAGAGTTTTAAGATGAAACATGATTAGTTGAAATATAAACCTTTGTTGATATTTGAAGAACTGTCACATTTCTTAATGGGAGAAGACAGTGTTTTGCCAATCGTATCAAAATATCGATGTATGTATACTTTCAGGAGTTTTAAAAGTAACTGATCTCTATCACAGTTATGTGAGAAAGGTGACACATTAAAGTGTTGTTAATTTCTGTCTAGTTTCAGTTAAACATTTTTATAAAATGGGTTCAAGAATGTAGCCAATTGGAAGCGCTGAAATGAGTCACGTGTGCGTGCATTATTTTCTTCAGGTATGCACTAAGAAGAGTCTCTCTTCCACCTCCCTGGCCTGACGTACGTCACAATGTTTACACTAGCAGTGCGCACTCAATCAGTTGTTACAAGTGCATCACGCGCTACTATACGCCCTGTCAATCCTGTAAACAACTTCTAGTTTAGGCCGCGGGCTGCCACAACAGCCGGCGGCCTTTCTTGTGCATAACAGTACGTGGCGTACGTATACTCTTATACGTACGTACAGTACTTATGTGCGGGATTTCCGAGTGCGACGTGCGTAAATGTTTGGGACGAACATCTTCGGACATCTTGACTTTTGAGCGAGTGCTACATGTAGCTGACTGGTATTGACCCACAAAGGTACGTGAATAATGCTGTTAGTTTTCGACCCATTTTATAAAACAAATGATGCACAGGATTATTTCGTGGCGTTAGTGAAGGTGCGGCTCACTCTCGAGTATTGACAACGGTTGCAAACATGCACTCGGCTGCGCCTCGTGCATGTCGCACCATTGTCAATACTCTCGAGCGCGCCGCACCTTCACTAACACACTCTATCCTGTGCATCATTTGTATAATGGTATTGTTTGCCTTATATTACTTCTTATTTGTATTGTGTCAACTTTAATGCCAACCCTAATCTATTAAAAGAAAATTCAAGCTTAAAGTAGATATATACTTTTGCATGCACTGTAGAATAACAGTTAAAGTTGCAGAGACCATAACAGTGTGGTGTCAATGGCTTTCTGATAATGTACATGTAGACTTTACGCTGAACAGCTGGCAGAAACGGGATACATTTTATTCCAGGATACTTTCACAATAACAGTGACGACACTGAGGTGAAGAAAGGTCATGTCCGAGGTCTTCTTGGTATGTCCTGTATAGCGATTGGAATGTGTAGGACATATGACTCTATTATTGTGTCTCTTGTACGTACCTCGGACCTGATCACGTTGAATCCTGTGTGCGGCGCAGATCTGCGCGTGCAGAGTCACGAGTTTTTGAAACCACAGCGTGTCTTGCCATCTGCTCATTGTAAATCCATTCCAGAGATGTGCTGCTGTTCTTTCTTTCTTTCCCATCGAGTCCAAGAAAAAGATATTTCTGTGGTTTTGGCCCTGTGTCTATTTTTAAATATATTTGTATTTTACTCTTCACAGTTTGTGTTTTGTAAAGTAGTGTGAAAGCTTTTGTTTCATTTGAGCCCTTTTTGTGTCAATTTGTAATTGTTTGTTTCAGTTGTGGAATTAAAAAGCCTCTTAATCACTAAATTCATGAATGATTCGTGAATTGGCAACACATTTGTAGAAGATTAAATGTTTCTGTTTTATTCACACTATATCTCTCAAGTTGTAAATTCCCTTCTGATTTTGTACAGTGTTACTGAATGTAGCCAGCATCCAGATAGCCTTTCTTCCGTATGAGCTGTTGAGCAGTAAATATTCAAAGGTGCCAATTTAATGGTGAAGAAGTGATAATTCTGCATCAGTATTCCTGCTTGCCTTGAATACCAGTTTGTGCATTGACGTCATATTGTACTTTTTAAAGCCATCTGGTGACTTTCACTGATTATATGCTGAAGTACAGTAATAAATAGTTGCAAGCCTAATGATCAATGTACACCTTGAGTTCATGACTGTTATTATGAAAAGAAAAAGATGAAAAGTTGGATATATACTTAACCCTGTATGTGACCGCAAACACTTAATAGCTGAACTTACCAAACTTAAACTTTCTCATCAGCAATCCATCCAAATTTTGACCTGGTTGTAAAGTTAGTTGGCCCACCCAGGGGTAGCAATGTGCCTCAGTCCAACAGGAAGGCCATAATGACACAATAGGGACTTGGGGATTAGGGTATGATCACTTCTAATTGAGAGAGGATAAATTCATCATCGTTTATGAACAGTGATATGTCCAAAATTTGACTGTCAAAACATTAGTCCTGATAAGAGCAGTAGATGCTTCTCTTGATGTACTCCACTGCTTGGTCTTGGACTGCAGCTCATATAGTGCACTTCAGTGTTTTATATTGCATGTGATACAAAATGTTTTTATCATAGGCTATTGCATATTCAATTGCACAGTTGCCATATCTCCCTGATTTTGCACTGAAAACCTCAGTGTATCTTCAAACATGTATCTAGCAAAAAAAAAAAAAAAAAAAAATAGAGGGAATATAAAGCTCGGCCTGATTTAGGAATTTGCATTGTGTGTTGTAGTTTTCCCCATTGAGATTCATAAAACATAGTCTTCCTAATTACTGTTTTTAATCTCTGTGCTTTTGATTAGTGCATATTGGCTATACTGTAATTGTGCCATGTAGGACATCATGTTTATGCACAAGGGTGATGTCTTGTAGAGGTAAACTACTGTACACCGAGTATGACTCACCGCCCGGCCGTATCAGCTGCTATCTTCTTATTACCATTACATCATCTCCAGATTGTTTTCATCTGCCTGTAGGCCAGGCCTAACCCTTTGTGCGAGCCAGGAATGTGCTCCGTGCCACAAGGCCCATCTTGAAACGTCACACTGAACTCGTCTTCTGACTCTCTGTCCCCTACTTCCATTTCTCTCCACCCCTCCCCGGACCTCTCCCATCCCTCCCCCCCCCCCCCCCCCCCCCCCCCCCCCCCATCTGTCTTGGCCTCCTCCAGGATGCCAGCACCGTTGCTAGGGCGTCGTCGTCATCATCATCATCAGCCAGAAACGGGGAGGAGGATGTTGTCCCACCCATGGGCAAGCAGAGCTCAGCTCCGGCTCCGGGCGGCAGGACACGCAGGAGGTCAAGCCATCGGAACAGCGCCGTGTGGCAGCGACGGCAGGGTCTCCGGGCGGCAGCGGCCGGGCTTCATGGTGGGTATAAATTGTGATAGATGAGAATACGATTGTGGGATCAGTTGTGGTGCGATTGGAGATGGTGGTGGTGATAATGCTGTCTGTGATCTCTGATGGCAGTGTGGTTGAGATTGCGACTGTGGTGGTGGTTGTGGTGGTGGTGGTGGCGGTGGTAGTCAGTGGGGTTGAGCATAAAAAAGAGAATAGTTTTGTTCATGGTAAATGTGGTAGTGAGGATGGCAAGTTTTGTGGTAGTGGTTGTGAAGATGGTAGTTGGGGTAATCAAGATGGTAGTGAGGATGGCCATTGTACTGGTAGTGGTTGAAATGATAAGTGGCAGTTGCAGTTGTAGTCGCGTGGTTGGGATATTCATGATGGAAACATGGGAATTGGAGTGAGGTTAGAAGTGGTTGGTTGAACATTTTGTCATATATGTGGTAGTACAACCTCGCAATTTTTAATGTGGTAGCATTTCTGGTGATAATGCATAATGGCAAAAGAAAAGGTGACAAGTGTTTTGGTGTTAGTAGCAGGGAAGCTGATAACTTTATAGTCCATAGATGATGATGATAGTGAAGATGGTGTCGTCGAGGATGGACATTGTAAAATTGATGACAGTGGTTACAGGGAACAGTAGGAAAGAGTTGTGGTAGTGTTACACTGTAAATAACTTCAGAGGTGTAATAGAAGGAAGTATGGGAATGGCTATGTTTACAGTCTGTTGTCTTTGTTGGAATATATGACTAGATACTGTAGGAAGTATTCAAATCAATCAAGTCTTAGCTTTTAGCAGAAATGCCAACTGTTACTTTCTTGCAGTATTTTGTAATGGTTTTATTTTTTTGTTGCCAAAAATACTTCAGATTTCTGGGAAAATAGTGTTTTTCCATAATTGCATTACTATACAAAATGTCTTCTGCAAATTGCAGGAAAGGTAGAAATACTTGCTTTTCCACCAAAAGTATTGCTTTTTCAGCCCTCAAAATACTGCATTGCAGTTTGAAAGGTCGGCATCCGTGTCTAGTAGTTTCTAAAACTTTCACAGTCCATATTTATTTGCTAAGTGTGATTTTTTTCCCCCACAAGTGTTAACTGGAATGTTTGTGGGTACACTGTATGTGAAGCAGCTGCTTCCCCTGTATAAAGAGTATGGCATGAACTTTGTCTTCCCTAAAGTCATTCCACTGCATTCATGACATGAATGTACAAAATAATTACAGCTGTTGGTCACACGTGTAAACGCAACTGCCTTGAAAAGCCACTGACTCAGCAGTAAAAGACAGTAAAACAATTGAGACAGCTGTAAAAGCATCAACATGTGCTAAAATAAACATTCACTTTGTTTCCATTATCCTTAAAATGAAGACCACCCCCCCAAAAAAAAAGAGGAGAAAAACAACAATGAGGACCAAAAAGAGAAAAAAAACTAACTTCCAGGAGAAAGAGAATGAAACTGGAGCAGAAGAAGACATTAACTTCCAGATCAAGGCAATCTGAGTGCTTCCCAGCCTCCTAATGACATTCCGATGCCTGTCGATTAAGGATATCCTACTTACAACAATGTCGAAATATCCTGTTAGCAACCCAAATTGCTCATGGCATAATACTGCCTGGGCTATTTCTGGTCCCGTTTACAAGACATTAATCACATTCTCCTGGTCGAGGGGCATCGGGCATTGGGCATCGGGCATCGAGGCATTATTTCAACCTCGATCGGCGCCCCCAAATTCCAGAGAGAGAGAATGAGAGAGGGATGAATGGCAAATGACAGTTCGGCTGTTGTCAATTGCAGTAAACGTGCGCTTTGTATCGTACACACTCTTCCCTCTCTGCATGACGTTGTGAGCCTCTTGTATTGTTTTTACTTTTTACCCCCAGTGTTTCCTTTCACTGAACTCATGAACTGCAAAGATTGTGTGTGTGTGTGTGTGTGTGTGTGTGTGTGTGTGTGTGTGTGTGTGTGTGTGTGTGTGTGTGTGTGTATGTGTGTGTGTGTGTGTGTGTGTGTGTGTGTGTGTGTGTGTGTGTGTGTGTATGTGTGTGTGTGTGTGTGTGTGTGTGTGTGTGTTGGGTGGGGGGGGGGGGGGTCCAGATCAGGTTTTCGTGATATTGTGATTTCTTGGAGATTTGAGCCACAGCCCCCTACTGTGTCCTTCTGGGGAAACTTATAGTTTTGGATGTACAGCAGTAAAGTCAAAATAGCTTGAGTATTCCACTCATTAACATTAAAGGGATAGTACAGTATTGGTGGAGATGACAATTGGGCTTTTAACTTTTTGCGAGATACAAAGAAAACACTTATGATATAGTACAGAGCATACCATTTTAAGAGGAATTCAAAGATCTGATGAAGATCGGGTTTGGAATGACTGAAACATCCAAAAACAAAGTAAAACAAAGCGATCGTAATAAAGTGTGGGTCCCACACTTTATTAGAATCACTCTTTTTTGGATATCTCAGTCATTTCAAAACCAATTTTCATCAAATAAACGTTGAATTCCTCATAGAATTACATGCTCTGTCATATTTCATAAGAGGTTTCTCATTATCTCACCAAAAAATGGTAGAAACCTGAAATTAGGTCTCAACCAAAACTATATGATCCCTTTAACATTGCCTGTTTGTTGTTTGTTTTTGTTTTGTTTTGTTTTTTTGTTTTTTTTGGGGGGGTGCATATTTTTGTGAAGATTTTCACCCTGCAGTCGGAAGTCCTTCTTGCAGTCTAAATCTCCACTGCTTGTTAAAGCATCACAAGTTTCAAACTTACAAACAATAATTCCAATAAAAATGGTGGTAGTATGTCTGACCATTGGGGAAAATGCAAAAGATTTTGTTAGCAAGTGTGATATAAAAACAAAATTGAAACCATTTACTTACTAGTTTCCAGAATCAAAAAGGGGAAAAATGAAAACAACACCACTTGTAGAGTTCGTTGTAGCAAGTGAGCATATGTATTGATAGGGAATTAATGAATTAAATTGCAGTTGTGTGCATTCATGGAAGAGCTTACAGGCAGTTGTCATAAGGAAGAAGAAATTGTTATGCATTTATATGCATATTAGCATGTAAAGTCACATTGTGCAGCAACTGTTTATCCCTCCCTCTCTCCCTCTCTCTCTCTTTCTTTTTCCTTCTCTCCCTTGTACCCACAAAAAGTGCATTTCCCCGTAAGCAGCAGCCAGCGTGTCCCAGTCCATTTTCTGTTTTTCTCATTTACCTGTTTCGGGGGGTCGGTTCCGGGCAGTCCGCTTTTTGCAGGTGTCGTTATCAGACTTAATCCGATCTGACTCGGCAGGCAAACGTGAACTGGCTATTGTCAGGCAGGGCAGGACAGTGCCCTCTATGTCAAAATGATGATGATGACGACAATGACAGGGATGATGATGATGACGATGATGATGATGATGATGATGTTGATGTTGATGATGGTGGTGACGATGATGACGATGATGATGATGACGATGATGATGATGACGATGATGAAGAAGAAGATAATGATGATGATGATGATGATGATGATGATGATGATGATGATGATGATGATGATATCATGAAAATTTCCTCTTTAAATGAACCTTTAAAGCCCAAATATAAATTGTGATTGAGTGAAAACACTGGCAGCAATAATAGTAGAACACGGCGATGAAAATTTAAAGAAAACCTGACAATTGATTCAAAAGTTATGAATTTTTGAAGTTTTGGTGTTGTCATTGCTGGACAAGAAGACAACTACTATTGTAATGTTGTCATTATGGACAACAATATAAAGAGAATATTAGGAGAATTCTACAAAATCTCATTTTTCCTGGAAAGGACACATTCCATTGGCTTCTTACTGACATATGATAATGGTAATGATATTCCCTTTGTGTTACGATAGAGCTAACTGCAAGTCAAGTGCTCTTTCATTATGCTAGAAAAGTGAAAGTGGGTCAGGATGTATCTGTGTGGGAAGTTTGGCATGCCTATAAATCTGTGGTTGTGTACCACTAAAAGTGTGCATGCGCTGAAACTCAGATACCAAGTAGATTGCCTCTATAGAGTAAACAGAGTTCTGCCAAAAATCAAACCAAAACAAAACAAAGATGAAACACAAACAAATAGTATCGCTGGATAGACCATGCGAGGTATTTTTTGTTGGAATCTGCCACCATGCATGCATCCCAGCAGTGAGAGATTTAATTCTTTTCAATGTTTGTGGATGATAATCTTGAAATATTAAATGTTTATCTCTTTTCTATCGTTGGCAGTCACGATTCCAGGATCTACGTCGGAGAGTTCCAGCAGTGACACCCCTACCACGCCCGTACTCACGCCCGGCCACCGCGCCACTTACCAAAGATACGAGTTACCAGCGGACGAGGATCCCCTACCAGAAAGTGAGCCAAAAAATCAATATGGGCACATGGCTGATATGAGCATATATTGGTTACTCCCAAACTAGGCCTTTAGTCTCACATATTAAAGGGAGATGTTTCTACAGTGCTTCCAGAGTCCGACATCGTATGGAGAAAAGGAGTTATGCATTTTTTATTTTTGTTTATGTGTGTGTGTGTATGAAAAGCAAAAGATTGTTGAAATTTGAGTAAATCAGGAAGTAATCCACATGTGTTGAATGATATGAAGTTCTTGTCAAAACGTAAAGTCGCATTGATTAGATCGAAATTCATATGAGTGCACTTTCCATTGATTTTTGAAATGTTTTTAGTTATTAAAAGTCCAGTGAACAGACATTTGGTATGATTTACACTGCAAAGTAAAGCTCTGCTGTTTGTGCTCCCTAGTTCATTTTTGTACAGAAATGTTGAGTGGGGTGCTTTTACAAAGAAATGGACAGAATTTGAAGACAGATTTTCAGATATAATATTAGAGGATGTTCGAGTGCACATATACACAGTTGTATAATATTACAAGAGATGTAATATGAGATACATGTGATAGACCTTTGAAAGGTGCATGGAATCTTGACTAGAAGTGTACTGTATTTTCTCTTCCCCTTTATTCCCATTTTGCCAATCTCTCTCATGTATCCCTTCCCCCTTGAAGATTGGGAGGCCAGGATAGACCAGTACGGGCGCGTCTTTTATATCGACCACCACAGCCGGGCCACCACGTGGACCAAGCCAGGCCGCAACCAGACCGGGAGACACCCGCGGGACACCCGCGCCTCGGAACAGAGTCGGCAACAGCTGGACAGAAGGTGAGGGAAAGTCTAAGTTTTGATGAATTCGAGAGGTTACCTGTAACTCGACAGTGACGGTTGCTCCTGCGACAATTGCTCTGGTCTGATTTTCTCCAAGGACTTACGGTTAGGATTAGGGTTGTGATAGGGTTTTAGGTTTAGTTTGATGTGAGGATTAGGGGTAGGGTTGTGTTTGTGGGTAGAATTTGTGTTTGGCTTAACGTGCAGATATTTCATAGGAGCATTTGATGCAGGAACAAATGTCGTGGAACCAACTCAGTGAAATCGATAGTCTCTTGAGATTACTTGCTTCTCTGAAAAAAATATGGACTCATGCCAGTTTTTCTTTGTCAGGTGCAGGTTGTATCATTTTGCGCATCAGAATTGGCGTAACAAACCCATGGAAGGAAACCAATTGATGTAAAAGGAAATAATGAAAAGTGCAAAGTAATATACCTTCTTTTTTTTTTAAATGCTGTATCAGAATCTATGCAGTTTCCTTAGGGTAAGAGGTAAATGCATTGCATGGTTAAAGATGGAACATGCTTTCATTCCTGTACTGGAGTGGTGAGGGATCTTTTGTGTAAATCCTATACCAGGCTTGAAGTATGCTTGCTGAGAAGTACTTGAACTTTTCACTCGAGAATCCATGGCAAAGATACAGATCCTGTGCGATGGAACCATGAATTTTTCATGAATTTTTCATAAATTTTTCGTGAATTGTGACGTCAATTATGTAAGGGCAAAAATATATCCATGTAGTGTAACTATTCCAACCAGTTTTTTTTTTTTTTTAAGTTTTACCATGGGCAGACGAACAAAGCGTGTGCCCCGTTCTCACAGGAATTTTTTGCAGTCTCGAATTTTTGCAGGTCTTGAATGCAGAGTACTGTCTTTATTTCGTGGTGGCATCAATTGAAAGTGACTGGTGACAAGATGTTAGATGTGGGAATGCATGTATTGTTCATTTCTAAACAAGCCTGTCATCGTTGTTTGCCATTTCTAACCCGACCTCTCTTGTCCACCGTCATCGTGTAGATACCAGAGCATTCGGAGGACGCTACAGAGCGACGACAGCGACAGTAGGAGAAATAGCGCCGACGGCCCCTCGGCATCAAGTGAGTCACATTTGCACCTTTGTCAGTTTTCCACTTTCCATCTGGATTTGTAAAAAGAACTTTTATTCCAGTTGTGTTACCTCAGCGGAGTCTCAGTAAGTTTAATGCATGGCACAGCCAGAGAGAAATATTAAGTGTCACTTACACTTCTCAGTCTATTAGATTTTAACCCCCTTTCTCTTTTTTGTTTGTTTTTGCAACTGAAAAGAAAAATGTCAAAGGATATGAAGCAAAGACCCCTCCTTTCGTTCTAAGTTTTTTCTTCTACTATTCTTCTCATTATTTCTTAGCAAAAAAAAAGAAGAAAAAAATCAGTATCACTTTGCTCTTTGAAGAGGAAGAGTTAATTGGGTTTGAGAACTAAACCTTGTATATGAAATTGTCACCAGGACATTTTGTCAGATGCCTTGCCCAATATACTTTTGCAATTTCAATTCATCTTATTTCCATCCAACAAAAAATAATACATACAAATACAATACACTGGGTCTGCACACTGATTTCTTATGAGTTGAGCAGTGGCCTCACAATAGTTTCTGTCAAAGTCTGAGTGGAGCCACATGTATAGGCAGAGATGACTTCTGCCAAACTCCACCTGGAAATTTTTGGGCAGTAGATGATTAATTATCCAACATGACCCTGTATGCACTCTTGCCTACTGAATTACATAATAGAGCACATCCTCGAGCAAGTGATAAGTTGGGCACATAGGGCCTTTACACTGTGATTGAGAAGCGCACTTGATACTGGCACTTCACTTTTTCACGCTCGAGGTCTCTGCCTTGAAATCACTCGGTTGAAAATCTGCTCGTCTATCTTGTTTTGGTAGAAAGGAAACACAATCTGCCACGACCAGGGATAATGTTTTCCCCTCGATTCAAAACATGGACTGTTATTCAGTTTTCTCGGACTGTAAAAATAGAAACTGAGTATTTTATGGGGCTGGATTTGGCCAGTGCCCCCGTAAAGTTTAAACATGCAATGGGCAAAAGTCCAACTTACGTGTTTATTTCAATCAACATGTAAGCGTAGACTTTTGACAACAGTAAGATTTGGTTCTTTATATGAACGTTACTCTGCAAACATTTGGACATCTGATACAAGTGATACGTGATCAATCTACAGCTATATGACTCCAGGGAATGTGTGTGAGTGTGCCGATACATGTGATAGAGACTCAATACCATGGATAATGCTACACTCCATCCTTGCACCGCTTCTGTTAACATGGACTTTAACCAATGTTTGAATTTCTATATGTCTTGTGTCTTGTGAGACCTTTTCCAAAATCATACCGCATATCTCTTCGATTGGAATCTTTACCATTAATAGTGACATGATGACAGAAATGGAAGTCAAGAACCTGCAGACTTCCTCTTACTTGACCAAACACGCAAAGATTAACGGTAATCTTGTGGTAATTTTTGTGTTAGCAGTATCATTTACCATGGAAAGAATAGTGTTGCCTTTAAATCCATGTGAATCCAAGGCCCTGTTAAGATCAAACTTCAGTCAGGAAGTCAAATATACAAAGAGTCACTGAATACTCAATGCTGATTGGCTGATATCAGACTTACAATTGTACTTTTGAATTTCTGACTTTGTTTGATTGCATCTTGTTATGCTACAGGGCCCAGGAAAAAAAGAAAAGGGGGGGGAGGGGGTTAAGAGAGAAAGAATGATAGAACTGCTTCCCATTCTCTCCCCCCCCCCCACACACACACACACACACAGACATACACTCAGAAATGCAAAATAGAGAAGCTTACGTCACTATGCCAATTACGTCATACCGTGACTGGTCTGTGTATTTGTGCAACATGCCAAGGGTTTCCCCCCCCCCCCCCCCCAGAACATTCCCCCCACCCCCTGTCTTGCTCTTGTCTACGTGACACGAGGCACAGACGGTGGAAGCATGTGTGTGTTTGTGTGTGTGTGTGTGTGAGTGTGTGCACCTACATCCTGTTGGTTGTGGTTTCTGTCGATCCTATCATTTTGTTGTCGTTGTTTTGGGGTTTCCTTTTTCTTTACCGCTCTATCTTAAGTGACAAACAAGCATCAGCATTATGAGTTCACTCATACCTCAGAAGTATTGGTTAGCTGAAACCAAACGCCACAGCTAGAAATAGATAGGGGGAGGGGAGGTTAAGGGGGGGGGGGGAGGAAGAGGAGGAAGAGAGGGGGGAGGGGGGAGAGAAGGAGATTTGTTGTCACTTTTTGGTATGAGGAGCACACCAGAGAAATCAGATTCATTTGATACAATTTCAAATTAATGTTTTCAGCAGTAACCACCTTCAGTGATGCCAAGGTCAAAGAGTAGCTAAGCTTGAGATTTTGTGATATGTCAATGCCACTTCTAAGAAGCAAAGCAATGGCATTGGGAGGTTGTGTGAGTTTGGTATGCCCCCTTCCCCCCCCCCCCCCCCCCATGGCAATTATCATTGGAGATAGTATAAAGGAGCTTTACCATTTCTTAGTTGTAAATGGAGCAATCTAGTGCATACTCAATATTTTGGCATACTCTGATTTTTAAAAAAGATGTGTCAAAATGATAAAAGAAATATTGTGTCAATGCAATGTTTTTTGGTGGTATGAGATCATTTGTGTGTGTTTGTTTGTATGTTGGTTTTGTTGTTTTTGTTGGTTGTTTTTTTTTTTTTTGGGGGGGGGGGGGAGATTGGGTTGCAAGGCACGAAAAAAAGTTTGTCAGGCATGTGAGGGTGAGAAAGACCCAAGAGTGAGGCTTGAGACTTGGTAGGTCTGCACCTTTATGGCGATTGAAAGAGCAAGTTTGCAATGTGTATGTTTGTGTGTGCTTGTGTGTGCGTCTGTATGTTTGTGCTCTTGTGTTGTCAAAGTGGGTCAGATCAGACAAACAACACTGGAGTCCATTGTCACAGAATATCAACACTGTTATAGGCAGAGAGAAGGAGAGAGAGTGAGGGAGAGAGAGAAAGGCCAGGGCAATTACATAGAACAGTTGGTATGGACAGGAAGTGGGTTAGTTGGAACACATGTTTTGGAGGCAGAGATAGATAGAGAGAGAGGGAGAGATAGATCAGATATATATACATTCACCTGACGATCCCATCCCTGGGAGCTCGGTGGGGGAAAAGCCATTGTCTTCACCGAGAACTGGCATCGAAATATGATTAGCACAACAGCGGCGTGCCCCTGTCTGTCCCACACCGGTGACAGTGGTGTCACCACTGTGTAGTTGCCTGGCTGAACGGCGTATAAATAGCCAGCTGAGAGGATCCACGCACAGCAGACGAGGGATGTGTGATTCACTGTGCAGACAGCTCTGGCTGGCTCTCTCCCTCTCTATATATCTCCGTATCTCTCTCTCTCTCTAGCACGGACGCACACTGTCAGGTGTATAGTATCAGCTGATACTGATGTGCTGTACATTATAGCCTGTAGGGATACTGTGTTGTATATGGTGCTGCGTGTAAACATTCCCACAGGAGCAAAGCGGGTTTTCGCGGTGGTGATCAAAACCTGTTCGTTCGGATAATACCGTGGATTATATTATACGACTGCAAAGGGTTTTCGCCTTCTCGGACCAACTTCTTCCTTCATGAATTTCTGGGGTCTGTCACAGCCGGCCACCATGGTGTATTCTAACCTTTACTTTGTCTACCGGGGCCAAGGTGAGTGCACCCCAGCTATAACCACACCCACGGTCCTACCCCCCTCCCGATCCCCTCCCTCTCCCGTCACACCCCAGTGCTGCTGGATAGCGTCTGTAGAGCAAAATTCACTAAGACTGGTATTTCTTCTCATCCACCCCCCCCCCCTTTCTCTGCATGCAGGTTCCTCCGAGAGCATTCCGCACATACAGAACCCGAGGAACCACCAGTCGCTCATGGAGTCGCCGGCGGTCATGTTCATCACGCGGCCGGATTTCTTCACCTTCCTTCACTCCAATCCGGTAAGCATCGTTGAAGTGTTGTCGCGTACCGTTGAGGAATGACAGGCAGTTTCGTGTAGCTTTACTATTGCACTTTGCTTCACAATATCTTTCATTCACATGTGTGAAGCATTTCAGCATAATTTCTAGTCATTTAATATTCACAACCCATACCAGTATTTCCTTCAATCACTTTCACTTTTCGTCACTCTCTTTTGGACATAAGCTAGCACAGTGCATTATTTGCACATGACATGCTAAATCTCTTCAATGGTTAAACATAGATCTCTACATTATCTTGCTTTGTGTCAGCATATATGACCTATCATTCCTCTTAATATGTGAATACACTTGCTCATTGATATGTATAATTTGTGTGTCTGTTCATCCCCTCATCCAGGTTGTTTTTTGGTCATTCTTTCTTGACAATTCTTCTTTCTCATCATTCAATGCTCAATTTTTTTCTCCATCTTTACCTCAAGAGGATGTAGTGAAAAACAGCACTGCATAATAAACACATAAGGGTACATGCATCAAAGGCTTTTGCAAAATCAAACGTGAAGTCTTCAAAGTGTCCGGCATGATATTGCAGAGTGCAAATATGTGACCCACTACAACAAAAGGATCCTAAAGTCGCTGACGGGCGAGCCAATCATGGCCCCAAAAAATGCTATTTTCAGGCCTTTCCTTTTATCATTTAGCTTCGAAATTTCGGCAGATGATAGAAGATACATTAGACTACAAAATTATGTTAAAACAGAAATCGAAACGTTTTGACTGATTTTGGTGATCTGACTTCAAACTCAATTTTCTCGGCTCACCCGTCAGCGACTTTAGGATCCTTTTGTTGTAGCGGGTCACATATACAGTCCAGTGTTTATGTGCATTGTATATGTGTACATACGTATATGTACAGATTGTACATACAGTATGTATGGGCACATCATAAGCATGCAAGTGTGGGCAGGTTTGCTTGTTAGAGGCTGCAGACCTAATGTTGACAAGTATTTGCCAATTGTTGATAACTCCCCAGGACGCCAAAAACAACTTCCAGAAGAACTCGTCGGTGAAGCACATGGTGAACAGGATACGGCGCGACCCCAACAAGTTTGCCGACTACCAGCACAACCGCGACTTGGTGGCACTCCTGAACACTTTCGCCGACAGCACGGCCGAGCTTCCACGAGGGTGGGAGACAAAGAAGGACAAATCTGGAAAGGTTAGAAAAAAAAGAAAAATGTCTTCTTATCATTTTCACCATCAGCAGTAGTCATTCTAGTAGCAGTAGCAGAAGGCACAATAATAGAAGTTAGTAGTTGCTAGTAGTAGTAGTAGTAGTAGTAGTAGTAGTAGTAGTAGTAGTAGTAGTAGTAGTAGTAGTAGTAGTAGTAGTAGTAGTCGCAGTAGTAGTAGTAGTAGTAGTAGTAGTAGTAGTAGTAGTAGTAGTAGTAGTAGTAGTTGTTGTTGTTGTAGAAGTAGTAGTAATAAAAGAAGGCACATTAAAAGTAGTAGTAGAAATACAAGTAGTATTAGCAATAGTTGTGGTAGTAGTAGCAGGTGTAGTTGTAGTAGGAGTACCCTGGTAGTCAAATTTTTAAATTTATGTCAGATTTTAAACTTTTATGTATTTCATGTAGTATGTTGCTATGATAGTTTTGAATAACCTATTGTCTATAAATGCCAGATATCCTACATACAGCTGTCTTTGTGTGCATTTCACTTTTTGAAATCTATTATCGAACAAAATCAGTACTGGTACGTCTCTCATCTGGCTTTCATTGCCCGAGATTAGTTACACGGGTGTATGTACATGTAATATAATTGAACACTTGGATTCCTGAAAATGTTGAAATACCAAACTCAGAAAATTGATGTGTGGTGACTGTCTGAGACTTTTGTGGTGACAGATCACACACATATTCGCACATAATTATTTTGTATAAGTAAAGTCATGCATATGTATATGTAACTCATGCATATTCAAATTCATACTGCACTTGCACTCGACGGATGTAACGAGGTGTTTCTTTTTCTCCAAACACGCTCGATGCAGGACTTCTTCATCGACCACAACAATCGCAGCACAAGCTTCATCGATCCGCGTCTTCCAGTCAACATGGTGGACACGTCGGGAGCCATGCTGGCGCCCCCTAGGGGCAGGATCAGGAGCAGGAGCGAGGGCGAGGACGAGTTGCAGAACAGCACCTACGCCATTGTGAGTTTTTTTTTTTTTTAATGTAAAACAAACAAACAAAATGAGAATCTGATGAATGACATACATTATAGCTGGAAGGTATCCTACAGTATCAGCCAGCACAAATGATATTGACATTGGGTCAATTAAAGTTTGACCCTTAGATGACTGCCCAAGTTGCCATAATGAGGGAGGGGGCATATAAAATGTAAACTTCTTGTAATCACTGGGACTCTTCGGATGATATATGAGTCAAACATATTTCATTTCTTCTATCTACCTCCCCCCCCCCCCCCCCCCCATTATGTTGCCACTTCATAGCATTTGTGTAATGACACATGCACCTACCTTGACAGATTTTTTTTCTGAAGTTGTAGCAGTTTCAATTTCCAAAAAGGAAATCCAATTATGTTGTCAGAATCTTGTGGTATTGCTGTCTGGATGTCAAGCTAGTTCTTCCTATCGAATATTTCTCTTGTCATCATTGTTATCATCGTAGTCACTACCATCATCATCATCATTATCCTAACTTAACCACCCCTCCTCCTTCTCCTTATCATCATTATCATCATCATCATCATCATCATCATCATCATTATTATCATCATTATTATTGATTATCCAACGTTCTGTGTGTTCCTCCTCGCAGCAAGCAGCGCACAACTCGAGAAGCAGCAGCCGACAGACCGGACCTCCCCCTGTCGTGCCCAGACCGGTCGAGACCCTACGCGGTGGCTCCTCAAGATCTGAAGAGGTCCCGATGGGTAAGTGCCGGCCCCTCTCTTGCCAAGAGCGTTCCCCTCTCTTGGATGTCTCTTTAATGATACCAAATTTCTCAGTGAGTGATGATAAACTATGAACGTAGAGGTCAGTAAATGCCTTTGCTTTGGTGAAGATTGCCAGTAAGAGAGATTCATGAAATATAAAGTCATACAGAAAAATATGAGGGAAAATCACATTTTTATACCAGAGTTTTGACTTGAACATACATGTATTAACCCATTGAGGATGGGCTGATGCCATGCCATGCATTTCCCATAGACACCTGCCCGAGTATGCTCGGGACTCGTCTTCAGCGGGTTAAAGCTGTAATATCAGTAACTCTTTAATTCATGCACGTAGGCTCATAGTCAATTCCATGTGCTCTTTGTGTCACCAGCGTACAACGAGAAAGTCGTGGCTTTCCTGAGGCAGCCGAACATCATGGACATCCTCATCGAGCGGCAGCCCGCGCTGGGGAACAATCAGAAGCTCAAGTGAGTCCAAAGCCCCGTCCGTCCATCAAACAAGCCATGAATCACATCCGGAGTCATCCATTTATTTATTTCCTTCAAAAAGTTTTTTTTTTTTTTTTTTTTTTTTGTTTCTGCTGCTCCCTGATAATGCGACTCGCTCCTTTCAGAATGCCGATTTCCGATTCTGGCGTTGTTGCGGTCTGCTGACTGTACAGCCCGTGTTGTGCTGTAGCTCATTGAGTACTCCTTCCGCAAGGATTTAAAAGTTTGGTCAGAAATAGGCACTTGTGGCAAATTTCCTGGGATGCTTCAATTATCTAGGCCACAGCGGAGGAAATCGTACCCACATGTGTCACCCTCATTTGCGAATTAATGCTGGTATATCTTAGAAAGTGAGTCCGGGATGGCCTATACACTGCTGTAAAGTTAGTAACTGGTATGATGAATAATTTTCCCTATTATTATTAATTTTCCTTTCTCTCCCTCTCGCTTTTTTCCTTGGGGGGGGGGGGGGAGGTATTATCAATAAATTGGGTGGTAGAAGGCTTAATGCTGCGCTACATATTCTTTCTTGGGTATGTCTGTGGCCCTGAAAAAGGCCTACCCACTCCCAACGTTTCGGCAAATATGTTCTTGCCATTTTCAACAGAATGAGTAACTAGAGGAAAATCCATTTTCTATACCCTCAGGAAGGGTCAAAGGGGCATTGGGTATCAATAATTTCAAATGGAGAGTACTGCATGAAATCAAAATGTTCACATTTCTGTAATTGACCTCCACTTTTGAACTACAGTATTACAAAGTTAGAAATAAGTTATTTTTTATTTGTACATTGCACGTGTCAATTAAATGTACTAGTCCTTGAAATACAGTAGTAAACGACAGTGGATTATATATATGTAATGATTTTCTTTCTTGTAGAGAAAAGGGAGTCAAATGTAGATAATGTTCAAATCAAAACTTATCAGACATTTCTACGTAGCAGTATGATTAGCTATTTTATTTTCAGCTCTTCTGTTTTTTATTCTGCCCTGATGTGTTGTTAATGATCTTGGAAATTTTGTGTCACATTTCAGAGACAAGTTGATCCAGATCAGAACAGAGGGAATAGAGGCGCTGGAGAACCTGTCTAATGATATGGAGCTGATCATGCTTCTAAGGTAAGATCGCCGCCTCAAATGGTTACAGTTCGTAAGCTCAAAGTTAGTTAATGCAAAATGAAGTAACATCATATCAACCTTGAAATATTTTGCAATGTAGAAATATTCATAAATTTTTGCTATTGTACTATTAAGGTAAGACCATGCAAATATACAATTTCAAGGGAATATTGAAATAATTGAAGTACATCATACAAATACTCTCATATACAAAATCACAAATGACTAAAGTTCACTTGGAATAAAAACCACCTTACAATAGTTTCCACTTCTATAGTATAATATCTTGCCATGTGTACAATGTATCTATGATTCCTTATCCATCTGATCAGAGCACTGGGGAAGACTTGAACAGGTGCTAATTCGATAGTGGCTACTAGAAGTAACTTTAGACTGACAAGACTGTATTCTTTAGACAAGCCTAGACCTGATGCCCTTTTTTTTTTTTTTTTACATTTCTGAAGTATTGGGTGTTAGTCGCATACATCAGAGGAAATTAGAAGAAGTGACTAGCTGCAAGTGCGGAGTCACTAGTATAGGCAGTGGAGTGAAAATACAAAAAACAAAACAAAGCAGAAAATAAAAACAATGATTAGTCGTGAGAAGATATGAGATTACGAATCAAAAGGACCTATCACCACAATATTTAAACCTTACTTAAAGCCAGTGCTAGGCCCACTCAAGCTGATTTGTAGAATGGGAACAACGTCTTGTCCTGTAAAATGAATGTTCTGCTCCCTAATGCTTGAAGCTCTATATTCTGCATGATATGTTTCTCTGTCCTGATTCTCTTCTTTCAGTCTGTTTGAGGAGAACATCATGAGCTACATGCCAAATATGCAGCAGGGCGGAGCACTGAGGTCGACGTTAGCTCAGGCCATGTCGCCGCAGAACTCGCCGCAGCATTCCCCTCACTCGTCGCCGGGTAAGTACTCACACAGATTTTAACATGTAGGACTGTGCTTCTGAAGAGTTCTTCTATGGTCTGCAGGGAATGAAACATGTTTTGAGAATTTAACTGTTGTATATCTTCATGAATTTCTGTTGAGTTTGAACTTTGTGAAAATTGCAAGGGCTGTCTGTCTTTTAGGTATATGGGGTAATGTCTTGGTATGGAACGTATTGTATGATGCTAAAAGGAAATTCAATTATGGTGTAAGAGTCTCATGGCATTACTGTCTAGATTTTCAGTTTTTCCTATCAAATAGAGGTTACTCTGATTAAATAAGACTATATGATGATTATGATAATGATAATGATGATGATGATGATGGTGATGATGGTGGTGATGGTGGTGATGATGATGACAGTGGCGTGATGATGGTAATCATCGTCGTCATCATGATGATGATGACGATGATCATATTCCTACCATCATCATCATCATCATCATCATTTAAGATATTACTATCACTCTCAATTCTGTACAGTGGTGGGAAGAGCAAATGCAAGAGCACCAGCACCTTACAGGCGAGACTTTGATGCCAAGCTGAGAAACTTCTACAGGAAGCTGGAGGCCAAGGGGTTCGGCCAGGGACCAACCAAACTGAAGTAAGCATGCGCCTTTCTTTAATTTGTCTCTGTAGACATTGACAGCATACACCCTGCTTTATTGGGCATTTCACTAATTCTTTGTAGTGTATCATTCCAGATGCTGGTGATGATAATATTGTATAATATGTTAATACATGTGGAACACTGAATCCAGACAGTGATCCAGGGCCCTGTTATATGAAGAGTTCAAATTGATTATATAGTTGATTTCAACTGTAAGTCTATGGCAGCCTGTGTGGCAAGGAAATTTAAAATCGATTTTATCTTTTGATAAAACGGGGCCCTGATCACTACCAGAATTTAATCATCTGTGCCTTGTGTCATCGTCAACTCTTCCAGTAAATTTCATCCAAATCCATTCATTATCCATGAATAATTTTGCAAACAGACAGACAAACAAACAGACAAAGAGACAAACAAATCTACTGCAGCATTAATGATTGTATTCTCTCCTCCTCCTCCTCTCATCTCTACCTCTCTCTGCATCATCCAGGCTGACGATCAGAAGAGACCATCTACTGGAGGATGCCTTTGGAAAGATCATGGCCATCAACAAGAAGGACATCCAGAAGTGCAAGCTCTTCATCTGCTTTGCGGGCGAGGAAGGGTGAGTTCCAAGTCCCCATACCCCCCCCCCCCCCCTCCCCACAACCCATCTCAAACCCCACGGGGGGCATTAGTCTGCACCCATCTACCGGTAGAACATTCAGTTCTTCAGAGAAAAGTTAGAGCCATGGGACCCATTGTTAGTAGCTTGCTCATAAGCATTTAAGATCTTCCATAGTGCCCACCTAAGACACATATTGTAGATCCAAACACACACACACACACATACATCTAAGAGATGTTCTCGATTCTGTAATGCAAAAGTAAGTGAACCTCTGGCATTTATCTCCAGACAAATGAAATGTCTGATATTAAGTTTATCATCTTTGCATTTTCATCCCTGTCTCCTTACCTACCAGTCTCGACTATGGCGGTCCGTCTCGCGAGTTCTTCTTCCTCCTGTCACGAGAACTCTTCAACCCGTATTATGGCCTCTTTGAGTACTCGGCCATAGACACCTACACTGTCCAGATCAGCCCCATGTCTGCCTTTGTGGACAATTACCTTGAATGGTGAGTGTCATCTTTCATCTTTTTTAGGCTCTGCGTGTCATGTCATCAAGCATAATTGATATGTCATCTTTTACAGATGAAAGCAATGTCAATTCCTTGTGGTTATCCCATTGTAAGTGTGTGTGTTTTGTTACTGCAGCTCTTTTTGTCAAAAAAAAAGGACACAAATCATACATTTCCTTGTTTTCGTGATCATCCTGTGGTGGATCATTATATCATATATGCGATTGTTTTCTTGTTGCAAGATTAAATATGCTGCTATTCCCGATTGACTGAGTGGTCAAAGTAGTGTAAATTACACACACAAAAAAAGAACTTTTCATACCAGATAGGATGTAAATTGTGCAATGTATTGTTTGCAGAGAGGAAAATTGTTGGTTTCATCTGGCAGAAGAGTTTCACAGAAAGTTTCGCTGGTAGCTTCTTGAGAAATTTGCAGTTGCACTACCCAAACCGTGTGAAGCAAAATACCAAGCAGTGAAACTATGTGTAGCTTCGCAGAGTATGACCGTGCCAAATGTTAGGTTTTTGGTGAGCGAGGTTTTACTGTCGAGCCGTGTCACAAAAGCTTTCCTCCCGTTGACCGTCTCGATTTGTTTGTCGTCGTTCAGGTTCCGGTTCTGCGGCCGCGTGATCGGACTGGCCATCATCCACCACTTCCTGCTGGACGCCTTCTTCACGCGGCCCTTCTACAAGGCCCTGCTGCGGCAGCTGTGCAACCTGTCCGACCTGGAGTCCCTGGACAGTGAGTTCTACAACAGTCTGCTCTGGGTCAAGGACAACGACATCACCGACGTCCTCGACCTCACCTTCACAGCCGACGAGGAGGTCTTCGGTCAGGTGCGATGAAGAAAAAAAAATGACTCCCCAACTTCAGCTATCCCCCTCCCTATTATCATCTCCCCTACAAGCATGTTACAGTAAATGTATGAGACCATCTGTAAAAAACTTGTAATTATTGCAACACTGTATGACAGAGAAGGTGATGTGTTGTTTGCAAGAAAGAATACATGTACAGAGAAAGATAGTGGGGGAAAAAAAAAAGAAATGAAATTCTTTGATTTTGATTAGTACCTTCAACTGTTGAATATAAGGCAAAGGTCAGGCCCAAGCACACTGGGGGAATGTGTCTCAAGTTACATTCCAAGGAAAACCATTTTGGTTGTGCCCATTTAATGGCGTATTTAGTTTATCTACTGGCAATCTTTGTGGCATAGTTTTTTGTTCTACATTCCAGTCAGTTTTTCCATAAATATTTCTTGTTTTGAAGAGAAGAATTTACATTTAGGGCGACCTTCCCTTTTGACCCAACAAGTAGGTTTTCCCCTAAAGCCAAGTATATCTTTTAACCCACTGAAGACTAGCCCAGAGTATACTTGGGCAGGTGTGTATGGGAAATGTGTGTCGTAGCAAAATCAGCATGTCCTCAATGGGTTAAGGTGTTTGGAGGTGCCCAACATTATGCAAAAGTGTGATGTAAAGATGTCAACTATGAGTGAATTAACTTGGAAAATGAAAATGGATCTTTTTTCCACACTAGCTGACTGAGAGGGAACTGAAACCAAATGGGAAGAACATCGCCGTGACGGAAAAGAACAAGAAGGAGTACATCGAAAAGATGGTGCGCTGGCGCATCGAGAGGGGCGTGTCGGAGCAGACCGACTCCCTCGTCAGGGGCTTCTATGAGGTAGGACACTAGAGGGCTCCCTTCTCTAGCTTCCGTGCACTCAAGTCATTAATGTGGGTTAAAGGACAAGTTCACCTTCATGAACATAAGGATTGAGAGAATGTAGCAATATTAGTAGAACACATCATTGAAAGTTTGAGGAAAATCAGACAATCCGTTCAAAAGTTATGAATTTTTGAAGTTTTTTTTGCAGTACCCGCTGGATGAGAAGACTACTGCAGTGTATGAATAACTTAGATGTCACATGCATACAACAATATAAGGAAAATATAAAGAGAATTTCAGAAAATTCCATCTTTTGAAAAAAGTACACATTCCCCTGACTCGTTACCGATAAATGTTATGGGTAATATTATTCCCCCTGCCTTTAGAAAGGGGCAAGTCAATTGCTCTTTTATTATGCGAAAAAAGTGAAAATATGTTGAATTTTCTTTTATATTTTCTTCATACTGTTGTACGCATATGACTCACAAGCTGTAGTAGTCTCCTCATCCAGCGGTTCCAACACAAAAATTTAAAAAATTCATAACTTTTGCATCGATTGTCCAATTTTCCTCAAACTTTCACTGATGTGTTCTACTAATATTGTTGCATTTTCTCAATCCTTATGTTTATGAAGGTGAACTTGTCCTTTAATGGGGCAATGTGTCAATGCGTAGTTCTGAGATGTAGCTGCATGACCCAGTTGCAGATTTTGGATCCAAATAATGAGCTTCTGTGCAGAAGTCACCACGTTATCAATTCAGATTTTACACAAGTTTTTAGTC
This sequence comes from Diadema antillarum, assembly GCF_040938485.1. Classification (NCBI taxonomy): domain Eukaryota; kingdom Metazoa; phylum Echinodermata; class Echinoidea; order Diadematoida; family Diadematidae; genus Diadema; species Diadema antillarum. Next base: position 57,971 of record NW_027272395.1, read on the forward strand.
AAAATAGGGACTGTCCCAATTATAAGCAAATCCTAAGGAATGCAGAAAAATGTGGTACTGTAGTGAAGATGTATGGCTGGCCCTACACCCAGACATTTTTATAATGAAATGCTGTAGAATTAGAAGTTGTGAAGTGCTTAAGCAATGAAAGGGTGACGAGTAATTGCTGACAGTAAAGAAGAGCAATCTACTGAAAGACATTGTCAAATTTTGTAGAGTTGTTATTGTTTGTGTTGAAGAAAAACTAGTAATAATGGTAGGTTGTAAATCTGCTATGTTTTTCTCTTTCCTGCGCAGGTCGTTGATTCCAGACTGGTATCGGTGTTTGATGCAAGAGAGCTGGAGTTAGTGATTGCTGGAACAGCTGAGATTGATGTTGCTGATTGGAGGAAGAACACAGAGTACAGAGGAGGTGATTATAATTTATTGAGACTTCATCAAAAATTTTCTTGCTAAAAGTTTTTTTTGAAAAAGTCATAATCTATATTCTGGTTCATTTCTTCTTTTTTTCCCTTCTTTGCAACAGGGAAATAGGCTTTCTTTGTTTTTATTGTCTGATAATTGTTGTATTCTTTGTCAAGTCTGATCTTGCTACCGAGACATAGTTGAATGGGCTCACAAGATGCTGTAATTAGATGTTTGAAGAATTTCTGAACTGGACATGCAGTATGTGTGTATTGCTGTAAAAGCGTAAATTTTTGTGCATTTTGTGTGACATGAGCACAAAAATTAAAGTATGCAAATATTTTTGCGTGTATATATATATATATATATATATATGTGTGTTAGTATTTAATCTCTCTGATTCCATGGAACTCAAAACAGGCACAATTCACTCATTTACCCGACTGAGCGTGAATAATTTCTCATGCAAAAATTTCCGCTTTTACAGTTTTACATTGTAAGGAGTATTAGATGCAAACTGAAGAGAAGGAATTAGAGCCAAGATGAATACTGCCCTCTCTGTTGTTTATTGTTTGGGAAGTAAAAGAATTTCAGTGGTTTTGAGCAAAGTTTTCAGCAGACTGTGTAGGAGAATGAAGTTGTGTCTAACTCATTTTTTTTTAATGACAGACATCAGTGTCACAATGAAAGTTATGTACTACTAAGTACTTATTGTATGGACATATGTATGTAATATTTCTATTTGATGTAAGTCTTGAAGCGCAAATATAGTGATGTGCCTCCCATCATCTGTTGATGATCTTGCTCACATTAGGTTACCATGACAAACACCATGTCATCAACTGGTTCTGGATGGCCGTGGAGCGCTTCGACAACGAGAGGCGGCTGCGACTGCTCCAGTTCGTTACGGGGACGTCCAGCATCCCCTACGAGGGCTTCGCGGCGCTGAGGGGCAGCAACGGGCCGCGCAAGTTCTGCATCGAGAAGTGGGGGAAGAACTCGAGTCTACCAAGGTGGGTCATAGAGCCCCTTTCTCTTTCTCTGTCTCTCTCTATAAATATCTCTCCTTATCTATCTACACTGTAACTATATCTATCTATCTATCTATCTATCTATCTATCTTAATTCTTCCTGTCCATCTTTATATCTGTCTATCTATCTATTTATCTATCTGTCTATCTATCTATCTATCTATCTACATATCTATATATTTTTTTAAATAACGCCCGGAGAGATCCTTGTCATTTGATTGGTTGTTTGACATTGATCAATTGGCCCATTTCACTATGACATCATCATCCGTGCAATTGTGGCTCCATTTACTGTGCAATTTTGGATCCATACGATTTGGTCCATTGCACGCTCGCTGAGAGCCCGGCACACACGCGTGTAAAACGCTTGCATTTGCAGTGTGTGTAGTATGCTACAGCGCGCTAGCAAGGAGCTTGCGTTTGCAGTGTGTGTATGCGACAGCGTGCTAGCGTAAAGCACTCAGATCTATCTATCTATCTATCTATCTATCTATCTATCTATCTATCTATCTATCTATCTGTCTATTTATCTATCTATCTATCTCTCTGTGACTGTCTGCCTAAACCCATACGTGGATTGATTGAATGCAGAAATATTTTTATTTTTTCAGCATAATGAGAAAAACTCATCACATTCAAAAGGCAGGGGAAATATATTACCTTCAAAATTTGTCAGTAACAAGTGGCAGGAATCTGCTCTTTTCATTAACAAGTGAACTTTAGATTACTTTAGAAAGATTTAGTGTGAAGAGTACATTGTATACCATACCTAACATTACCCAATCTACATCATTGATTTGACAGGGCACACACTTGCTTCAATCGGCTGGATCTGCCCGCCTACCCGACGTACGCCATGCTCCTGGAGAAACTGGTCATCGCTGTGGAAGAGACAAGCACCTTTGGCATCGACTGAAGTCTGACTGGAGAGACTTCATTCCCTTCCACCGCCCTCTTCCTCATCTTCTTTCGCTGGGCCCGTCGCGGAGACCCCGCCCTGCCTCTCTCAACTACCAGCACAGATCGGCTGGATACGCGTCTATGTGCCTCGTCGAAAGTGGCTGTGATGTTGTGGGAAAGGAGGTGTGGGGAAAAAAAAAATTCCATCTTTGCCACAAGATCTCTGAAAGATGGTGTTCGAGCTCATCCGGGCCTCGAAGGAGGCGGTGCCCCAGAGGATGTGTGGTAGTGGAGCAGATGCCCTCTTTGGAAGACACGCCCTGTTTCTCCAGCCTGATGCATTATGGGTAGCAGATGATCATGTGACTGCAATAGCGAGGACCGCTGTCTTGCGTTTCTCTGCGGATTGGGTTTTCCCGAGGCGTGACGAAGGGGGACCAGCGATGCCCTCGCTCCAAAGAGATCAAATTGCGTGTGCGTGTTGGCCAATCACGAATGACCTGAAATACCGTATTAGTGTTTCATTACGAAATAAACCTCCATGATTATGGCAGGATATACACAGTTACATTTATTGAATTAGTCAGCGCTCATAGAAGCAGTAATTTTACAATGTAGACACTAAATCAGTAGTTTGTATTGACCCTACAACTTCTTTCCAGTGTATACTAAAAAACTGTATATCAAATGAGAAAGTGAAACATAGACCAAAATATATCTAACTATAAATGGTCACAGACAAGATGTCCTAATATATGCACAGTATTTCGAAGCCATGAGCTATAGCAGCATGTGTGTTAAACATTTTCCAGAGCCACGTTACCAGCATTCCCTTGATAAACACTTTGTTAGCTCATTTCTGTGTAGTTTTTATATTTGGAAGGCCCAGTAGTTCCAATTTTGAGGGGGTCACCTACACAGGCAGAGTTCTTGGCAGGGTATGGTTGATGGTGAATGGTCTGCTAGGTTCAGAATGAAATATTTATTAAAGGAGTTGAACAAATGAACTGAACTTATTGCCTTATTTCTTTCCTCCTCTTTGTTGTTGTTTTTTTTTATATTTTCATGTCATGTCTAGAGTGTTTAATACCGGCATGAACTAAAAGTGTATCACATCTCCTGCACTCGTAGAAGGTTTGTTCCATTCTGCTTTTGGTGGCTTTACGTCAAAGGCAAACTGTTATCATACATCTGTGTGTTTGTTTGGTTTCTTTGTTTTGTGTGTCTGTTTGGAGTGGGACTCTAAGAAGCTTATATTGTTTTGCTCACATAAAAAACTGGAAAATCTGACACCTACATGTACTTACAGTTGTAGTTCTTCCCAAGCTTAAATGCGTGGGCGGAAAAAAGAAGAAAAACTAAGTTTATAGCAACTCCTGTTACTTGTGTTTGACTTCATCATTTGACAGCAGTTTGGAATAGAATCAGTCAAACTGACACAAATGTAGTTTGATGAATGCAATATGATGAAGTATGTGTCAGTTTTTATTTGTTTATGCAAAAGCCCCTGTATGCTTTGGAGACATCATTACTGCTTTGTTGTTGGGTTTTTTTTTCTTCTTTCTTCTTCTTCTTCTTTTTTTTTTTTTTAATTTGTGGTGCCAGATAAAAAGCACCAAGCTATTCCATTAGGGTCAATTGTCCAAAATAATAAATTACAGGAGTTTTTAGGATTGTGAAGACATTTTGAGTATTGTTTTTGTTTTTCTTTTGGTTTTTTTTTTATTCCTGGTGCTTGACTTGTTATGCAATTTTATGTTTCACATCAGACAAAGAACAAAGAAGGAATCTCTAAGCCATGCGGTTGTAAATATAATCATCTGCTAGTTTATAATATGATACAAATAATCCCAGTGTATCTGTCTTCAAAGGATAAAGAATACATTATCCTAATGAATGCCCTTTCTGATATCAAATTACAAGTCACTGCAATGTGAAGATGAGCCTGGAATGCATCTGCATTTGAAAGCAGTGAGAAAGTAGAAAGAGATTCATATATTTATTTACCTTCATGTTCATTTGCAACAAAGAGAGAGAGAGATAAGTTTGAATTGTTAGACATATCATTTCAAACTATATGTTATGTTGAAAGCCTAGGTAGGGGCACTTGTATGAGAAATTCAAGAGTAATATTGTTCTGAGTATGAACTATGCATATATCGATTGTACTTGGCATTTTGCAAATGTGTATATCTGTTTTTCCCAGCCTGTATGTGTATAGATATTTAATTGAACGATAAGTATTCAACTATGACAAGTGATTGATAGTATCTTGATATTTGATGATAAGGTGGGCTTACAAGTTATGGACGAGCCCAGGCAAAACTGTGTTTAATCCGATTCGCGTATTTGATGTAAACTATTGTATTACTCATGTTTTAGGCATGCATGTCTCTCTTCTATTGGACTAACCATGTGTCCCATGGAAGATGTTTGTACAATACATGTAAACTCAAAGCAGTACTTTCAGCTTGTTGTTGAATTTGATCCATTGCGGCATAGTGGCATATTTTGTTTTGGCTTTTTAGCACATTTTTTTTTCTTGTCTGTCTTTGGTTGGTGTTTTGGCTTTTTTTTTTTCTTCTTCTTCTTCTTTTATTCAGTACTTGGAAGGTTCCTATGTCGAGGCATATTACTATCACCATGATGATTATGCTTTGGATCATATTGTTGGTCATATTGACAGACATATTGTGTTTCAAATCTTCATACAAGGAAAACTTTTCCTTTAGCAACTTCTGACAAAACCTTCTGGGAGATAGCAGTGGACATGTGAAGGCCCTAGTTCTTGCAGATATGATAGGAAAACAAAAATAGGAGAGGTACATGTAGACATATTCAAAAGTAATTTGGAGTTGTCGCTACTTGGGGGAATATCAGAAATAATGCAGACATACAAATTATAATCTTATGCATAATTGAGAAGGCGCTAACGTAGAGGCGTGTGTGAATGTGAGTGTTTGTTTGTGCCTGTGTGTGTGTGTGTGTGTGTGTGTGTTTATGTTTTGTTGTCAGAGAGAGGTAGGATCAGCTGTGCAGAGGTTCTTATGGGAGGAGGAAAACATATAGTGCAACATGTAAATTATGAAATGAAATGGCAGGTGTCAAGATTACCATTATCCGTTTTGATGTATTTTCATGCATTCCCAGCCAGTATTGTTTGGCTCACTGCAACCCCTCCTGTCAAATTTTATCCCATCTATTTTGTTTGTGTCTCCTCTCACATCTAAGGTTTCAGCCCTTTATAGAGTACAAAGTGTGATGTCATTTTCATTCATCACCGTGGAAACTGGTTCTAAATACTGTAAAAGTGGAAATTTTCGCGGTGTTGAAATTTTCGCGCATTTCGCGCAACGAGAAACTAGCGCGAAAATAAAAGCACGCGAATATTTTTGCTTGCCATATGTTCTCGTACTTACTGTCTTGATTCTGCGGAATTAAAAACACGCGAAACTCTTCTTACCGGGCCGAGTGCGAAAAATTAGTTGCGCAAAAATATCTACTTTTACAGTAACCCAACCCAGCCCAAATATCTGTGAATACTATTGCTGCTAACCATGCTCACACCTGGTTCTGACCCCAACTATATCAAAGAACTTTGACATCATCACTTTGGTATTCCGTTAAGTATGGGGGAAGGGGGGGGGGGGGTTAATGGGAATCAGTAAAAGAATACTTTACAGCTAGTAATATTAGTGTATATTGAATTATTGCTAACAAAGATGTTATGTATCTTGTCTATCTTAGTTTTTTGATTGTTTGTTGTTCTTTATGTGTGTGTCTAGGCACTGAAATGCTGTCTGTACTGTTAACATTGTGCAAGCTACAAATAGTCTTTATTCCACTCATCAAAACTAAAAGCTAAAAAAAAAAGAAGGTATGTTCACAAGGAAATGCATTTTTTTTTTCTTTTCCCTTTTTGTTTTTGTTTTTATCTAGCATTCTGATTTGTGTAGATTGCCTTCAATCATTTCAGATGATGATATATATATTAAGTTTCTTATATGTGTGTATGTGTGTGTCTCTGTACAGAAAAGTTTACCCGTATTTGCCATTGGTTGTATTTATTCGATGAAAGAAAGCCCGGAGTGTAGGAGATCGAGAAGGGATTAACATTTAATCCTCAGCATAACTGTGATGTTGCAATTTATATTTTGGCTGGAAAATGCAGCTTAGAGGAACAAATAAATATTTGAACCAAATATTCTTTGAGCTTAGTTGTCTGGTGTGATACGCAACAGATATGTATGGTTGCATTTGCGATCTTTGCACAAATCCTGCAGAATAGAAAATGACTGCTTCATCCTACAATGTATATTGTATGTTGCTGTCAAGTCTTATTGTGAGATGCTTATCATTCATAAATTTATTTTATTCGAAGGAGGAAATATCTCTCCGTGCCTGTCGACGCTCCACATCAATTATGTTATCCTGTCATGGGCCTTGTTAGTAAGAGTTGTTTGTTTGTTTTTTTTATTTGATTTTTGTTTCCGTCTTTTGAAAATATTCATTGCTATTAAATATGTAAAAAAGATAAAAATTCAATGACACGTCTGGGATCTTTATATATATTGCCATGCATCGTCAGATTGACTAATTATGATAATAGAGATTTATATATGAGGGCATTGCATGAATGCAAAGATGAAAGCACCTCTCCTGAATGTCATGAGATGTTTTCACTGAAAACTATGAATAAAATCCATCTCAATAAGTTACGAAGTGCTCCTTGATCCCTGAGAGTCATTCAATTGTGTGTTGTTTTTGAAAAGGAAGTTACAACTTTGTAGTACGGCTTTTGTGTCCGTGTGTAGTCACTGTGAGTCATGGAATTCTGTGGAAGTGGTGATATACAGTAATATATACTTGTAAAAATTTTGAGTCATTATTTTGTATGAGAGTGGAATATAGGAAACGAGTGCAAGGGAACAGGCTATCAAAAATAAAGATCTGACACGACGCCCTACATGATGGACTTCCCACTTACGCAGTTAAAAACCGCCTAAAATGCATGGTGCTCCTTATGCGTCTGCACAAACATACACGCACGAAAACACTATGTACACGCACATAGACACAGACGAACATGCCCATCTTATATTTATACGCCCATAATCCTATACACACACACACACAGAAACAAACAAACAAACAAACAAACAAACAAACAAATCTGGTCTTCACTTGTAAAGCTTCCAAAGAACAATCACTGCAACTGGGATGGGAGAAAAAAGGTCTAAAAACAGCATCAGTTTTCCAAATCAATTTGCTTAATGGATTTGCACTCAAATAGTACAACCTCCATAACTGCCCTAGTTAATTCAGCCGTTTGTTTTCGTTTTTGTTGTTGTTGTTGTTGTTGTTGTTGTTGTTTTGTTTTTATGCGCTTTCAAACATTCCAGGATTTGCTTGAAAATATTCCAAACGTTCTTACTCTAAGCAACTTAGTCTTCAATACAGGCACTGTCTAGACACCAATGCAAACCGTGGTTTACACACCTCTTTTCACATCACTCGTGTCTTTCACACAGAAAATAAATGGATCAAAAACAAAATCTCAAAATGCTATGGAGCACTGATATTCTTTTTTGAACTGTTTTTAATATCAAAGCACTTTTTACACATGGCCAACATAATCATCCTAGGGACTGGTAAGGAAAAGAAAGAATTTGTGACATTGTATTGACATTGTATCAGCTCATTGATACTACACCGACTGCTACAAGAAACAGCATTTATGTCTGGAGTCTATCTTTACCCCTGGATGACAAAATATCTCCCCCACAAATTTTACTGCCCTGCTTGGTACTACCGTAAGTATTCTTTGCTTTCATTCCACCATGGGCAAAGTACTGCATCAAACATTTAGGAATTGATATTGGGTTCAAGCACAACAGACCAGGCAGGTACTGCAAGCGTATCACCTGTCGCGCTATTCACGACTACATTTGTTGACTCCAAGTAACCCGGAATTAGGACTTGACAAGACAGATTTGACAAGTCTCACTAATTCTGTAGGAGACTCCCTGAAAACTAACAAATCTTGTCTCATGTCCTGCCAAGAGAATATACAATTGTACATGTCTCCCTAATGAGGGAATTATTTTAGCAAACTGAGATGAATGAAGTACACGAGTGCAAATACCTCCCTGATGGATTCTTTGAAACCTCTTTCATTTTGATGTTGTGAACGCTGGCAGCCCTGCTTTAATAGGTAAATTCATAATCGTCATCTCACTTTCTACTTAGAAACATCAGAGGAAGGAGTCGTGTGAATCAATTGTTGCGCATTTCATCATCCTCAGACATTGCTCATTGCTATGCCAACCACATTCCCCACATGACAGTACGGCAGCCGTCTCAGATCATTCAGCAGCAAGCTTGGCTGCAAAAACTGAAATTCAAAATATTTCCCTTTAAGAAGGTCAATATGAATTGTTATGTACAAACCCAATAGGCTGATTATGTAAAAATATCACACTGGGCTCATCACATACGTGGTACACCAAGTTCACATTCTTTCATGCATATGAAGGAGAAAGGTCTCAGAAACATGGTTAAAGTACATGCAAAATGAACACATTCCATTGAAAATTTGCATTCACTGGACTGACATTTTACAATCTTCCTATCCAGCAGTTACAAGACAGCTATCCATTTCAACAGGTTCTTGGCTGCTACCAGAATAGACCATTTCACATTCAACATTTCAAAATCTTGTAGACACTCATGACATAATATGTAGACTCTGTGCTGCCTGCCCCTTTCATACTCTTGCCATATGAAGTCTTCAGCTGAGCTTGGGAGCAGCACTGGTTTTTTTCACAAGCATAGGTATATAGTTCAGGGCATGCATGGTGTACAGGGCTGAAGATTTGAGCCTAAACAAGGCATAAGAAGAGATTATTTCTGCCACTTGCCCTAACAAGCATCTGGGCCAGAGCTCAATACTTTCAACAGACAAGTGCCGGTTGTATCCCTTGCCCGACAGTGATTGCCAGTCGCCTTTGGCAGGTGGGCAAATGGCTTTGTGGCACCCTGCCCAGGATAAACTCTTCTGACTGAAATTTGCACGTCTGCATACATTTTATCAAAGTCCTGTTTGTAATTGGACTTCTAGAGACTGTGCAGAAGTACATTGTACCCATGAGTCATTTGAATCAGAAACAAAATACTCCCACAACAAATTCACTTTACATCAGGCATAGTCCATGGAATACCACTGTTCATTCAAGCATGGGGTAAAAACACATACACAAGGTGACATCTCTAGACAGTTGTTTTTTTCCTGAAGCTCAAACAAATAGTAGTAGTTGTGGAAGCACTTGCAAAGATTCAGAACAAGCGTTGACTTTTCATCGGCAAATGCTGCATTCACATTAGAATGGATAAAGCCATCACAAAGGGCAATATGGGTATATAACTGTCTTACCATGTATCTCCCCGTACTGTATTGCCCATGTCTATTTGTGTATATACAAGAGAATACATATACAACTATGTATGCTCGTGTTTGTGTGTGTGTGTGCAGTGTGTCGGGGGGGGGGGGGGTGGGGGGAGAGAAATGGGTATGGCAGTTGCTAAACCTGGCCAACTACATCAACATGATTTACACATCGCTTAGATGCTACCAACTGCTGGAGTACTTGTGTTATTTTTTTCTGGGGAATGATAAAACCCTCCTCCTCCTCTTCCTCCTCGTCAGTGATTTTCCGCAAGCTGTTCCAGCAGCGCCCTCCGTCTCTTCTCCAGTTCACCCTCGCTCAGTTCGCTGTCCGACGTGTCCCAGCCGGTCTGTTGGCATGGCAACCAGTGAGAAGCCATCATCATCATCATCATCATCACCATCACCACCATCATCATCATCATCAACGTCATCATCATCATCAAATGATTAATCCAAGTATAGAGCTTTGAATATACTAAACTTCTTTCCAGCCTCCGACAAAGATCAACCTCTGGAGTTTGGAATTTTGTTGATGAAAAAGCATACTCCTGCATTTGTATTTTAAAATCTGATGTACTTGTTCAAGCTTATGAGAAAATAATCCCTCCATATGCAATTGTACATCTTTCTCACATTTTAGTTTTCTCTATGTCAGAAGTGTAGCATGACATTCATTTTTGTAACACTCTTTTTCATTAGATTTACTTCTTATGAATCTCAGTCTAATGACGGGAAGGATCAGTTTTCAAAAAATGTTAAGTACGATAAGACAGTGACACTTACCTTTTCTTTTTTGATAGCCATAAATGGGTTTCTTACAAATCTCTTCATTTATTGATTACACTTAATAGCGAGTAGAAAAAAAACACCAAAAACATTAACTTGGCTATTTCCCCTTCAGAACGACTTACCTTTTCTTTCTTAGGGGTCTCCACCGATACGGGTGGAGTGGAAGGCTTGGTCGGTTTGTGAGGAACGGAGATTTCTCCACTCTCCTTCTCATTGTCTGATCCTGTCTCCGATGTTGGCTGGGGAGAGATTGAAAGCAGAACACAGCGTTAAACACACCACAAAATATCACCGGCAACTAATTCTACCACCACAGCTTCTTTGTCAAGGACCCATCATTTCTCAGTACAGTCTACTGGAATTGAACACATCATGAAATGCCAGATTCTCCAGGGTAAGAGTGCAAATATTCAGGCAAGAATTCTGACTTGTCAGAAAGAAATCTTGCTTGCTCAAGTGAATCGCCATACTGTGTGATGCTCAAAAACCAATGAATGATGCAGGTGAACATAAGTAAAGAAATATGTGGTACCTACCGTTCTCTTTCGCTTCTTCTTCGTCTTCTTCTTGTGCTTTTTAGCCTTGCTCTTGCTGTGGTCTGCAGGGGAAGGATTTCACATATACATTTTATTTAAAGGAGAATCTTGAAGGGGAAATCCTCGGATAGGAAAAAAAAGTTTTAGTTATAAAAGTGATGACATTAGAGCGACAGATTGGCAAGAAAAAAAAAAAGCAAAAGAAAACTGAAATAACTCTGCTCTATGTTTTCAAAGAGCCTCTCACAAAAAAAGTTGGCACGTACTGAACAGAGCAGCAAACATTACAATCCAACAATTTTTGTTCCAAACTGAACAGCAATATACTGGCAACAGATCAGAAAAAGTGTGAACAAATCTATGGGACAGCTAATAACCAACACATGACAGACAGTAAATCATCTTTTACTACAGTGGACTCCCGTTATAATGAAGTCCTCGGGACAGACAGTTTCCTTTCGTTATATCGAAGTTCTGTTGTAATCGAACAAATACACAATAAAAAACAACAAGCGAATAATGTTGCGGCCTAAATTTTTACTTTGTTGCAACCGGAATTTCGTTGTAACTGTGTTCATTATATCGGGAGTGCACTGTATCTCCTAGAGTTCTTGAATAAATAGTCAAACCACTAGAAGATTATTGCTGTCTGTAATATGACATGCTTCAGGCAGGATAGGCAATTCATGAGTGAACATTTATTGGCAGCAAATTTCAGAAGATTTCAGTTAATATTTCTGTCTCAAATTGGCAAAGTTTGATATTTTCTTCGGATTTTGTGCAGATTTAATGAATATAGTCCAGTCTTTTCAAAATGCAGGATAGGCAGCCAAATTCAAAGTTGTCAATTTTACTGAGCACAAGGTGATAATTCATGCAGACAAATATATCCAGAACTTGACGAGTTAAAATGTCATCAGTAGTCATTATAAAACAGGTTGAGAAAATCTCGCAATCTCATTGGACAAGAGTCGTGCAAAGATCTGTCCACCATTCTAGAAAACAAATGATGCACGTGTCTTTTTGTGCATCAGAAGGGTAAGTGTGTATGAGGTAACTATGGAATCTAGTCTAAACCTTATGCACACAATCAGAGACTCCAACCCCAAGCATCTTCTCATCTTGAGATTCTCCCGCCCGAAACCCCGAGTAAACAGGAGACTCCAAGTTGATGTGTGAGAAGCGCAAAGTTCCTAGGGTTCTAGATGTTCTCTGGTGCTATCTAAGGCTTATTTGTTCAACATACGATAGCAATAAGTAAGAAATCCTATCCACCGGGAGACACAGAGCTAGGGCGGGAGAAATCAAATCTCAAACGGGAGAACGGGAGATTTTGCAAAAATGGGCTTTCGGCGGGAGATCTCCCGTCGAAAACGGGAGAGTTGGAGTCTCTGCACAATATACAAATGACACACAGGTCTGAGTACGTCAGTTGGAATTGTGTTCATAAGATAACTATGGAATGCTTAACCCACGGGAAAAGCCGAGTGAGTTTAGGCTAAATTTTGTAGTTTCCACATGCACAGTTTTCTACTGACACATGCACACTATTCCCACTGACGCACGAAAAGACACGTGTGTCATCTGTTTTATAGACTGGGGGACAAGGGGGACCATTCTGTAATTCCTATAGACGCACTCAGACCCGCGCATCATTCGCACACTACTATGTCTCTCACCTGATTCGTGACCAGATGACTCTGACGGGGTGTGCGACCTCTTCTTCTTCTTCGACCTGGACTTGTGTCCGTCCCGATCTCGATCTCGGTCCCGATCCCGATCCCGATCCCGCTCCCGCTCCCTCTCGCGATCTCGGTCGCGGTCCCTGTCCCGTTCCCTGTCCCGGTCACGTTCCCGTTCCCTTTCCCGCTCTCGCTCCCTCTCTTTTTCCCGCTCGCGCTCCCGCTCCTTCTCCCTTTCCCTTTCTTCTTGCTCTCTGTCGTCCTCAGAGTCGGACTGGAAGAAAGAAGAGGTGGGATAGAAAAATTGTCACACTCAACAGGACGAGGCATTCTTTATCCCTTACTAGGTTACACATTACTCTCCATCTTTTGCTTCAGCAATGTATATAACAGTGCAATCAAGATGAGTTCTCGTCGCTGGGACAACAAAACCTTGTATCTACAAAATTTCAAATGTTCAGGACAGCAAAAAACGAAGCAGCCAAAGCACTATATCAGATGGGATGGCCTTTCCTTTGACATGCCATGGAGAGTTCATTTTGGGGGTAAGACAGCTAGGATTTGGACAGGACATCACATAACTGATTATATGACCATTAATCAAAAAAGTCATTTTCACCAAAATTTGAGATACAAGATCTTGCAACCCAGCGACATTATATATACACATATCATATTCATGCCTATTTTATTCAAGCCTGTATGAATGCTACCTGGCTTTTCATATTTGCCAAAATTTGGCAAAAATTCAATTTCACAAAAACACAAAGAAAACATGGAGGTCCTCCATTCAGTAGAGTTCTTACCCATCATGTACAATCCACTAGTCACTCCTTGAGATTTTGATAAAAGGATGACGGATACTGCCCCCTTGCAGCTTGCCCCTGGGTGGGATGTACTGGTCAACGAACAGTATCTACTACATTGTATGTATATAAATCATGAGACTAGAAGATTCCCCATGCAGTGAATTCCATGATCCTCGAGCACCTTGCATTTGCAGGAAAGTTCAGGAAGGATTCCAAATCATGGATAGTCTGGAGGGGCCAAATTGATCTCACAGCTACCCAGTGCATTATATTCTAATCCATGTGGTCCACAGACAGCACATGGGTTGGCAAATAACAGGCCAATACATTTTGGTGTGGGATTATCGTTCACTCACTGATTTGGAGCGTGACCGCGACCGCCTGCTGCGGTGCTTCTTGGACTTCTTGGAGTGCTTGCGTGAGGTCATTTTGCCATGGTGATGAGCACAGGCCACCTACAACAAGCGGGAAGGATAAAAACGACAATGGTCATTAAACATGTGGAAAATTAGATAGTCCTCATCAGGACAGTTGCGTATTCCTTTGCTATACATTGGTGAATTCCTTCTCAAGGATGACAAAGTGAATAGCCCTAAAGAGCATCTTCTCTTCATGCTATTCACACAATCATGTACACCTTCAAAGATCACATAGTAAGCATTTAACTGAACAGTTTCTATCAAACCAGTCTCCACTTATGTCATTATGTCAAAAGGCATCCCATGAGCACCTCCAGTTACATTCAGCTACTTCATGGCACAGGTAAGATGCACAGATCAGAATTTTTCAAGGCACTCTTTAATTTCTTTCTGCCCCTACATAAATACAGTCACACTAAGTCAAACAAATTATCATATCAGATCACTTCCATCTGTCAGATCTTAAACAGTGACAAATACTTGACTTTACCAAAGAAGAGGGCCAAACATTTAAATGCTTTATGGTTTGAAATCCATTTCAGTTATTTCAGCTGTGTGCATGAAGACCACTACTTCAACAACACAGTTTTGGTTTACCAGATTCTATCAATAACTTGTAAACCAACAGAAAATATAATTTCCATCAACTGAATACCAAAGCACATATTACCTTGGGTGACACGACCTCATATCTCAAAATTATGAATTTTCAGGAGAGCATAAAACGCTCTTCATTTTCACATTTTTGCAAAATAACCTCAATTGTTGACGTATTTGTAACAGCTTTGTTTTTAAAACTCAAAGATCAGTATTTCTGATATTCAAACTTTAGTTAGGAGATTTCTGAATATAATGTCAATTGAAAAATGAGGTCTTGCCATCCCAGGGAAGAGCATATTGCAAACAGTCCTCACCTCAAGAGAAGTGATGAACTCTTTGAACAGACGAATCCTTTCTGACTCCACCGTTATTCCGTCAAAGGCATGATCATTGACAAAGCGGTCACGAACCTGTGAGGGGAGTGATGAGTGGCATAACAGTCAGAATCTTAAAGGGTGCTGGCTTTGGGACTCACACTGAATCTGTTTATTTCACATAACTTTTGTCTTTGCTCCCCAAGATGATGAATACAAGTTTGTGTTGCTTACTACACAAGGCAACCAATTGAACAATCGTACGCACTTCTCAACCAACAGCACAAACTTACTTGGCGGTTTGCAGGACTTGCGTGTTATCATTTTGGCAAATAAGTGGCCTAACTGCAGGAAGCCTTGGGTTGTTTTTTTTTTTTTCTTCTCTTGCTGTAGTATATACTGGATATACTGATATACTGGGACTATTTCCTTTATTGATATAATTTCTTGACCTCGATAAATTTCTCGAATCTCTGTGGATGTCATATACATAGATCAAGTATTACCAGCAAACTGTATGACAATATTGCATCATTAGCAAACTGCAATAACATAATTCATTTGATGGAAAGCAGGAAAAAGCAAACATCAGCATTCAAATTAAATGAAGAATTAACAGAACTTATTACTGAGTTTTAATCAACAATCCCTTCTGAAGTTAACATTTCTGAAGAAGAAAGAAAAAGACTAGAAATGTCGCTATGGCGACTGGTATGCCTCTGCCATAATGCATGATTCTCCCAATAGGTGTAAATGTCTTCACAATGTGTGATGACAGTTTCACATAACTGGCAAAATATTCAAATGACAGGTTTGTCAGAAAATGTCTTGAATGTTCACTTTCCTTGAACTAGGTTTGCTATAATTGTCTAAGAGTGCAGGTACATGTATTTGGGGAATTGAGGATTTTTACTTGACTTTTGACTGACCCTTTTATAAGTTTATGCATTGAGTAATTTTCAAGGTATGAAGAAAAAGTGTAATTACAGTATTATTATTATTATTATTATCTATTTATTTATTTTTATTTTTTTTTTTTTTTGGGGGGGGGGGCATTTTAGCCTTTGACCCTTAATCTCTGACCTTTGACCTTCTGGCAGGAAATTTCCCAGTGAATCTCCATTAGGTAATGCATGTATATATCAAGTCTTATAAAATCCTGCAAGCATTGCATTATAAACTAGTATATGAGGAAAATAGTGAAATTTTGAGGGGTTGACCTTGACCTTTGACCCCCTATTGACCCATGACCCCTAAATTCTGTAGATAATCCCTACCAGTCAGTACATGCATATGTACCAAGTTCCATGAAGATACATTGAACCATTTGCGAGAAAAGTGAAATTGTAACATTTTCACCTGACCTTTGACCTTATGACATGAAACTCTCTCTGGAGAATCTTTACGCAGTAGTACATGTCTACACTAAGTTTCAAGAAAATACCTTTGGGCATTGCATAGATATGGGGGAAATAGCAACATTTTTAGCATTTGACCTTAACCTTTTGACCTTTGACCTCTTGCTAATTTCACTAAAAAAATACTCAACTAATTGCCCCATCATACCTCATCCTTGGACCAAGTTTGGTGAAAGTTGCTTCATCCAGTTTTGAGTTATCACGTAAACAGATAAATTTTAGGATTTGACCTTGATCTTTGACCTTTCACCTCCGTCCGATTTCACTCAAAAACTAATCAAGTAATTGTCCCATCATACATCATCCTCGATCAAAGTTCGGTGAAATTTGCTTGATCCAGTCTTGAGTTACGCGTAAACAGATACAATTTCATGATTTGACCTTGACTTTTGACCTTTGGCCTTCAGCCAATTTCACCCAAAATCTAATCAAGTAATTGCCCCATCATAATTTATACTTGGACCAAGTTTGGTAAAATTCCAGTCAATATTACTCAAGTTATCGCGTAAACGAATGCGGACGGACGCACGGACGTACGTATGGACGTACGGACGGACGAACAACCCGAAAACATAATGCCTCCGTCACCACTTTGTGGCAGAGGCATAAAAACCCTTCTGCAATCCTTGGATAAAGACAGAAAATGGAGGAGCACCCAATCATTGGAGGGGGGGGGGGGAAGTTGATTGAACTCACATCATCCCAGGTGGAGTTGACGTCAAGGGGCGGGGCAGACTGTTTCAGCATGGTCTTGAAGGCACTCTCCTTCCTCCTCTGCTTGCGGGCTTCCTCCTTCTGTCGCTCCTTCTCTCTCGCTTCTGCCTTCTCAATCAGCTGATGGGATAGACAGATGGAGAGATGGAGGAGAAAGAAAAGGAAATGCACCTTCAGCTTATTTCATCAGACAAGACGCCTGTATTTCATCGGACAGATGACTGAGTTAACCTCAATGACAACTCTTGCCACGAGAAGTTGTGAAGTCTAGTCATGCTTGGTAATTCAAGCAAAAGTTACATTGCAACTGATTGACAAATTGCCCACATTGACGTTGTCAATCAGTTGCAATGAAAACATCTCGACGGAAGAATTTCATGAATTTGAATAAAAAGTTACATTTCTTACTCGCACAAGATACAGTAAAACCTCATTTGAAGAAACACCCCAAAAGTCTATGGCAATTTTTTTTTTCTAATTTGAGATCACATAAAAGGTATCAAAAGTCCAGATGAGAAAAGTATAATGTGACAATTCTATATTGACTTGAACTTCTCAGTGACTTAATGAGAACTACATTGTACCTGTATGCTACGAACCTCAAGTTCCACGTACCCACATTTATGTCTGTCATTTGCTACCCACATGTTCTGCAAATACTTAATCTATGAATTTGTTTCTACATTTATTCTTCCACATAAACTACGACACATGGCATTTCTGTTTAAACTGAAAACAATTCTTTGCAATTTCTTTTCCTATTGAAATTAATGTTTCCTAAAAAAAAAAAAAAATCTTTAAGCAATAAAAATAATGCACTTTCCTCTACACACTTATTAGAATTATAGTTGTCTAGGCTAATAAAATTTGTGTCACTTGATAATTTACTGAGCTCTTGTAAGCAAAATAGTGAGATAAAAGGGGCGTGTCTTACGCTGTTGAAGGCCATCTTGATGTTTCCTGCATCCAGGGTTGTGGCTCTCTTGTCTGTGCTGATAGTGTTGGCGAAGTCCTCGAACGTGGTGTTGAGTTCCACCGTAAGGTTCTTATCCTTGAAGGCATGAAGTATATCAGCACATGTGTAGAGTAAATGGGAATTCCCCACTGGTTACATTACATCATCTTTACAATTCAGCAATGAGCAGGTGAGCTGCCCGAAATGCATAAGCTTGCTTGGTAATGTGGAAAGTTTATGGAAAGTGTAGGGAAAATCTGGAAAGTTTATGGAAAGTGTAGGGAAAATGTGGGTATGACTATCTGAGCTGCAAGCATCGAAGCGATCCAATGTGGATGTTTTCTGTTGCAAGGCACAAAGAGATGTTGCAGCAGAGACTTTACAGCACATTGTGCATCTCCACTAAACACACAGTGTGTAGACTTACTCATCAGAAACTCTTTTCATAAAATGCACTTTTTCGGCAAGTTTGTGTATCTAACACATACTGAAGATTTTAGATTTGACAGGAACTGTAACCAAAACGTCATCGACTCCTGTAGACAACAGTGGTAATACATAAGACCACAGTATATAACACCTTTCAAAGTGAATCTCTACAAGCAAGTCTACTGGATAACTTTTAAACACTGTATAAGCTTTTATTTTTTGCAAGGGTCTAACTTCGTGAATTTTGCAATATATGTTGGACCAAAAATTTAACAACAAGCAAATATATTGCCATACCCTACGGTAATAACGCAAATTATGATAGCCTAAGTGTCTTCGCGAAAAATAACATCTCATGAAAATATCTGTAACCTCCTCATGCATGAAAATGTCTGTGCATGAATATAACAGCTTACACAGCACTGAATATTTAAAAGTATTGACTATCTTCTCTTCCACCATGCAGACAAATCTAACTCTTTATCCGTACATACCCTGAGGATGTCCTTGACAATCTTCTTCTCATCATGGAAACGGGCCTTGAGGTCCTCCACGTAGAACTTGAAGAGGTCCAGCGGGGTGGAGCCGGGGTTGCCCAGCATGTTGTGGAAGCGGGGGTCGGCGCTGATGATGGGGTAGAGGTCCATCCAGAGGGACATGGAGTGTAGCTGACCCCTCTCATGGAGTTCATCTAGGAGGACCTGTGGGGGTAGGAGAAAGAGTTGGGGGGGGGAATCTAATGGTAGTAATCTTCCCTTGCAGAACATCATGGGGAGCTGTAGGAGGGGCTCAGGGGACTGGTGGAAGGGAGGTGATTACTACGGGACTAGGCTTATATTATAAAATGGGCTTTAGAATCACTGTAATCTGATTGGTCAATTGTAATACATTGATTTTTACTGATCCACAGTGAACCTTGCATCCGGTATAATCCGAACGCATAGTTAAAGCCTTGTATAGTGTTGTAGGTGAGCCAGATGCATGATGGGAAAAAAGGTTGTATTTCATGGATTTACTGGCCCATTTTATAAAATGAATGATGCACAGGCCTATTTTGTGGACCAGTGAGAATTGGATGCTCTCACTTTAACTTTAGCTCGTGGATTTAAACAGTTCCAAAGTTACACTTGTGCATCCAATTCTCACCAATCCACTCTGTCCTGTGCATCATTTGTATACTCTAGCTTCATAGAGCATCTCATGGGGAGACATAGTGTAAATATTCCTTCAGTGCACGCAACATAACATTTAACTGGTAGTAGTCACTTTCCTTCATCATAAAGCAAGTGGGAGATACTTTTCAAGAACACCAACAAAGGAAATTTCAATGACACTTCCTGTCATCTAGGTTTAGATTGAGCTTAACACTTTTAACCTGTTCTACACGGGAACCTGGTGGCCTGCATATCAAGTCTATGGGCATTTCTGAATTCAGTATGGAACAGGTTAAATATACTGTCACGACATCAACAATTTATTATGACATACAAAAGGGGATGTAGTTATGAAGTCTACTAATATAGGGTAATTTTCCCCCATGGTAATGTACGGGCCTCTATGGGACTCTCTCTATTTAAAGGTGTGTGTATAAGTCCCTCTCTTCCTCTTCTTAGAGGACAAATCATTGAGCGCATGGCAGATTGTTGTTAACATACTTCCTTGCGCATGGCAAATTGTCGCTAGGCCGGGGAAGTGCGCATAGGTTTAACAACATTCTACATGCGCAGGGAAGCATGTTAACAACATTCTGCCATGCGCACCATGAAATAGTCTATTCTTTGGTAATGACCAAGAACGTAATTTTGATCACCTCTTTGAAAAGACATATCAGCATCTCATTCCACTGCATCATACTGTATAAGATGTTATTTTCACGAGGGTTTAATTTTCGCAAATCACTGTTGGACCGCGAATTTAACAACACGCGAAAATGTCGCCGATGCGCTGGTGTAAGAGTGCACATAAGACAGCTTGTGTCAATTCGCGAAAATAACATCTCGCGTACTGTCTGTGACCTCCTCATTCGCGAAAATATATGTATGCGAAAATATATGTATGCGAAAATAACAGCTTATACACTACAAGATAAACAAAAAGGACAATCATGGATTATAAACTCACTGCAGATGAGTTTTGTTTGCTTCGCTACTTTCAGTTTCATGCGTTTGTTCATAATCAAACTCTTATGGTGTTCTATTTGCCGATAAGCATATAGTTAGGTTCAGGGGTACTCAGAGCGTCAATGCACTAGTAGTACTGAAGAGCCTACCAGGAAAGCCTCCCGACATTTGCGGAAGTGTCTCTTCTTCAGCATCTTGGCCCTCTCCAGCTCCTCGTCCTCCTCCTTCTCCATCTGACGGATGTGCTCCTCGAAGCAGATCAATGCATCCTCCTTGTCCATGCCTGGGGGGGGGGGGGGGGGGGGGGGGGGGGAGGGAGGAAGGGGGAGGGGGGATGGGGGTAGGATGGTATGAAACCAGTGAAATTTCAATTCAAGAACGATACAGACAATAAAAAAGAATAAAGAAGAGGAAGAAGACCAAGAAGGAGGAGGAGAGGAAGAAAAGACAAGAAAGAAGAGTCAGAAAAAGAATAGAGATGAAGGATAGAAGAAAGGAGAAGAAATAGAAATGGAATAAGAACAAGGAACATGACACTAAGAACATGAAGAGACAGAAGAAGAGGAGGAAGGAGGAAGGAGAAGAGCAAGAACGAGAAAATGAAAAAGAATACAGAGGAGAAACACAAAAGAGAAGAAAACATATAGAAGATTGATGATAAAAGAAAGGAGAAGGAAAAAGGACAGAACTAGAACTGGAACATTACAACTATGAAGAAAAGGAAGAAAAAGAAGGGCAAGCAGAAAAAAAGAAATAAAAAGCAAAGAAAAGAACTACATGTATGACAAGAACACAGAAACAAGGAATAAGAAGATGGAAGATAAGAGAAAAGAGAAGGACAGAACTAGAACAGGAGCATTTAAAGGGAAGATAAACCCCAAGAGCAATGTGGATTGAGTGAAAGCAGCAACATTCATAGAACGCATCAGTGAAAGTTCGAGGAAAATCGGACAATCAATGCAAAAGTTATGAATTTTTAAAGCTTTGGTGTTGGAACCGCTGGATGAGGAGACTACTAGAGGATATGACGTATGAGTGGACAACAATACAAAGAAAATATAAAGGAAATTCAACAAAAATTCACTTTTCTAGAATTATGAAAGAGCAATGGACCAATCGCTTTCAGAAAGCAGGGGGAATAATTGCTACCCTTAACATAATGTCAATATCAAGTTGATGGATTTGTAATTTTCATGAAAAATGGATTTTTGTAGAATTTTATTTATATTTTCTTGGTATTGTTGTCCACTCATACGTCATAACCTCTAGTAGTCTCCTCATCCAGCGGTTCCAACACCAAAACTTTAAAAATTCATAACTTTTGCATCGATTGTCCGATTTTCCTCAAACTTTCACTGATGTGTTCTACTAATGTTGCTGCTTTCACTCAATCTGCATTGCTCTTGGGGTTTACCTTCCCTCTAAGGACAAGAAGAAAAGGGAGAGAAAGAAGGGGGGTAAGGAGAAAACAGAAGCAGAAAGAAAAAGAACTTAGACAAGAACAAGAGTAAGAGCACCTAGAATGAGAAGAGAAGGAACACAAAAGAGGAAAGAATAGAGGAAAAAGAAAAGAGAACATCAAGAAGAAAACGTGTCAGTCCGACTCACTCATGAGCTCGTCATCATCGGCAAACGTGGGGTTCTCGGCGAGGTAGCGCTGGCACTCCGACCACGTGGTGCGGTACGTGACGTTGGGCATGCTGTTCAGGATGTTGTTCATGGCCTCGATGTTCCGCTTCCGCAACACCTTGGCCTCTTCCTTCTCCTTCTTGGCCAGGAAGAAGATGACGTCCTCATAGAGATCCTTCCGGTCCCGCTCGGGCACCGTCGTCCAGACCTCCTCCTCCTCGAACATGGCATCCGCTTTCCTACATTAGGGTAGAGTCGGATGGAAGTGGATTCAATAGGATTGAATAGGTATCATGGTATCCTGTTTCATACCTTTTGTCAAGTTAAACCCAAAATGAATCTATAACAATTTTACAATATATATCCCAATCTATCTCAACAACAATGGTCAAAACAAAACTGTACTCCTATAAGATATCTATACAATTTTTCTGCATCCACTGATTAGCACACCAAATACATCAGTGGCCAATCACATAATGTAGCTAGCGAAGACCTCACACAGTTTTGCAAAGTCATCAGAGTTTTTACTCATATATACATCCTAATTAATGTGCTGTATGAAACATATGTTCAGCAGATGAATCATACAACACAGAGCATTTTGAATGACAACTGGACGCAAACTTGAAATGGATTAAGTCTAAGAGAACTCAGTCTGTGCACTCAATCAGGAATTCCCCAAGCACTTTGGCTCCTCACCTGTATCTTGTGGTGGAGGTCATCTTGGGGTGAGTCTGAAGGAAGTCTTGGAGCTCCTCCTTGGCCTTCTTGGCCCGTAGTCTCTGCTCCTCCTGCAGGGAAGACAACAAAAATCATCACAGGATGGCTTCATATAAGGGCCCCATGAATGCATTTCATTCTTCCCTAAACACATAAGAGTGCTACGATTACCAGTGTCTAAGTCTTGAATAAGACAAGTATCATGTTTCAAAGTTGAGAAACAAACTTAACCAATCATTAGAATCAATTTCAAGTTCAAGTCCAAGTTCAAGCTTATTTTACCATTTAAAGACGCATAGTCCCGGTGGGTGCGGGGACGCTGTTGATGATACTGCTGATCACCGTTAGCAGTGATACAAAGATTGCCGAAGTTGAGCTGTCATCAAGAGTAAAGCACGTACGAGTTGCCAGGTAACATTGCCTTCGTTGTCTTCTCTGCGCATCTAGCAGTCTGTAGTAATGCCATGGTGCGTGCATATATGCTTCTTAGTATGACATCACAAAAGAAGTTTGCTAAAGCTGTCATCCCCCTCAACCGAGTCATGAGCCGAACTGTGATCGGACCACTGAGTACAGTGGATCGGACTTCTTTTGACTCTGGGAAATGGGTCAAAGCGTAAGCGCTAAAGAGGAGTCGACAGCGTAGGTCTCTATAGGAAACTTGCGCCGTGCGCCCGCATAGGCATTCAACTAAACCACCGGGACCATGTGCCTTTAACATAAATACAACACACTATTCATAAACAATGAAATCTACTAAACTAGAGAGAAAATATAACAATCATACATTGTATGTACTGGTTCTGATTAAATGAGAAGAAAAATACACACACACATATACAAAAACAATCAATCAAACAAACAAACAACAACAACAAGAACAAAATTGATGCATGAATTCATGTGAATGGGGGGTCAACAGGGAAGAGCAATAAGCCTCGTAAATTGCTGACCCCTAGAAAACCAGGCAACATGACAATAATATGAGATACTACTAAGGCATGGTACACTTGTATGACATAATCACACCAATGTGCTCATGCCATGAAAGCTTGTCATCAATATAAAAATCCTGTATTTTACACTTAAAGACAAACAAGAAAATTTTTGACGATATAAATATAAATCAGCATTTTCATCAAAGTTCCCCACACTAAATAACATAAATTGAGTTTTACTGTTATTTGTCATTAATTTATTATTAATAGAGCGATTACTCAAATGAATAATTTCATGATTAAATAAATCCATTAAATTACCAAAATCATTGTGTGACATGAACACACTAGTGTCATCAGCAAATGAAATAAACTGCAAAATTGTACTTGTCTTAACAATATCGTTAATATAAATCAGCAATAACAATGGAGTGAGAATGAAGCCCTAGGGCACTCCACATCAAATGCGTTTATAATACAAAGACTTATAATTGTCAATCGTTACAAACTGAAAATGCTCAGACAAATAATCTCTGAAAAATTTTAGTGAGACACTAGGAACACCATAATTCTTTAATTCATTCAACAAAATTAAATGATCAAGAGTGTCAAAAGCATTGTTTAAGTCAAGAAACAAACCAACTGTATAGAAAAAACAAACAAACAAACAGCAGAACATGTATTGAACGGTAACTCATCAAATTCGACTATTACCACTTCTAAAAACAAGAATTACCTTTGCAATCTTCAATTGATCCGGAAATACGGCATATAAAATGCATAAATTAAATATATAACACAGAGGTGAACAGATTATGTGAATCACTCATTTCACAATATCATTCAGTAGGACTATTCAAACATTTCTTATGTGATCTCAAATTTTTCCTTCCCATTCTTTCAATAAATTTTTAACAATCCACGGTTTACTTTTTCTATTTTTTACTTTAATTTCACTCAAAGGAAAATATCTGTGATACAAATATCTTAATTTCAATATGAACTCATCATAACAACATTTAGGATCACATGAATAAAAAATTCCAATCAACACTTTTCAAATTACAACAGAATTGTAGTGTTAATTTTTGCACTTGCTTTTTCATCATTGCTTGCTTGCATTTGTATGAAGTAAATTTCAAGATTATTGCGTGGGGCAGGTAGTCATTGAACGTGTGGTGTCAGCATACGACTGACCACTATGTGCGTGTACATCCTGATCACCCTTGCATGAAACGCGATGAGATCTGTTGTTTTCGGTTGGTGTGATATCGACGCCAATGCTTTTTGCAACTCACATGCAATGGTATCCGTATTCTCGTTCGGAGACTCTTTGATGCATAGCAAGCGAATGTTATTCCTGCGTGAGTTTTGTTCCATATTAGGGAGATCTCGACGTACAACTGTACACGCTTGAGATCCTCTCTGGTCTGCTCGACCGAATCGGCTACCATGCGAACCTCATGAAGCTTGGCGTCCACTGAGACTTCCAAGTCATGCATGCGAGCTAGTTGCTCTTCAATCATGCTGGATACATGTGAATAACTGATTTCATGCTTTTTCATGATGTTTCATATCGCTCTCTCTACAGCGGACTCAATGATACGGTCAATGTGCTTCAGAAGATCGGTATTTTGTGGCAGATGATCGATTTGGGCCGTTGTGGGAGTTGTTGGGGGCACAGGGGTAGGCGCATTGTGTGGTATCTCCATAGATACATTGATCGCAGAATCTGCTGAAAGGGGTTGTTTTGATGCTAACTCTGGAATGTCAGATGGCGTGGCTGGTGTTGGCCTTTATCTCAGGTTGGGTTTGTGCATTTTGATCTCACATTAAAAGTGTTACGTAATGAGCAAATCCTACTGGAATGCTGCACAGCAGTATGATGAGGTAAAAATGGAGCAAACACGGCCAGGTACACCACATAAGCAAACATAGACGCGGTAGGCATATGACAAGGACGAAGGGATAGAACATGTTGAACACAGAAAACTGGCTGAAAATCAGAGGCTTATGAGTGTGTTGAATAGATGAATCATATCCCATGGCGATACAACATGGCGTCCAGTGACGATATGAAGCGATAAACAGTTAATTCATGATGTACAGGTGCTGTATGGCAAACTCCAACATCAAACTGTGAGCATAGGACTGCACCAGTGAAGTCCTAATCAGAGCAGGAATAAACTTTGACGGATTAGCAGTCAGAACTCGCATACTCATGTCCAAAATGGTCCAGAAATGATTCCAGTTGATGCAAGATATCCTTAACCAACACTTGAATGACCAAAAGCGATTCTCTTCTGCGAAGGAAAAGGGCAGTAATCGACACCTTTTCACACTTCTCTCTCACACACACTCTGCCGCCATGTCAGTCCTTTCAATCAGCAAGTAATTAAAGTCAAGGGGGAAGTCCATATCCTTGACATGTAAAACTTACATGGCTATAAATAAGTTTGGACATAGCTTCATATTTCTATTTGGTTCTCTAGAGGGTGTGCATACAATCCGAATGAAGATGAGATTATCAAAAATACAAAACTTGATAATTACAAGGTAAAAGAAGGCTGTGTGGACTCAAAAATAAAAAATTAAGTATGGTTACCTTTTCCTCCTTTGCTCTCTGCACTTTCCAGTTGTTGAAAACTTGCTTCTTTTCACTCAGCTTGGTGAGGGCTCTGAAATAGATGAAGAAATAACAGTTACAAAAAAGATGCTGCCCTTATGCACAGATTTCAATCGAAGAATTTGACGCAAAGTTGGGCACCACTGCAGAAAATACATCTCACATGGCACACGCATTTCCCCTTATTCAAGATCTTCGGGAAACACAAGATTCAGAAGTGAATCTAAGCAATGCTGTTCTCAAGAAAACTCCTCAGCATTCAAAAATTAGGAAAAATGCAATGCAAGGAACACCTGGATATATCTCAAATACATCCTTTTATATCAATCAAACACACACACACACACACACACCTAAAAAATATACAACTAGAGAGGGGCCGTCAAAGGCGGCAGACCCACGCCTAAGTACAAAGTCGGGGTAAACATAATGTGCATTCGGTCATCTACCAGAATTCGGCCACTTAATTGCCAGTGTGCTTTATCACCAGCCAGTGAGTTCTACCAAAGATCGTACACTGAAGTGTACGATCTTTGGTTCTACAGTCACATCACACGCAAATCACATAATTACACATACGGTATTAACACTCATTCACGTACAGGAAAGTCCTTAAGTCTCCTCCAAAAATCCATCGAAAATCCCAAATTCCACCGTCAAAAGTGCAGAATCGGAACTTTTCCAAGCGCGCGCGAATTAAGTCCAGTTTTAAGAGTATTGTCTACGCGACGGGTCGCGGAAAAAGCGCTAAAAATCGAGAAATACGCCGTTTTCTTGCGGGATATTTTGATTATAGCAAGCCGAGAGTGTGATGATATCAAAGGTCGTATGAGTGTACGATCTTTGATGGTATCCACAAAAGCAAAAAAGAAAAACAAAATTTACGTACCCCCTAGGCAATTACCCCTATGATTAGTGTCTACGGGAATTATTCAATGCAAGGGTTGAATGCAAATGTCTACTGCACCAGTATTCGGCCACCAACGAGCGCCGCAACGTCCCCGGTGCAATTTTGCACCAACAGTGTAGAGCGCGATGCATTTTCAGCGGCCTTGCACACGCATTGACATTGAGCACGCATATCGTGCAGTGTGACTGCGACCGAGCAAAATGCTCCTCCAACGAAAAAAACAATAAATGTTAATTTGAAAAATCATCAAATATCAAAGGTCGTATGAGTGTACGATCTTTGATGGTATCCACAAAAGCAAAAAAGAAAAACAAAATTTACGTACCCCCTAGGCAATTACCCCTATGATTAGTGTCTACGGGAATTATTCAATGCAAGGGTTGAATGCAAATGTCTACTGCACCAGTATTAGCCCACCAACGAGCGCCGCAACGTCCCCGGTGCAATTTTGCACCAACAGTGTAGAGCGCGATGCATTTTCAGCGGCCTTGCACACGCATTGACATTGAGCGCGCATATCGTGCAGTGTGACTGCGACCGAGCAAAATGCTCCTCCAACGAAAAAAACAATCAATGTTGATTTGAAAAATCATCAAAATACGGGCCAGTTTGTGATGACGGAGAACGAACTTTCATAAATCTAGAAGGACATAGTCCCTCAAATAGGCCTAAACGTAAATTTCGGAATTCTTACGAACATTTGAGCAGCGAAGTCGGATCGTTGGGGAGTTTATGTCTTCGTATGGTAGCGGAAAATCGCAAAGTGAGAAACGGGAAATTTTCGGAATGGTCACTATACCATGGGGTCAAAACTTCAAGGTCACACAGAATTTGCAAGGGTCAACCGATTATCACCAAAATCTAATCGATTCTTTCCTGTCATTATCCAAACATTCCCTGAACATTTCGTGCAAATCCGTTTACCCGTTCTCTTGTTATCTTGTACACAAACAAACAAACAAACAAACAAACAAACAAACATACAAACAAACAAACAAACAAACAAACAAACAAACAAAAAAAAAAACAAAAAAACAAACAAACAAACAAACAAACAAACAAACATACGGAACCCTTTACATAACCCCCTGCCGATTTTCATCGGCGTGGGTAAATATTATAAATGAAAAATTTCAGCACTAATTCCTATATGAGAATTTTTCTCTCACTGCCGCCAACTGGAATTGTAAGGTTAACATCCAAATGTTTATCCATTTCTTAAGGACTTACTTCCATTAAAAAAAAAAAAAATAAAAAAAATAATTTTATATATATATATATATATATATGGTTCTAGGAACAGTACCCCCTGGAAAACCACCCTCCGGATAACTACCACCCGGATAATTACCCCCCAGGACAATTCCCCCCTAGGGCAACTACCCCCCGGACAACTACCCTCCAAGGGCAATTACCCTCCAGGGTAATTACCCCCTAGGACAACTACCCCCCGGACAACTACCCTCCAAGGGCAATCACCCCCCAGGGCAATTCCCCCTTAGGAAAACTACCCCCTGGATAACTACCCCTCGGATAACTACCCCTGGATAACTACCCCCTCGGATAACTACCCCTGGATAACTACCCCCTCGGATAACTACCCCCTGGATAACTACCACCCGGATAACTACCCCCTGGATAACTACCCCCCGGAGAACTACCCCCTGGATAACTACCCCCCGGAGAACTACCCCCTGGGTAACTACCCCCCGGAGAACTACCCCCTGGGTAACTACCCCCAGGATAACTACCCCCCGGATAACTACCCCCCGGATAATTACCCCTCGGATAATTACCCCCCGGATAATTACCCCCCGGATAATCACCCCCCCCCCCCCCCCCCGGGATAATTACCCTCCGGATAACTACCCCCCCCCCCCCCCCCGATAATTACCACCAGGATAATTATCCCCAGGTTAATTACCCCCTCCTCCGATAACTAGACCCCAGATAACTTCCACCCGATAACTACACCCTCCGATAACTTCCCGAGGATGATTACCCCGGATAAGCAAGCCTACAACTCCCCCTCCCCTATAACTATCAAGAGGAAAATTACCCCAGGACAGTGCACCACGCCAATTACCCCCTGGGTAACTACCTCCCGGGTCATTGCCCCCCCCCCCCCCCATCTTACCTTTAATAAAAAGAATATCATTACTGCAGGAAACGAAGTTCTTTGTATTATTTGCCAGGAATCACGGAGATGCCACACTGATACATCATTTTATGAAAACAACATCTTAAAGATTTACGATTTGTATCGTTTGCACTTAGGACAATTTATGTAAAAGCTTAATTTCTCCCTCTGTATTTTGACTCTATGTTCATAAAAAACGAAGCTGTCCCTTCATATCCTACCCGGTAATCCAGTAAATGTCAATGCCTTTAACCAAACTATTTTCGCTAAATCTGTATTTTCTTTTACTGTTCCGAAATTTCGGATTTCTCTTGATAGTATAGTATAAAAGAAGTTTTAAGTTTGAATGCCTTTACCATTGAACTAAAGACATTTTGAAGAAATGTTACACTTCAGAATGAGTTAAACTTTTTGCAATATTTTTTAACCACAATTGTCTATCGTTTACCACAACTCCATGTAACACTTCTTTATTTTGAGGAGCTTATATCTCATGCCTCACGTGCCCTGGTTTTGACCCATCATCTTCCTCTTCCCTCTCGCTTTTCTCTGTCCACTGTGAAGGTAGTCTATTCCTGTCATTCATAACTCACCTTTCCTCTTTCTCTCATTACAAGGGATTTATCTCGTGTGTGTTCATGTGCAGTGCACTCCCGTTAAAACGAAATGCTCAGGACCGGCAGTTTTTTTTTTTTCGTTTTAACGAAATTTCGTTGTAACCGAACAAATATAATATGCAATGTATAACGAAAAGAAGGAAACCACGCATAAAAAAATTTTGTTTGTTGAATCCTCATCATACGCTGGAAAGCTATGTGAAATGGGAGAATACCTTTTTAATTTCGTTTAAATATTACATTTTAAAAAGAGCATAAAGTTGTTTGTGTTGTCACACATGTGTAGAAAATGACGGTGTAGGATTTGGTTACAGTTCGCTATTCCAAAGGTTCTTTTCTTACTAAAGTACGTTACTCCGAAGACTCCTTATTCCGAAGTTTCGCCATTCCCGGGATTCCGATGGTTTGTTTATGTGAAGGTTCGCATTTCCGCAGAATCATCATTCCGAAAGTTCATAATCTAGATCAAAATAATATATTGTTCATTTTCCGAAGGTTCGTTGATCTGAAAATGAAATGAGGTTCGTCATTCTGAAGGTTTATAAATCAAAAAAAAAGAAGAAAAAGGTTCACTAGTCAGAAAGTCCGTTGTTCCGAAGGCTTTTTCATCCGAAAATGAAATAAGGTTCGTTATTCCGAAGAAATTTTGTTAATGAAAAAAAAGATGAGAAAGGTTAGTTATTTCGAAGATTTATTTATCTTAAGACGATTATAAAGATTGCAATTCTTAAGTTTTGTTAGTGTACTCTCCTTTTTCCACCATGGATTAACGATACTTTTTGTAATGTTCCGATTAACGAACGTTTTGAATTCCTATCATTTTCGGACTAACGAACCGTATAAGAATAAGAATAAGGACCATATTTTATTATCGAATTAACGAACCTTTGGAATAACGCCAAAATGTGCTTAATAACAAACCCTCTTTCATTTCCGAACTAACGGACATTTAGTTGTATCAGAATCTGTGTGTTTTGTATTAAAGGACTTCGGAACAATGAAACAAACCTTATCTGAATTCAAATTATTTTATTACAACAACGCAAGTTCCCCTCGGAAACTGTGCGTGATACACGGAGTGAACATTTAATGATGCGTTCGCTCATGCAGAGACGCTTTAATAATGCTTGTTCCGCTACGCATTTTCGAATGCGATCCGCATTTCGTTATAACGGAGCGCATTTCTTTTGTTTTTCTTTGTCAGTGGCGCTCAGAAAAGACTTCGTGATAACGAAAATTTTGTTATAACCGTCTTCGTTATAAGCGAATTTTGTACCATAGACTTTAATGGCGATAATTTTGGGACCAGAAGTTTTGCTTCGTTATAACGAAATTTCGTTATAACCGTGTTCGTTGTAACGGGAGTGCACTGTATCTTTATTTGTGTACTTCGTCTCTGTCTTAATTTGCTTTCTTTGCATTGTTTCATCAATTTTGTAACTATTTTACTCTTATACCGTTAACGCTCATTTCAGAATTGCCCTACTGCATTATTGGGCATATTAACAACTAGTATATCAAGGATGTGGGAAGAGATTGTCACCTCCTTGGTATGATCACTGCAGAACATTACCTCCCTTGACAATTACTCCTTATTAAAATTAGGCTCCAAACAATCACCCCTCTTACAATAACTCTCCCCCAGAAAATTACGTCTCTCATTGTTATTTTCGAACACATTAGCTATTTGAATTGAAAAAAAAACCCAACATTTTTTCATATCGTCTGGTTTTGGTCGAGACCTAACTTCAGGTTTTAAACATCTTTTGGGTGAGATAATTAGAATCCCCTTACGAAATATTAAAGAGCATGTTATTCCAAGAAGGATTCAATTTTTTGAGAAAAAAAAATACTCTTGAAATGGCCGGGATAAAACAGAGCAGCCCTATAATGTAAAAAGGATTCTGTCAACTACAACTCTCCCTAGATCTATTCAAAAAGAGGGTGCAGGACAAAAGACTTCGTTAACAACTAGGGGTGTTTTGTAAAAAAAAAAAAAAATACCGTTAAACTCGTAATATTTTACTCTTTCTAATGAGACTAACTTATATTTGAACTGGATTTCCTCTTAAAGTGTCGAGAACATTTAATTTGAAAACTAGCACAATTCTACTTGTATGTAAAACAAGCTGTAATTTTACTCTCATGACAGATTAGGGCACCTTTTGATAAAAGTTGCCAGTTATGACATCTTGTTAGTATCTAATAATTTCAATAAAACCATGGGTTCTGCTTGATTGATAAGCTCGAGTCACTGACTTGTTACAATGGACCTGCTTTGATCGACCTACAACGATTGGTAATTGTGTGGAACTGACAGCTTGTCAGGACTGATAACTTTCATAAAACCGTGCCCGGATCCTATCAGAAATTATGGCTTTATATCGAAGAGTCCCTCGCTAATGTTAAGGGAATATGAATTGCAGTGAAATCAATTCTCCTTTTCTTATGTTTATCGTCTATCATGTGTTATAACGGTAGAAAATAAATGACAAGCCAAAAGAGTGATGACAGTGTAAGAGAAAGGTGCATCTTCTGATATGGTGTTATGAACTTATGGAAAATATACGACGGGTGGTAACTTTCGGGGGGCGGGGAGGGAGGGTTGTCCAGTAGGTAAGTATCAGGAGGGGGCGGGGGGGGGTTCGGGGTATTGTTAATGGGGGGGGGGGGGTAGTAATCCGGGTGGTAGTTATCCTGGGGGTAGTTATCCGGGGAGTAATTATCCGGGTGGTAGTTATCCTGGGGGTAGTTATCCTGGGGGTAGTTATCCGGGGGGTAGTTATCCGGGGGGTAGTTATCCGGGGGGTAGTTCTCCGGGGGGTAGTTACCCAGGGGGTAGTTATCCGGGGGGTAGTTATCCAGGGGGTAGTTATCCGGGTGGTAGTTATCTGGGGGGTAGTTATCCGGGGGGTAGTCATCCAGGGGGTAGTTACCCAGGGGGTAGTTATCCGGGGGGTAGATGTCCTAGGGGTAATTGCCCTTGGGGGTAGTTGCCCTAGGAGGGTAGATGACCGGGTGGTAGTTTTCCTAGGGGGTAATGGCCCTGGAGGGTGATTGCCCTGGGAGGGTAGTTGTCCGGGGGGTAGTTGCCCTAAGGGGGAATAGACCTGGGGGGTAATTATCCGGGTGGTAGTTATCCGGAGGGTAGTTGCCCAGGGGGTAAGTGCCCGGATACGTATATATATATATATTGTATATACAACAAACCAAACACTGAAGAAATGTAATATAAACAAATAACTCTTACAAAAATTCATCATGAGCAGAATATAGTCACTGTGATTATGACAAAGTGAGAAGAAGCGCATCCCCTGAACAGAGGACTACTGTAAAAGTGGATATTTTTGTGCAACTAATTTTTCGCACTTGGCAGGGTAAGAAGAGTTTTGTATGTTTAATAATTCCGCAGAATCAAGACGTCAACTACTGGAACGTATGTAAAAAAAAAATATTTGCGTGCTTTTATTTTTTTGCACTACTTTCTGGTTGCACGAAATGCGTGAAAATTTCTATAAACACTGTGGAAATTTCCACTTTTACAGTATTCTGTGTACACACTGTATCAATGACAGATAGAAGGGCACTCCAATCAAATGCAGGTCTGCATAAACTTGACAATCAACTGTACACATCCTTTTCTGAACATGGCACCTCAATGAGGGGCCAAAAAATACACAAAAAGCCATTGATGGAAACACAAAGGCAAGAAACTAATTAAACGTGTCTACACCTGTATATAGAAGTCGTGGAAGACTCACTTGTATCTTGGATCATTGACTATCAGTCTCATGGCCTGATCCCAGTTAGATGTTGAGGAAACATTCTATAAGCAGAAACACAAACAAACAAACAAACATATCAATTCGAAAACCCAAGAAAAAAAAAATACTGCATGATATTCTATTCATGCAAAATATATGTACGCAAAGTCACCATAAAGTAAAGAACTGTAAAGCAAGAAATATTCGAGGCATGATATTTTCCCAAACTGGAGCTGACAACTTTTTTTGTGGCATGAAATTTTTCGCAAACTGCCACCAGCATTTGGTACATATAGTGTAGACAAGAATTTTAGCGTGCATTTCAATTTCATGAATCCTGACTCTTGCAAAACTCTCAACAATAAAATGCATGTGAACATTTTTGGTTTTACAGCAGCATAAATAGAGACATAAATTGAATCTCTGAAACAGTAAATCCTACTTTTTGTTTGTCTGCTTTTATCGCACATAAGCCAATGACCCAAATTACCTCCTTGCATTATATTTGTCCTCACGTTTTAAGAATACACTGCACACATACATGACATTTCTACATGAATCAAATACATATCAGATTTGAATCATTAACAGTCTCATCTAAATATCAAAGTATACAACACACACAAAATGATGTGTTTCTTTTAATATTGCTGCATTCTCTTAATTCACATTCTCTTAATTCACAAGTATATGAAGGTAAACTTGTCCTTTTGACAATGTTAGTGACTAACATTTATACCAAAAGAAACGAACATAACCTCAAATGCTTCCCTCTCTACGTATCAACAATGGCAACAAAGATGAATTGGTACTACAGGGATTAGTTCGTTAGAATGGTTCAGACTTCACCTTTTCCCTGAGTAGATGTTTGAATGCCTCCTTTGCTTCCTCCTTTGTGGTGTACACAAACTCTTTCGGCTCCGGCGTGTCAGGCCGCGATCCCGCGGCACTACCGCTGTGGATGAAAATGATTCGATAATACGACATGCTACCAGCCCTTCTTAATTGCTACATAGAAATGCCCACCCATTCTATGACCAAAGATCATTAAATATGATTCCTTGCTGTACGTCTTGTTGCAAAACCTTGTTCTGAATTTCTATCCCATTTTCTGTTAAGCTTGCACAATTTCATATTTCTCTAAACCACATTCATCCATGCATATTCATTAATTTATAACGCAGTCATGTAGGAGGAACATCTTACCTCAAAATATTTATATATATTTTTAAAGTAAACAATGCTAGAGCTTGTAATCAGAGATGATAATATATCAATCATTTCATGGATATGCGCCAAATTATACACCTGATACATCAGTGGTGGCCAACTTTTAACCATACACACTACAAAATGACAATATTGTATTGTATGTTAAAGTACAATATGGCATGAAAATGTCACAGACATGAAAACAAGCAATAAAACGCAACTGAAAGACTTATTGTTATTTCTTTCTTTTTTTCATGGAGAGAAAGCAGAGTAAAATACAACTAGACAACGAAGAAGCTTGTATATGTTTTACAAACCTTCCCGTATCATCCTCTGTTTTGACCACAGGCATAACCTGGGCAGCCATGAAGGGTAGAACTCCTGGGGGCACACCACCGGGCATGGGGATCCCCATAGTGGCTGTAGCTGCTGCTGCTGCCGCTGCTGCCGCCGCCGCCATGGCCGCAGCCCCGCCCTTGGGATCCACCCCACCGATGACAGCTGCTG
Source organism: Diadema antillarum (assembly GCF_040938485.1). NCBI lineage: Eukaryota > Metazoa > Echinodermata > Echinoidea > Diadematoida > Diadematidae > Diadema > Diadema antillarum. The sequence goes on from NW_027272395.1 coordinate 93,605, forward strand.
CCGGTTGCGGCACCTCTGCCGCGGCGGGAGCCTGCTGCTGGCTGGGGACCTCAGGCTGCTGGGCGGTGGCTGCCGGTGCTGCAGTGGTGGCTGCCTGGGAAGTGGGGGCAGCTTCAGGTGCCTCCTGCTTTACCACTGGCTCCTGGTCGCCTCCGGATCCAGACTGGGCGGAGGGGGGCTTCTCCCCACCATCGGAGTCATCGGGAGACCCTGGCACTACCCTAGGAGCAAAATCACACGACAAACATTTCTTGATTGAAGTGACTATGAGAGCACTGTGTCTTTACAGAACTGAACAAATGTCTCAGCCCAAAATTTAGGCACAAAAACTGAGTCAAGATGGCCAGATGATCTATGGTCCCACACTCAAAACATCAAGACATCTTTAACGAAATCTTACTAAAGCAAAAGAGGAATGAAATGAAACTTACTGTAGAAAAAGAGACATAGAGATATCAATCATAAGACTGCAAAATAAAGCAACCTTAACCAGCAGAAAAATTCATTACTTTTACACGATGTTATGGGATTTGACATGGCAATCTGGAAACTTCTAAAAACATAAGCATTCGTTATTTAGCTCCGAGACAGATTTAAAAAAAAAAAAAACTTTCCAAAAGGTAGTATAATCAAACATATGGACAAGGACTACTCACTTGTCAAGGTTCTTCTCCACAATTTGTGCTGGAAGTAAAGAAACAAATATCACAACAATTGATTAAGGAGATCAAGTTCAAAACATGAATCACATAAATGTCACATCAGTTGTTGTGCACTTATGTCCTAATCTTGAAATGATTCAGGGAACCTTACATTTTATGGGATGAAATTCAAAATCACTGATATACTGATATGCTCTCATTAAATGCAATTATACCACTTAAAATGAACCATTCCTTGGTCGAATTCTGCTTGAGAGTATAATTGTATAATGCACCAATCCAGATATTTCAAGAGGTTTAAATGTTGATACCTACAGCGCTGATGTATAACAGTCTTTGTGTGTTCTAGTCTCTGGTACGCATGTTTGTGTATTTTAATTGAACTCATTAAGCAAAATAAAACATTTTAAACTTCCTAAGGCATGTGGGACTAGTGTGACTAAGCGGCATCATGAAAAAAGATATGAGGATTATGTCTGCTTCCAATAAACCATGGGGGAGGGGGTGCAACAGAATTTTCACCATGGTTCACACCAAACTTGACATTTGGAACTAATGAACAAATGACATATCATGGACATTCTCATCAACTCATGCTCACAGTGGAGAAACTATATTTTTCAATACGACTGGAAAACATAAAAACTTAAAATACAACCAAAACTTAATGACAGATAATCAATTCTAAGAGTGCATAGCCTGAACTCTGAAGCTTGAAGAGTTGGCAAACACTCTCCACATGTGATGAATGTTTGCATTCAAAACATGGTACACCTTGAGGTGTGAATTTTCTTCAATTTGTCTCCCTCTACCAATGAAATCTGCTTAATATTTTCCTGCTTTCAAGGTCCATCGTGTTATTCCCATTCCAGTCATACCTTTGAGTTCTTCCAGCTCCTTCGGAATTGTCCAGCGAGACTCCTTGGTCTGACTGTTGTGGAAGTAGACCTTGCCCGAGTCGGACTTGTACTCTTTCCACGGACACTCTGAGAGCATTATCTAGGGGAAGAGGACAAGGAAAAGCATTGAATAAAAAAATTTTGACTGATGTCTGCAGCATTTGTTCATATATTTCACCTCAAAAGGCTAGAGTATTTCACATCCGTTGACAATCACACATTAAAATCAACAAAACTGTATACAGTTGTTGATTTCGAGGCATACCGATATTAACAAAATCGATAAGTCATGCAAAATGCATTTATACATTGTTCAAAGGTGGGTAGCTACTAATTTTCTCTTCCTATGGGATAATGCCTCTCTCTTATTCTATCGATGTGGTTCTCGATCGCATATAAAACCACTCGCGAAATATTATACATATAAACTTGCAAAATATATCATGTATGCAACACATTCCAAAAAGCTACCTGCAAAGATACTTGTGTGTCACAAGCATTTTAATAGCCGAGGATAGAAATTTCCAAATCAAGGAGCCCACAAAAATTTTCTGTCAGGCCACAAAAACACAATTAAATTTTATTCAAGGAGACTCCAGTCCTGTAAAATCAAGAAGACTTGATTTGAAATTGTGTGTTGTTATTCTCTTTTTCATGGTTGTGGGTGCACGTGTATGGGGATATGAAAATAATCAAACACGAATGTGAAAGCTGTAAGAGTTGTACTACAGCAGTAAAACAACAGAAGAGAGGGAGGGGAGGAGATTGCAAACTTTGATATGTTCAACAGGACATAATTATCATCAAGTGAGTTTGTACTGTCATAACTGTCTTATGAGTTGGATTGATTCTTGCAGATATCATCTAAAAAGCCTTTTTTTTTTTAATCCTTTTGCTTTCCTTCAACAAGATTCTCTCTAGACAGTAAATAATGACCTACTGTTTCAAGTATACTGTAATCATTTGTAAGATATCATCCAGTGGGTATGAACTGTCATAATGGTCTTAGGAGTTAATTGAATTTTGCAGATATCATCTTTGCAAGGACTTTATTCCCCCCTCTTGCTTGATGATGATCCACTACTGTTTCAAGTACTCAGTATACTGTATTTCTTTGCAGGTTAGATATAATCCAGTGAGTTTGAAATGTCATAATTGTCTTATGAATTAATCAATTTTTGCAATATCATCTAAAGAGTGTTCTTTTCTTCTTCTTCTTCTTTTTTAAAATCTCTCTGCTTTCCTACAACATGATTCTCTCTAGATGATAAATGATGACCAACTACTGTTTCACGTATCCTGTAATTCTTTGAAAGAAAGATATCATCAAGTGAGTTTGAACAATCATAACTGTCTCATGAGTTAATCAATTTTTGCAGATATCATCTATTCAAAATTGTTGTAACACATTGTAATTCTTTGCATATAAGATATCATCCAGTGAGTTTGAACTGTCATAGTTGTCTTCGGAGTTAATTGATTTTTTTGCAGATATCAGAGCATATAGTGTAGACAAGAACTTTTGCATGCATTGTAATTGCACAAATCTTGGCCCCTAGCCAAATTCAATCAAAAACAAATCTGGTTTTACAGAATGATCTGTCTTCTTTCAAAGCGGGTAGATGGTAAAACTTCATACCTCAGCTTTGGACTTTAATTCATCCGGCTTCTCCCACTTGGACTGTTTGGTGTGGTTGTTATAGTAGTAAGTTCTTCCATCAGGTGCCCTGTGCTCCGTCCATGCACTTTTCTACAAGTAAAAAACAAACAAAGGAACTTAAAAACAGTGATGAAGCATATCATAGACTGCAGAATTTGAATGTTCAGTTGACTCCTTCAAAAAGACATGTTTTGATGAAAAAAGAATGAGCAAATCATGAGAGAATAATGCTACAAACCTCACAAGAAAATCAAAGGAAATAGATAATAAACTAATTCAACACCTCTACAGGAGTGGGTTTTTCAATCATTAGATATGTTAATATCTTTGCAAAATTCAGAATAAATACTATTGAAGTCCCTTTCAAGGAAAAAAAAATTCACAACCACAATAAAAACAGATCCTTATAGTGCATTGCAATTCCGTAGCTACAACCAACTGGTGTGACGTTTCCAAAGAGATGGAAAAATACAGTACTTGTCATTGCCTGTCGCAAAAGGAAAAAAAAAATGAAGTGAACAATACAAATGATAAAGGGATATAGCATTAAATGGTTGACATGTTTCCATGACTGCACTTCTCACTCTCACATACAATTTGTGTTAACTGTTAGTTAACTAAGCTAACCTGAATCTTGTACATCCTCAATCTTCTCCAAGCTCGCATTACAGAAACTCAACATTATTGGCAGAATGCAGGAGGTGATTTAAATTTAGTTGAATAGTTTTTGAGAACTGTGAACCCTCATCGCCTAACAAACCTCTTGTTACCAGCACAAAATAAGCATGCCTTGTCTCTATGCCCATTCAAACTCTTAAGCCCGCCGCACACTACACGATTTTGCCCCGATTCACCGGTCTTAAGACCTTAAGACTAGAAGTGTGACGTCATAGTCTTGCCAGTTTCCAGTCGTACAACTGGGTCTTAGCGCCCGTCGTAGAGATTTGACATGTTGAATTTCTACGACTGGTCGTAGGCTTTCAGCCATTAATCACAATGCAGTAAAACGCAAGCGCACGCAGTGCGCACTGCGCGCGCTTTACAGTCGGGTCGTATAGTGTGCGGTGTCCGGTCGTACGACTGGTCTTAAGACCCAGCTTGGCTTAAGACTTTAAGACCAGTCTGATCGTGTAGTGTGTGGTGGCCTTTAGACTTCTGTTAGCTATTGATAATGAATTGCATACATTCATGAGCTTAAACCAAAAATGTGCATTAACCATGGGCTAACTCTAAACACATTTGCCAATAAACCACCATAGCACCTACACTGTGTATCATGTCATAGGGTGCAACACAGCCAACTGCACTACATTAGGTGTAGCTCTTATCATCACGATAATAGACCAAAGAACACCATTCGTACCTTTTTCTTGGGTTCATCTCCTCCTGCCTGAACAGACTCTTTAGACGCCGGCTTGCTGTCGTTGGGTTTATTGTCCCCTGCTGATGTGGGCTTCAGGAATGAAAAGGCAGTGAGACAATCAATAGTTGCTCATAATGTCTTTCATATAGTACAATTGGTATTTGACATGAGCTTACTGAGGAAGATCTTCATTTGGCAAAATATGCCAGGGAACATTCCATATGGCATTTCACACATTTTATGATAACTACGAAAGACAAAAAGAAACACAAAACAAAATAGGATTTGCACAGAGATAAGTCATCTTTTTTTTTTTATCAAACAATGTTCCTGCTGTGCATCAGCTACTATGACAGATGCTTGATCTACTAATCTGAGAATTGAGAAAGTAATCAATCAAATGTCCCCACATCACTATACAGGGAGCACAGGTATGCCAAAGATATTAACATCTCTTTGGTGGAGACTGTCTTAAATATCGCCATTTTAACGGGCAGTCAGTGAACCAGTATTTGTTTCATGAATGTGCCTACAAATATCAGTGTTGTCTTTTCGTGCATTCCTCTCTTCTCTGTTCTAACTGTGAATGATTCAATTTTTTTTTGGTTCTGTTACTCTTCCTTTCAAGTGGGGTTTACTCAGAGGTATTTCTAAAGATCTGTTGTAAAGTTATATCTTACCTTGGCTGGTGTGGTGGTTTGGGGGGCACTGCTCACAGCCGGCGCTGAAGCTGTGCAGAAGAAAAGAAAGATATTAGATAGAATACAAATATGTGCCTTGTCATATCAAAAGGCATAACACATAAAATGTCTTGAATTTATCAATGGAAAACATAATACTCCATCCATGAAACATTTTAGGACTAATCTTTACATTGCATATTTTCAACATCAAAGTCAATGAATGAGGAAACAGTTTGGGGATAGCATATGTTTATGTTGTATCATATGACTCACTTATGTTCAAATAGTCATAACTCTCATCCCATTCATAGACTTTTGAGTGCATTTCCACTATCTTGTTGCGCTTATTGTTTTGATTTTCTTGAATATCTGCCCGAAAGAGCATCAACCAGTTCAAAGAGAGTGAAAGGGGGCGAGAGATAGATAGATTGGAAAGAGAGAGAGAGAGACAGACAGACAGACAGACAGACAGAGAGACAGACAGACAGACAGACAGACAGACAGACAGACAGACAGACAGACAGACAGACAGAGAAATATAGCTGTGTGTGTGTGTCTTAAGAAATCCCCAAATAAATGACTTGCAAAGAAAGACTTACTGGATGATGGGGGTGTCACCCCTGTGGACATGTTTGGAGTGGCCTCTGCAGCAGACACTGGGGGCGTAGGCTGACCCATGGTGGCTGGCGGGGCACCCCCAGGGGGTACAATGGGGGGAAACATTCCTAGGAAATAAGACATTTAATATGATCGGAGTCAGTGTTTTATACATAGGAATTTGATATATTCACGTAAATAACTAGAGAATCACAATCAAGGATCACCTTCCTTTCTTTCAGCTACTAAACAAGAGAAAGATTGGCTTACAGGTTGAGAGCATTAGTTTATTTTGCTACGAAATAGGATCGTACAATAGTATGTGATGATATGTAGCAGTAAACACGATGAAACTGCTACTTTGAACATGGCACTCTGTGTAATGCAAGACTTAAGAGAATACAATTATCAAATCATCAGAAGCGATATCTGAAGCGACACTCAGTTATGCTTTAGGAGGTGATGATCTGAGGCTGCAAATAACCTACAAAAATATGAAAGTTCCTGAAATCACCAACCCTACTGTACATTCAGTTTATAATCAAAACCATGATAAAGACTTCGGTCCACCACTTTTAATCTGTCATTTGTAAACTCACCATTTGAAATTTGAAACTACAAGTTTGTCTCCCTCAATCACTTATTATAGCTACAAATTCATTGAAGTTTGGTTTGATTTGGTTTATTTCTGCATTTGAACACCAAAAAAAATACAAATTCAAAAAATGCAAACAATGACAAATGCAATGATTAAAATTTTAATAAAATTACCACACAAGTAGAAAAAAAAATAGGCAATAGTTTTATCATGCAGTGAAAAACTTATTTTCAAAAGTGTTACTTCATGTTACAACAAAGTCACAATTCCAGTAGTACAGAATTCAAATGAAATATAAGAAGGTTTCCAAAGTGGATTCAAAGAGGGGGGGGGGGGGGGGGGGGAAGAACTTCTTACCTGGGGGAAACCCAGAGGGCATCATAGGGGGAAGTCCCATGTTGGAAGGGTTGGGCCAGCCAGGCGGGGGCATGCCCATCGGGGGAGGCATGGGTGGCATTCCCGGTGGGGGCTGCCCAAAGTTTGGTGGGGGCATATTCATGGGGCCCCCGGCCGGAGGGCCCCCCTGGGGTGGACCACCGGACGGAGGGGGTCCTTGGCCACCCGACATGGGCATGGGAAATGGAGGCGGTGGCATTCCAGGGCCCTGGAGGGAAATCAAACAAGATTTGAATCTTCATACAAAATTTGTACTCTCTCTCTCTCTCAGTTTCATACATGAGTACTACATTAAAGGAATCTACAGTAAGAACACATGGACAGTAAAATGCGAAGACTTGGGGTTTCAGTACATCTAATTTGAATTTAATGTACATATTTTACGCTGCCAGTAAGAACTGTCAACAAATATTCTTGATGATTATGACTAAAGAATGTACTTTTTTGTAGCAACTGATACACATATTTGTTATCACTAACGTTATTGGCAGTTCCTTAAATAAAAGAAGTGATAGTCAAAGAATATCAAATAACTTAGTTTATGATACATCAGAGGCAACCTTCATCTGATTTTGGCATTGTGCCTTCCAACAGTGCATACATGTCATTAATCACTGGCACCATAATATCTTAAATGACCAGTTTCAAATGCAACCAAAAACGAAAACTATCAAAACAGCAAAATAAATGGTTGTAAAGTAGACAAAAACAAACAAACAAACAAACAAACAAACAAACAAACAAACAAACTAGAGAGGGGCCGTCAAAGGCGGCAGACCCACGCCTAAGTACAAAGTCGGGGTAAACATAATGTGCATTCGGTCATCTACCAGAATTCGGCCACTTAATTGCCAGTGTGCTTTATCACCAGCCAGTGAGTTCTACCAAAGATCGTACACTGAAGTGTACGATCTTTGGTTCTACAGTCACATCACACGCAAATCACATAATTACACATACGGTATTAACACTCATTCACGTACAGGAAAGTCCTTAAGTCTCCTCCAAAAATCCATCAAAAATCCCAAATTCCACCGTCAAAAGTGCAGAATCGGAACTTTTCCAAGCGCGCGCGAATTAAGTCCAGTTTTAAGAGTATTGTCTACGCGACGGGTCGCGGAAAAAGCGCTAAAAATCGAGAAATACGCCGTTTTCTTGCGGGATATTTTGATTATAGCAAGCCGAGAGTGTGATGATATCAAAGGTCGTATGAGTGTACGATCTTTGATGGTATCCACAAAAGCAAAAAAGAAAAACAAAATTTACGTACCCCCTAGGCAATTACCCCTATGATTAGTGTCTACGGGAATTATTCAATGCAAGGGTTGAATGCAAATGTCTACTGCACCAGTATTCGGCCACCAACGAGCGCCGCAACGTCCCCGGTGCAATTTTGCACCAACAGTGTAGAGCGCGATGCATTTTCAGCGGCCTTGCACACGCATTGACATTGAGCACGCATATCGTGCAGTGTGACTGCGACCGAGCAAAATGCTCCTCCAACGAAAAAAACAATCAATGTTAATTTGAAAAATCATCAAATATCAAAGGTCGTATGAGTGTACGATCTTTGATGGTATCCACAAAAGCAAAAAAGAAAAACAAAATTTACGTACCCCCTAGGCAATTACCCCTATGATTAGTGTCTACGGGAATTATTCAATGCAAGGGTTGAATGCAAATGTCTACTGCACCAGTATTCGGCCACCAAACGAGCGCCGCAACGTCCCCGGTGCAATTTTGCACCAACAGTGTAGAGCGCGATGCATTTTCAGCGGCCTTGCACACGCATTGACATTGAGCACGCATATCGTGCAGTGTGACTGCGACCGAGCAAAATGCTCCTCCAACGAAAAAAACAATCAATGTTAATTTGAAAAATCATCAAAATACGGGCCAGTTTGTGATGACGGAGAACGAACTTTCATAAATCTAGAAGGACATAGTCCCTCAAATAGGCCTAAACGTAAATTTCGGAATTCTTACGAACATTTGAGCAGCGAAGTCGGATCGTTGGGGAGTTTATGTCTTCGTATGGTAGCGGAAAATCGCAAAGTGAGAAACGGGAAATTTTCGGAATGGTCACTATACCATGGGGTCAAAACTTCAAGGTCACACAGAATTTGCAAGGGTCAACCGATTATCACCAAAATCTAATCGATTCTTTCCTGTCATTATCCAAACATTCCCTGAACATTTCGTGCAAATCCGTTTACCCGTTCTCTTGTTATCTTGTACACAAACAAACAAACAAACAAACAAACAAACAAACAAACAAACATACAAACAAACAAACAAACAAACAAACAAACAAAAAACAAACAAACAAACAAACAAACAAACAAACAAACAAACAAACATACGGAACCCTTTACATAACCCCCTGCCGATTTTCATCGGCGTGGGTAACAAACAAACTCTATGCCTGTATCAAAGTTGGCAAAACTGTGTCTATAGATATGAGAACAGTTAACTGGCTCTACATTATCAAGTTTTCTATTTGATAATCAACAGTAGCATAGTGTAAGCTTACCCCAAATGGAGGCATCATCATAGGTCCTTGAGGGTTGAAAGGTGGAGGGGGATTACCCCCACCTCCAGGGGGCTGATTACCAGGTCCAGACTAGGAGAGAAGGAGAATCACATTGATAATAAGATACTGTAAACGTGGAAATTTTCGCGGTACATTAATTTTCGCGGATTTCGCGCTACGTTCGGCTCGCGCGAATTCAAAAACGCGCGAATATATCTTCACAATTTTCTATGCACATTTTGAATGGGATGAATTGTGTGCGCTTCATCGATGATACTGCTACGTAGTACAATGTACAGGCATGTTTACGCTGTGCGAAGAGACGATAGATTGCTGTGTACTGTAGCATGCATGTGTGCACCGCACGCACCGATGCTACTTTCCCCGTGACTACGGTACTACAGTCACAGCTGTACTACGTATTTGAGTGCTTGTACTCGCAGTCGAGCCACTCGCTACGTCGCTTGTCGTACACTGGCATAGCAAGCTATGTAGCAGAGGCTTTGGATGAAAGCAGTGAATGTGTACTACAGTAAAGTAACCTGCTGCGGAGCGCGAATTTAAGAACCCGCGAATACGTTTTCGAGCCGCTCAGCGCGAAAAATTAATCGCGCGAAAATATTGACGTTTACAGTATTTGTAAAGGGCTTTACACTGTTATGAATAAATTTACATCATTGGCATTAACACATTCACATTATGCACTTGTCAATGTAATGATGCACCCCACTACCCCCGGACATGGGTGTGTCATGGTCATTTTTTGACTGACCACACGGGGTTTTTGACGGACACCACAGTCACTTTTTTGACGGACAAAACGCTGCAAGTGACGAACACCACAGTCACTTTTTTGACGGACAACACGTTGAAAGTGACGCACACCTCGGTCACTTTTTTGACGGACATCCTCGGTACATTTGACGCACCCCCGTAAATACTGAAACAATTTTTGCATACGTTTTATTCAAGCAATTTCATTTTCTTTCGGTTCGTAAACATAATTTGTAAAAGTTTCGGCAAGTTTCCCTTACCGTGGCCTTGTAAGCACCGTACCGTCATTCACCGTACATCACGCTGCTGCTACGATATTCCGTACAGTAGTATGTATTCTGTGCATGCAATCCATACATGACAATCACATGTGTGCAGATGCGCTGTGTGTGCGCGGCCATTGCTAGTGCGGTGGATGCATACTGCTGCAACGCAGGTACACACCGTCCACGCCACGGCATTCCCGCTCGAGTAGTCGCTGTACGTAGAGATTCGCACAGCTAACAGCGTCGCGCGTCTGGTCGGGCTATCCCGCGAGCAGAAAATGGCATGCGGCAGGCAGTTCTTCTGCTGCCGCTTCTTTTACTGTCAAAAATTCGCCTTTGTCACCACAGAACATTATTTAGACGCACATTGTATTGGAATGTAAACGAACTTTCTTTGATAGCAATGTGTGTTGGTGTTGCCCTCTTATTCCAAAACGCTTCCCGACTTTGATTTTCACTTGCCGCGGGAAAGCGTTCACTGTAATTTCACTCGCGGTACGTGTATCCGGGACTGGTAGCGTGCAAAAATGCGTGCAGTTTTCCATAGCCAAGTGACGTACCATGACGCACCCCTCGGTTCAAAATAATGCGTGTTATTTTCCATAGCCAAGTGACGTACCATGACGCACCCTAGGCTCCTCGGTCAAAATTTTGACCGACAATGATGGGATTTTGACGCACCCCTCGGTCAAAAATTTGACGGACAAAGCTGGTAAAATGACGAACACCTGGGTCACAAATTTGACGGACCAAACGAGGAAATGACGCACCTATGTCCGGGGGGTAGTGGGGTGAGTCATTACATTGACAAGTGCATTAGAAGTTTAGAGATTATTAAAAGAGATCAAGTCCACAATGCTGCACTGTGGAATCTAGCATAGTTATGTCTGTAGAAACTGTGCTTTTGTGAGCAGTTAAATTTTGGCACGGGGAGGTCAAACATGAAGCATGTGCTCTGCTCTGGCAAGGCCCCGTACGTGCAATGACGTTAAAAAAAAAGGCTTCTATTTTGGGAAATTGCATGCGTGTAAATTCCAATAAGGGTGGAAACAGAGTTGCTGGCTTGGCAGAGCCAGAGCAGAGCCAGAGGTCTGTATAGGGGCAAGTCCAAGATAATGCGCGCGTTACGTATGGGACATTCAGAGACTTTTATGACCTGAAAAATAGTGTTAATAGCCTTTGATCATATTGAACTTCATCATGGTGATTGATATCTAGGAGAAGTATAAACATGTAAAAAATTGAGAAAAATGACCTTGACAATTATATTCTAGAAGAGAAAATATGTGCCGTTACGTATGGGACCAGAAAACTTTTGGTTTTTTAAACATTTTTTTCAACCTCAAAACTCTCTGAAAGTATTTCATTCTACAACTTGTAACTCACTGTGATGAAAGTCACAACACTCAAGATTATCACAGGTAAGTTTCATGTCATTAGGAAAAAAGCTCTAATTACAGGTTCTAATGAAAGACAGACATGACGTGTTACGTATGGGACAGTTACGTATGGGACAGTTTGTCCCCCATTCATTTAGTGTGTGAAGAACCATTTTTATGGGTATTTTGCATAATTATTGTAGTAAAATCAGTTTAAACTACTCAAATACTGATCCAGATTGTCAAGGAAACATTATTCCCCAAATATTCACCATCATAATCATGTTCAATCATATTTTTATATTTTTATGACCAACCTGAGTATGCATGCCCTTTGTCCCCCATTCGTTTAGTGTGTGGAGAACCAAGTTTATATGGGTATTTTGCAAAATAATTTTGCAAAATACCCATAAACAAATTTTTGCATAATCATTGAGGTAGAATCAGTTGAAATTACTCAAATGCTGTTCCAGATTGACAAGGGAACAATATTCCCCATATATTTACCATCATAATCATAATTAATCATATTCTATATTTTTTTTTATGACCAACTTGAGTATATATGCCCTATTTTTATCAGGATAGTTACTAACGCACTGAAACATTGAATAGTTTAAAGTGTTTACTTCCATTGATGAAGGGCAGCTTGCCATTTAGTTTCAATAAAAAATGACTTGACACAAGAAATATTAATTTTAATAAATACATGTAAGCAATACCTGCTGCGTGGAACCCCAGTGATCGAGTAGATATATGATGTCTGTCTAGCAGTCAGGTCATTGATTCGAGTCACAACTCAGTATGTATACCCTTGAATTTTGTCGTGGCTACTATTGAAACTGAATAAGGACAATTTGTGTATCACTTGCAATAAAAAGGAATCATTTTACTTTATATATTTTTTTTTATATATCACAAACATTTCAAATTGGATCTCTGTTACATAAACTTTGAATTCCTCTAGTCTTAGGATTGTATGCTCTTTAGTAATTCATATTTAATTGGTTTCCAATCATCTCATTAAATGTTGAAAACTGAATCCCCATTTCTACAAAAACTATACCATCCCTTTAATGCTGATTTTTCATTTTGTATTTTGCCATTTTCCCCTCCCCCTTTCTGAAAATTGTTCAGTCAAGTGCATGCATTGTTTCAAGTGTCTTAAACTCAAAAAGTAGCAACAATGTTGGGATGCTTTCTTCCGGATGATTTACCATTTGTGTACTGAGAGACCTTCCCAGCTAGCTACATGCATTCACATGCAATATGTATGAGGATGTCCCATACATAACGCATTTGTCCCATACGTAACATTATTTCAATGCCTAATAGAATATATTTCTTTTACTGTTTTTTCTTTTTTCTATGGTATTTAATTTCTCTAAACAATAAATTAGAACTTTCCAAAAGGGCATTAAAATATCCTTAGCAATTTCAGAAAAAACCTAAAAAAATGACCTCAATTTGTTACGTATGGGACATCTCATGATAGGACACGAGCTAATTTGCATAATCATTTGCATAATCCCTAAATTTTTATACCAAGTTAAACTATTTGATGAACTTCTTATGTCCACATATTAATCAAATATCATTTGCTTTCCTTTGAATTAATATGAATTTCTATAAATGTCCCATACGTAACGCTGTGTTTCACATTTATGCAAATGAAGCCCTTGAAATTTGCATAAACTTACATAATATCATTTTTTCCTCCATGGAAATCAAAACTTCAACTCATAAGCTTCAAAATGATACCAAACATGTCAACATTGAGCAAAGATGAAATTTTGCCTTCTGAGGGGACCTTATCTTGGACTTGCCCAAAGACGGTCTACTCTCCAAGTGCTTTTCTAGTTTAACGTTAATCAATAATATTCTCGTGACTATTTAACATTGTTAGATCTAACTTGTTAGTCACCCAGTCAGCATGGTCAGCTGGTCAGCGTCAGTAGGGCCTATAACTGTTAGATCTAAATTTATTTAAGTTTAAATTAAAGTTTAACTCCATAACCATAATGCTAAATTTATCTCTTAACTAAATTAAACCATGAGTGACCATGTTAATAACAACACACAGATTATTATCGAGTGGGGTCTACACCACAAATCAGTTCGGGAAACCCACTCACAAGGGGGGTCCCTCCTTATAAGTAACCCGTCCCCCTTATAAGTAACCCCGTCCCCCTTATAAGTAACCCCCGGGGTTGACCGAAAGATCGGTCTGTATCTGTCCGTCGGGGAATGTTCCGCGGAGACTGCGTCTGGCTTCACGGATCCCCTCCGTATACAGACCGAAGTCAATGATGCCAGCTACTGTGTGGCAGTGGCGCACAGATAAAACGTTACGATAAACCAAATTACAGGCAGCTTTTTTACATTCAAACAAGTTTGACATGATATGACACATTATGCAGCAATATTTGGGGTTAATTTCTCACATTTTGCAATCGAAATACTCACAGTAACGCGGTTATAATGCAGAAATTTTATCCATATCGCAACATTGCCGTTCGCTAGCTGTAAGTCGCCATTTTGAATCTGTAAACCAATCACATGCGAGGTACTTTATTAAGTAAAAAAAACACTTAGAAACTACCTCGCATGTGATTGGCTAATAGATTCATACTGTATGTTTCTGCAGTTTGAACGTGACGACGCGACGGGCTGGTTGATGTGTGTTTTGCGTTGAAAATTCGACCGAAATATTGGATTATTCATTAATCTGGTGAGTGTAGTCTATTCTTGAATAGTTGATTTAACTATTCAAGCTTAAATTTGCCGACCTAGGGCCGTGAATTAGACGCAATCGAGAAGGGTGAGGTACCTCACCCAATTTTCCATAGAGACAGTGGTTAAGAACATCCACACAGCAATGGGTACTACAACCTTCCGTCTGTCTACGGAGGACGGCGTTAATGGCAAAATACAAAAGAGTCCTCCGGACAGACGGATCTTTCTGTCTACCCCCGGGGCACCCCTTATACGGAGTCTCCACGCTTTTTTGCAATGCAACGCGAAAATGAAAGGACTGCGGCAATTCGCTTGATTATGTCCATAAAGCTTCACAAGTTTCCTAGTTACTCACGAAATTTGAGCAAAATCGCAGACTCAGTCGCCACGTCTGCACTCAAGCATTGCCGCGCCGCCGCGCCTGGCGACACTCACGCCAGTAATCGCTCGCATTTCAGCATTCGCATGGGTCGTTTGACATCGCATTTAAATCCATGATTTTAGATATGATGCCTCAAACCGATTTTGCTCAAATTTCGTGAGTAACTAGGAAACTTGTGAAGCTTTATGGACATAATCAAGCGAATTGCCGCAGTCCTTTCATTTTCGCGTTGCATTGCAAAAAAGCGTGGAGACTCCTTATAAGGGGTGCCCCGGGGGTTACTTATAAAGGGGGACGGGGTTACTTATAAGGGGGACGGGTTACTTATAAGGAGGGGCCCCCGTTGTGAGTGGGTTTCCCGAACTGAAATACGCTCAACATAAAATATGCAACGGTGGCAAAAAGTTAAACGGTATTTATTTGTACATTACCATCATATATCGTCAGTCAAGCACAAGTCGAGAGTCTTGACTACGCGTAGGTAGGCCAGGCCTAGGCCTACCGCGTAACTAACGGGTTAGGCCTAGACGAAAAAGTGAAGAATGGAGCTATGGAGGGACGCGATGATGATGCTATTCAGAATGGCTCCGCTCCACCACACTCCAATAAATGCATAAATCGCCTCGTTTTTACACTAACTTGGAGAGACTATTATTGACGACTGGCCTACTGCTGATCTGCTGATAGACGGAGTTTACCGGCCTCCTCGCCTCCTCATCCTCGACGCTAATCAAACGCCGTGTCACGTAAATTCTAACGAGTTTACGTAGGCCTATTTTCTACATGCATGATGCTCAACCAACAACCAACGTGCGTGCGTGCAAGCAACACGATAGGCGGCGCGGCGGCGGCAGTGCAAAGATCAAGAAAAGCAGTAGCTTTTTTAGTTGGCTTGTACAGTTATTGTTATCGCAATGTGAGTTAAGAATTAAATTTTTAATCAATCTATGACTTTCCTTCTTTTTAAAAATCTATACATAAAAAAATAATAATTTTTGTCTTAAAAATAAGAATTTGATATTTTGAATCAAATATTAATTTACATTTTAAAGAAACTTAAACGAGCCGGAACAATTGACAAGATGTCAGCCCCCGTGAGGACTTCGTCCAGAATAAAGGAGAGAAAAAGTAAAATAGTGCCCAACGACAAAGATGTGAGCACGCCCAATCGGAAAAGGAAGAATGTAGGTTTCTATTTTTGTAAATAATTACGCCTAAAACTGCTAAAAGATGATAAATTTGACTGTTTGAAAATGCGTAGTCCCGCTAATTAAAAATAGTGTGCTGCCCACCACCCTCATTGGGATACTTGCGAGTACGAGTCGAGTGTATTGTAGTTTAATAGTGCCGCTGTTGAAAATAAACCGGTACATTGGGCAACACTAATAGGGGCACACCTTCACATACAAGCTGCGGTCATACTGGCAAAACTTCTCGAACTTTAAGATTTCGAAAATGGGATCCAGTCTGAATAAATTTACAACCAAACGTAGGGTGGGACATCCAATTACCGGACGCTTTTTTTCGTGGCTTTGATTTCCGTACTCATTGGATGAAATTTCGGCTAAAAATAACACCACTTATTCACAGACTCCTGGAAATCACGAATTCAGCCAACTTATGTCAATTCTTCGTTCCAGTTTTTAGAAAATATGCTTCAAACATACCCCTCTAAAAATAGTTGTTTTTTGCGCGGTGCTAAATCGCATTGTATTACCGGACGCGATTTTCGTAATCGAATAATGGAGGTCTTTCGCACCTAGTCCTTGCACCAGAATCATAATTCATCCCACAAATCACCGTACACATTCTCACCGAGCGGATGACAGAGAAAAAATCGGCAAATGAGGCTCAAATTTCGTATTTTACGGTAAAATGTCTGTCTTGAACATTTTGAACAGTTCACGCAATAAAACCTTGTGAGAAATCGACAACTGGTTAGACTCTATACTTCTAGTTTACGTGCTTTGTCTATAGGAGCTGCACGCGCGGGTGATGAGCTGCGGGCCCCTTAGCGCACAACTATTCCGCATCGTTCGCGTTTGAGGACGATAGCTACAAATTTCCGATATCGATCAGTGAACTTTTGCTTTTATCGGAATCTTCAGCATTTTTCCTGTATGTGAGTGGGATTTCATAGAATTTCAGTCGTGAAATGTGATTCAAACATGCATAAATATTAACTATGAAGAGGTGCGGGTCACTCAACTATAAATTTGAGGTAAAATGTGAATTTTTTCGTGTTTTTAAATTTGTATGTGGCGTTTTTTTTTGCGATTTCGGTCCACACAAAGTTCTGTGAGGCTAATCTACGAAGTCTCGCGCGTACAGAATGTCATTAGTACGCAAAAATGTGCGTGTCCGATAATACCATGCGTCCGGCACTCCCTAAAAACTACTCGCGAAATTTCTTGCAAAATTTCACACTGTAAATTACTGACCACTGAAAGTCAAAACTTGAAAAATTTCCCATCTTGTCATATCCCCACAAATCTCGAAGTTTCTGCAGCCTGGGGGCATTTCATGAAGGAACTTGTCGGATAAAATGTCCCATAAGTCAATTTCTATATCCGACAAGTTCAGACTAAAGAATTTCTCAAAACTTGTCGGATATAATTGACTTGTCAGATATTTTATCCGACAAGTTCCTTCATGAAACCCTCCCTTGGGGGGCATTTCATGAAGCAATTTTTCAGATATTTCGTCTGACAAACTGTTAAAAGCTACTGAAATCCTTGCTTCTGGGGAGCATTTCATGAAGCGTTTTGTCAGATATTTCGTCTGACAAAATGTTAAAAGCTACTGAAATCCTTGCTTCTGATTGGTTGAGAGCAAATTTGTCCGACAAGTTGTCGGACAAAAATGCTTCATGAAATGCCCCCCTGAACTCAGCACAGCTGAAACTTCTACAAGTTTGTCACATGACTGGTCCACGATCCACTTCTTATCTGTGGTGTCTAAAGCTGTCGCGTCAGGTGGCCTGCCTGCTCCATGCACTTTTCTTCTTTATTGCATTGTGCATGATCACGACGCAGATGCGCACCAGTTACCCAAACTTCGAGAGCTTATCGAGGACTGAAACTTTAAGAAGTTTGGCTGCCAGTGTGAATGGATGAGCAAACTTCGTAAAGTGTTCTCAAATTTTTGCCAGTGTGACTGTGGCTACAGAGACTCCAACCCCAAGCATAAACTGGTCTGGATATTATCCTGTATTGAAATAGCCTGGACCCTCGAGCAAACTCAGTCCAGGAGTTTCTACTCGGTCACTGCTGGGTGAGAAGACTAAGTAACTATAGCTTGTGGTGTCACATGTGTACAACAATATAAAGAAAATATAAAGAAAAATCAACATTTGTATTTTCACTTTTCTCGCATAATTTGAACATTTGACTTACCTCTTTCAGAAGGCAGGGGAAATAACATTGCCCTTAACATACTTGTATGTCAGTGACAAGTCAAGGAAATGTGCACTTTAATCAAAAAATAAAATTTTGTAAAATTCTCTTTATTGTTTCCTTATAACGTTCTACGCATAACATCATACACTGTAGTAGTCTTCTCATCCAGCAGTGACTGGGCAGATACTTAAAAAATTCATAACTTTTGAACAGATTGTCAGATTTTCCCCCAACTTTCACTGATCACGTTCTACTAATATTGCTGCATTCACTCAATCCACATCGTTGATGAAGGTGGACTTGTCCTTTAATTCCGCTGTCCACTAGCCTTTGGGCACCTTTCATGCTAGCATCCCACTGTATCCAGTGCAGACAGCGTGCAAGCCATGCACATAAAATGCCATGTACAGAAATCCCATGTGCATGCACATGCTTGCCCTAAAAATCCCACAGCTTTGCATGGCTTGTGGGCTGTCTGCGCTGCCTGACAGTGATTCTCTCGGGAATTTTAGGTTCATAGGGTCAAAGTACAAGGTTCAAAGGCCAGGTAAAAATTCTAACAATATACGATTTAATACAAAAATTACACGTTTTCTTCATACCTTGAAAATTACTCAATGCATAAACTTATAAAAGGGTCAAAAGTTAAGTGAAAGTCCTCAATTCTCCAAGTACATGCTCTCTTAGAAAATTATAGCCATTCATCCAATTTAACCTAGTTCAAGGAAAGTGAACATTCAACTCATTTGTGACAAGCATGTCATTTTAATATTTTGCCAATTATGTGAAACTGTCATCACACATTGTCAAGGCGTAATATAGACCTGTTAGGAGAATGCAAGCAAGCTCAAGGTTGCCAGAACAAGGACAACACTGGATGTGCCCATGGCAATGCAAGACACTTTTTCTTATGGCTTCATGACAGTCAAATGACTATTCTGTTTGTTTCATTGTGTTTTACATACCTGGTAATCCATTTTTTTTTTCTCAATTTGTGAATCGTGTATTGCTTTAACTTTGTATACAAATACAATTTCAAATTCTAAGCTGTGAAAACTTTTGTAATTGCATGTGTTACTCTCACTAGTGTTCTAAATGCACAAGTAAGGTACTCATGACAGTATAGTATAGTCATGACACTCTCCCCCTCCCCCTTTGTTGTCCCCGCCGAACGAGTTCGAGCAGGGGACTATGAAACGGGCTCCGTACGTGTGTGTGTCCGTGTGTCTGTCCGTCCGTCCGTCTGTCTGTCTGTGCGTCCGTGTGTGATCAAAATGTTCAATTTGCTACTTCTCTGTCATTTATGAGCCAATTTTGATTCTGTTTGCTTTATATGATAGCACTACATGGGAGCTTTGAAACTTCTACACAGAATTTCAGTTGTGACCTTTGACCTTGACCTTTGACCTATATTGTACATTTTGCTTCAAAATGCTACTCCTTCGCCATTTCTAACCCGATTTCGATTCCGTTTGCTTTATGTGATGGCACTAGGTGAGGGCTTCAAAACTTCTACACAGAATTTTGACCTTTGACTTCTTTGACCTTTGACCTTGATTTTTGACCTTTATTGTACATTGGCTACAAAATGCTACTCCTTCGCCATTTCTAACCCGATTTCGATTCCGTTTGCTTCATGTGAAGGCACTAGGTGAGGGCTTCAAAACTTCTACACAGAATTTTGACCTTTGACTTCTTTGACCTTTGACCTTGATTTTTGACCTGCATTGTACATTTTGCTACAAAATGCTAAGTAAACACTCCTTTGCCATTTCTAACCCAATTTCATTTCCATTTGCTTTTTGTGATGGCACTAGGTGAGGGCTTCAAAACTTCTACAAAGAATTTTGACCGTTGACTTCTTTGACCTTTGACCTTGATTTTTGACCTACAATGTATGTTGTACATTGGCTACAAAATGCTCCTCCTTTGCCATTTCTAACCCGATTTCGATTCCGTTTTCTTTATGTGATGGCACTAGGTGAGGGCTTCAAAACTTCTACACAGAATTTTGACCTTTGACTTCTTTGACCTTTGACCTTGATTTTTGACCTATATTGTACATTGGCTACAAAATGCTACTCCTTCGCCATTTCTAACCCGATTTCGATTCCGTTTGCTTTTTGTGATGGCACTAGGTGAGGGCTTCAAAACTTCTACACAGAATTTTGACCGTTGACTTCTTTGACCTTTGACCTTGATTTTTGACCTATATTGTACATTGGCTACAAAATGCTACTCCTTCGCCATTTCTAACCCGATTTCGATTCCGTTTGCTTTTTGTGATGGCACTAGGTGAGGGCTTCAAAACTTCTACAAAGAATTTTGACCGTTGACTTCTTTGACCTTTGACCTTGATTTTTTACCGATATTGTACATTTTGCTACTAAATGCTACTTCCGGCGGGGACATATTTTACGCACCGCGTAATTTCTACTTTTCCTTGTTCTCTTTGCAGACAAAAGAAGAAACTTCTGCTGGGCCGCAAATCTCCCCCATCAGTGCCAAAAAGCATGCAGGGCCAACACTGGCTGCACCCAGTCCTGGTCGCCTGGCCAGTACACCTGCCGGTGCACCCTCCAACACCCAAACAACCAGACCAACCGCTCCTGCCACAAGTGTATCCCTGCCTCCTGGCAATGTTGCAGCCCCTTCCACTACAACAACCATGTCCACCAGATCATCTCACAGGCTCGCCCCACGGGAGGATGCATCGGCCGACCCGCCAAAACAAGGCCAGTTGGCAACTTCTCTGTCTTCATCTAAGTCAACCACTGTTCCCACCACCAGCGCTCAGAGCTTGGACACGGCGGGTGTTCCAGCAGGAAAGAATTTAACCGCTTCTTCACTCGCCCTCGAGCCTCAGCAGCCCACATTGCCACCCACTCACATTTTTAAGAATCCAAATTTCACAGTAAGTACAGTGACCGTTCCTGTTGATTTTCTGAAAGCAGTGTATTGTTGACAAACCAGTGAGCCAAGTAGACACTCTGCCATTCAATATGGGCCTTTCTACATGCAGAATTTCTATAACAATGAAATATGAAACCATAGGAATATTTTTAATCTTTGCTCAGTTTAAAAGAAATAAAAAGATGATTTATAGATTGCAAAAACAATACAATGCTGAGGGAATTTGACTTTGGTAATGAAGATATGCTTCTTTACTGGAACAATTTGTCAATCAGTGTTTATGAGAGGGGGATCTATTTATTGCTCTTTATGTACCATATATTGCATTTCACATCTGCAATGTTCTAGAAATCTTTTTATTTTTCTTGCAATCATTTGTTAATATGTGAATATATTATTTGCACGAGACAATATGATGACTTCTTTGATTCTCCTTCACCAGTTGTGATGTCAGATAAATTCTAATTGAGGAAAAAAAGAAAAAAAAAAACATGCTGTTTTACTCATGTCTTTACAGCATTCCAGTAGAGGAGGCACATCAACTGGGAAGAAAACAAGAACATGGAAAACACTAAAGCAGATCATTGCATCGGAGCGAGCACAACTTCACAGACCAATAGGTTCAACATGTAAGAACCAGTACTTGCACTTATTTTTTTTTTTTCATGCTGCTTTCATTACTGATTAAATATTCTCAGTGTTTCTACTGAAGAAGACTGCATTTCATATCAAAGCATTCGCATAGCTTCTATTTGTGTCTTGCACTTGAAACCCTTTTAGAGATACTGTTGATTTTGAGAAATCATATGGTGTCGTAACTAA
The DNA here is from genome assembly GCF_040938485.1 of Diadema antillarum. Taxonomy (NCBI): domain Eukaryota; kingdom Metazoa; phylum Echinodermata; class Echinoidea; order Diadematoida; family Diadematidae; genus Diadema; species Diadema antillarum. The sequence continues at coordinate 115,666 of NW_027272395.1, forward strand.
GCATCAACACCTATCTAATTTGTCTGTTGCCAGTATCACAGAGCACTTTTTTTTTCATTTCTGCTGAAGGAAGTGTTCATATTTTGCATACAAGACCAGAAAGCATGTTTCAAGAGTATGAACTCATTCATGCTAGTACCTTCATTCTAATTACGTGTTATTCTCCTCTATGCATTACCCAGATAGCAGCATTGATGCGCCTCCTTCAATGAAACCACCAAAGAAGTATTCTGATATTTCAGGCTTACCAGTGAGTATTACATTGTGTTGTTGCAGGTGTATTTCGTTTGTGCCACAGATGTTACCAAACTGCACATACTAACATACACAGAAATAAGTGTATAGATTTATGCCCTGCATACCTCATTGCTCTTCACCATACTCCAGACTCTAATGAACCATAGGATGAGAATATCTGGCATTATAATTTTTGTAAATTTTCTCCTACTTGTACTTAAGCAAAAATGAATAGATATATTAAAGAATAGAAATTAAGAAAAAATATTTTAAGCAAAAATGGACAGATATATTAAAGAATAGAAATTAATAAAATAATATAGATATTAGGCCATAATATTGCAAAGGGACCAACTACCCATTCCTTCCTTTGGTCATGTGAATATAAATGAATGGTCCAAGTACAAATTGATTTTGTCTGGTTATGTGGTCTCAATAATGCACAGAAATTTAGAGTAGCAGATAATGCATAATATTGTAACTAAAAGAGTTTCATTCTCTCTCACTTTTCTCATATTTCTCTGTCTCCTTCGATTTTTGTTTATATCTATATATTTTATATTCCTAGTTTCTTTCTGTATCTTCATATCTATTGTAAGTATGCATGCACCTCTCCCTGTGTAACTTTTATCTTTTTCTTTTATTTCTTGGCACATTTGCCCTCAAGGCAAAGTACACAGATCCAAGGACAAAGCTTCGGTATGCCACCACTGAAGAGTTTGCTCAGCTTAGGATGTTGCCAACGGACATTGTAAATGGACTACTAGCTTTGAGGAGAGCAAATATTGATGTACAGTGACCATTTCCTATTTGTCAGAGATGAAAAGAGCACAATGGATTGGACTGAATTGTTTGCTGAAGCTGAAGTTTAGAAGTTATTAGAGGAATTCATGTTACGCATCTCATAAAAAAAAAAGTACATTTAGAGAGCTGGAAAAAGCAGGATGGTTGGGAGGTACTATTTTCTGATTTTTGTATATGTGGGTTCATGTAGTACTTTTATAAGTTCAAGGAATAATTATTGCTTCTTCAGAATTCATAATCACAATTTTTAGCTCACCTGAGCCAAAGGCTCAAGTGAGCTATTGCGATCGCCCTTCGTCCGGCGTCCGTCGTGCGTCGTGCGTCGTGCGTCGTGCGTCGTCCGTCGTCCGTCGTCCGTCGTCCGTCGTCCGTCGTGCGTCGTGCGTAAACTTTTTACATTTTCATCTTCTTCTTGAAAACCCCAGGACCGATTTTCATCAAACTTGGCAGGTAGCATCCCTAGGGGGTTAGGAACTCAATTTGTTAAAATGGGCACCATGCCCCACCCAGGGGGCCCCCAGGGGGGCCCAAACCCCCCAAAATTAAGGAATCTGTAAAAATCTTCTTCTCTAGAACCAGAAGTGATAGAGCTAAGTTAATACTATGAGTTAGTAGATTGATGACTGTAGTTTCAAGTTTGTTCATGGCAGAATCAGGGGTGCCCCCCTTTGGGACCCAGGGGAGTGCGGTGGGGAAGGGTTCTAATGGGGCCTAAATTGTACATTTTCATCTTCTTCTTGAGAACCCCATGACCCATTTTCACCAAACTTGGCAGGTAGCATCCCTAGGGGGTTAAGAACTCAATTTGTTAAAATGGGCACCATGCCCCACCCAGGGGGCCCCAGGGGGCCCAAACCCCCCAAAATGAAGGAATCCGCAAAAATCTTCTTCTCTAGAACCAGAAGTGATAGAGCTAAGTTAATACTATGAGTTAGTACATTGATGACTGTAGTTTCAAGTTTGTTCATGGCAGAATCAGGGGTGCCCCCTTGGGACCCAGGGGAGGGGGTGAGGAGGGGTCCTAATGGGGCCTAAATTGTACATTTTTATCTTCTTCTTGAGAACCCCATGACCCATTTTCACCAAACTTGGCAGGTAGCATCCCTAGGGGGTTAGGATCTCAATTTGTTAAAATGGGCACCATGCCACACCCAGGGGGCCCCCAGGGGTCCCAAACCCCCCAAATGAAGGAATCTTTATAAATCTTCTCTAGAATCAAAAGTTATAGAGCTGAGATAATACTACAAGTTTGTTCATAGGAGATCCAGGGGTGCCCCTCTTGGGTAGGGGGGGGGGGGGGAGGGGGGGGGGGGGTGGTTGGAAGGGTCCAAATGGGGGCCTGGTTGGAAGGGTCCAAATGGGGGCCTGAATTGTACATTTTCATCTTCTTCCTGAAAACCTCATGATGGATTTTTGTCAAACTTGGCAGGTAGCATCCCTAGGGGTCAATATCTCAATTTATCAAAATGGGCACCATGCCCCACCCAGAGGGCCCCAGGGGGCCCCAATCCCCCCAAATTAAGGAATCTTAAAAAAATGGGCCCTTGATATTGTACATTTTCATCTTCTACTTGAGAATGCCTGGTCAAATTGTGGTAGAGCTGTGAATGATTTAGATTAGTGACTGCGTGAAAGGTGAACTTGCGATACTCAGGTGAGCGCTAGACCTGCGGGTCTCTTGTTTAAAGAAATGATGAGAGCATAGTCAAATGGACATGTTTTCTCTCTTTTTTGGGGGGGAGGGGGATTGAAGGGAAACATTGTTGTCCAGGGTTCATAAATGTTGTGTGATAGTAAGTAGTCAAATCAGCACAGGTTTAGATCTCTTGAGTTGATAAGACATGAATTCGGATATGATGTTGTGCTGTCCAGTTGGTTGCCTTGATGCAGTAAAATGCATAGGGAAGTGTTCATGTTGATCCTTTCAAGGTGGTAGGTCCTTGCAGTGTTACTGGCATTGCATTCATGAAAGTTGGCAGCAGTGATGAGAGTTAGATAAAAGATAAAAAAACATGAACTGACAGCACGTAGGGGTCGGTTACACACACACACTGGAAACTCGAGCGTAATACTGACCCCTTGCAGGTCACAGCGTACCACAGGAAAAAAAAGAAAAAAACTCAATGATATTACTTCATTTGATTTGGTTTGAATGTATGACCACTGAGGAAGCATTGAAAGGATCACACAATGAGGACAGGGTGCCTTGCCCTAGGACGGAACCGCTTCAGCAAGGGGACTTGAACCATGGACCTCGTGATATATATACGGGTAGTCAGTGGTCTTATTCATTGAACCACAACAGCTGAAGTCGTGGGAACAGCAACATCTAAGTGTACCTTTCATTGTGATGTGTTGAGGATAAAGTGCCCAGTTTATACAACTGTATAGTTTTGAAATGAAAAAAAAAGAAATGTTGTTGCCAATTTTCAAAGTATGAATTTGAGCACACAGCTCTTGCTCCATGTATCATGTTCATCAACAAGTTCAGCTTCATTTTTTTTTTTCAGCTTTCATGCAAGATTGCTACTATTGTAGATACAGTGGACTCCTGTTATAACGAAGTCCGTGTGACTGGCAATTTTCTTTCGTTATATCAAAATTTCATTATAACCGAATAAATGAACAATAAAAATACATAGAGTGGATAATGTTGCGGCCTGAATTTTTACTTCGTTGTAACCAGAATTTCGTTGTAACCAGAATTTCGTTGTAACCATGTTTGTTATAACGGGAGTGCACTGTAATGTAACATTGACAAAAATAAAATCTGTAAAAAAATATGAAGAATGAATTGCCAGCTTTTCTTTGTCAAGAGAATTACCTGTAGAGGAGAACCGCAATATAATGAGGCTGGATATAGCAAGATACCTGATATAGCAAGGTAATTTTGCAGGCCCTATTCCTTCTGTATTCTTATCATTATTGTTTTTGTTTTTGTTTATGTTTTTGTTTTTGTTTTTGTTTTTGTTTATGTTTTTGTTTTTGTTTTTGTTTTTGTTTTTCATTGCATGCACAGATCTGCCAGTGTATTATATGTATTTGTTTTGATAGACTGATGTATGGGTGGATGGATTGATAGATATTATAGATAGATAGGTTAGATAGATACAACGAACTGTAGATACCAAGGTGTATGAATAAACTTATATTCTAAAATGGATGAATAACAGAAATTTTTATGTTAGGTTTGCAATTATACTGTGTCAAACATACTTGTAAACACACACATTCACATATGCACTCACATGTTCTGATTAGGCTATAAACAAACCAATGGTTCAACTCCAGAAGAGAATTGAATACACTGCAATGACATGAATAGTACCCATGGAACAAATTGTACATTGATTTTTTTTTTCTTTCCCTTTTTTGCAGCATATTGTTCTTCTGTGATGAAATTAAAAAAACAACAACATACAAACGAGCAAATGAAAGAACAAACCAGGGCCCCGTTTCATAAAACTTGTTATCAGTGACAAGTTGTCATAGTTGTTATAAGCTACTGAAATTCTTGCATCTGATTGGCTATAAGACCAAATTTGTCACAGAAATGTGGCAGTTGTCACTGATAACAAGTTTTATGAAACGGGACCCAGGATTTGGGTTCAGCAGATTATCTTCAATAATCTAGCTGGAACATTTTAATAGGCTATGATACAAATTTTAGAGTTCAATCAACATTTTTTTTTTTTTAATGGGTGTATGGGCATGTCAGAGTGTGTGTATGTGGGTGCATGTGGGTGTTAATGCATGTGTTTATTACATACCCAGCATGTTTGTTTTACCTTGAATTTGCCTTCTAGATTGATATTTCTAATTTACAGATTTTTTTTTCTTGGTTCCTTGATAAGTTTCAATAAATTTACAAAGATTAATTAGAACTAGAAATACCAAATAGATATACACATCAAACCAACACCAAGACATACAGGTAGATGATGATGATGATGATGATGATGATGATGATGATGATGATGATGATGTCACAGCAACAGCTTTTATATGCGCAAGGCAAAATATCAATCTAATTGTTAGAAGGCTTGAATTGATTTGCAATTTAAATCGCAGGCTGTATAAAAGTGTCCATATATAGAAAGACATCTACTAAGAGGCAAGCAAGGCCGATTCGTATCGTTCTCTGTCATAGATCCTCCAAAGCAAAACAATATCAATATTGATTGTGCTTGGCATCAAAGATCCTTGGCCTTTTGCATGCATATCTATGCTATGCAATCTCTCATCCAGATAAATAACCCGCATATCGATCGCAATCGTACCATAGAGGGCTATGAATCGTACGTACGCGTACGCACAGCTACGGATGTTCTGCTTTACATCATCGGACTCGTTGCACTGCGGAGAGACGATCCATATTTTTGACGATAAGGTGAGTTTATTGTGTTGTTCAAAATGCCCACTGCGTTTTTTATATTTAGGTTCAACTCCCAGTTTGAATGTAAGACGTATGTCAAGAAAATTAGTTTTGTGTGTAGTGAAATATCAAATCGCTGACAACGGATTATTCAACGCATAGCTCTACCCCTAGTCCCATGTCTGTTAATCTGTGGTGTACTTAGTCACAAGTCGCTTGCAACTGCGTGAAACGACTCGAGCAGCAAGCAGCTGCAAAGACCAGCGCGGCGCGCTGTTGTCCGCACGGCTGCACGGCGTGTGGTCGAGGCAAGTTCACAACGGAGCTAGCCAGGCCAGGACGTGTCTGTAGTATAGGTTACACTACAGTAATGTAACATCTTGTAACAGCAACGATCTTGGGAAGATAATGCCAACAATAGAAAGTCATGAAATCATGGAAATATAGAGCGCTTGGCTAGTGCCTAGTCTAGTCAGTTGCTAGTTTAGTTGGGCCTAGACTAGTGAAATTTAACTAAAGGTGATAATAAAAAAATGTTTATCTTCGACTTCACTAATCTTCAAATCAGATCTAATTTAAACTTTACTAGGTAGTCTGTTGAAACAAGCAATCAGACCAGTGGCAGTGCAGTTCAACCCAAGCATTGATTGCCAACTTGTCCAACAGAAAGCTGACCGTGCTGAGCTGACTGTAGTCTAGGTCTCCTTCGCAGGAGTCTTTCCTCTTGTAAGTTGTTGAATACAACTACAAGAGATGTGAAGTCAAAGCCCTTAAAAGCCCATTGTCAAGGATGCTGCCCTCCCCTCCAGCTCCATCAGGGTGATGCAGCCACCTGTACAGGCCCTCATGTAATTTCAATGCATCGGATTGGTTTTTACTTGCACTTGACATAGCATTTTTTATTTTTAGATATCAATTGCTTTGCCTGCCCACCACCATTTCCACACGTCGTGACACTCCTTTCAATTGTTAAATTCACCTATCATATCACTAAATCTTCCTGTGGAAGCTGCTTTATCGAAATATAGACAGGAAACATACAAGTAGAGTCTAACTGTTAAAAATTGGTTTAGATAACTTTTGGAATGACGAACCTGTCAAGTTCAAGTTTGATGCCACCCCACCTGGCCATGACCCGACCTACTTCAAGAAGGACCAAATCTGGATCTGAATACAGAGGCTTAAAGCCTGTCTTCAGCATCATCCATAGGTCTCATGAAATGTGCAGATGTCATGAACAATGGACCACTATCACCAGCAACATGTAGAATTTGATTGACACTTAAACTAAATGTTGCATTCTCCTGCAACAACAGATTTATGGAAGTTATGTTTGTAGAATGTTTCTTCTTTTATGACCTTCACATCATATTTATTATACCACCCATTGTCTGCATAAGTTAAAAAGTATGATTTTAGTCATTTGTCTCTCTTTGTTTATGAATATCTATAATGGTTTCAGTGAATGATGAATTGATAGATAATCTACTGTAATCTGATCTGACCCGAACCCTTCTGTATTCCCTGCTCTAGTTTTAATAGGAGTATGCCAACCAGAAAGAGGGTAGCAAAGTCTGCAAAGGGCAAACCCGAAAATGCAGAACCTACGAACTTGACGGCACCTTCCGCTGCAGGAGATGCCCCTGCTATGAAGTATTCATCCTCGGTGACTCCGCCAAAAGGAGAGGAAGGAGGCGGGAGCATGAAGCGTCTCATGGGCTTTGACTGCAACGACCTGCAAAGCTGGAGCACCGCAGTCCGACTCTTGAACTCCCCCAGGGACCCATCCGCCACTGCTGCATGGAGGATTTTGTTTGGTACGGGATATGCTGTACCATTGTTTCCACATTGTTTTGTTCCCTTTAGAGCCATATTAATTATGTAATCCTTATACCAAAGTGGATTTTTGTCAGTAATACAAGAAAGTGGGGGTTGGGGGCTTTGTTTGTTTTGTTTGTTTGTTTATTCTGTTTTGTTTTGATTTTTTTTTTCATTGATACTTTGGCCCTCCCCAAATTTGATAATGATAGTTATGTGAAATTTCTTATTTGTTCTTTTACTTGAAGATAAATTAGGCAAGTGTGTGTACTGTTGGAATTCAGTTTGAACAGTCTGTTTACAACATAGACCTGATGTAGATATCAGTGAAGAATGGTAATACTGGTGGGTATGGACTCTGTAGATGTTGTGTACTTGAATTTGCTTCCTGCCACTATTCAAATATGGAATGAGGTCAACTGTTGATGTACCTGGAAACCATTGGAGGAAAATAAGTTTGATGCATATATCTTGAGAGAAGAAGGTTAAGACTTGTTGAAATGTCTCGGTGTTCAAACCGTTGTAATTTGTTCAGTTATACAACAAGCAACTTTGTACAATAATGTCTGGACTGATAGCAAATTTTGTGTTTGATGATAGATGGCAATTTTGAATTTCTTTCCATGCAGGCTTGCTGATGATGATGGACATAATCCAGGAGCGTGGGATGGCATATGCTGACCACCGCTGGGGGGACACCAATGAGTGCCGATTTCCACTCTTCAACAGCCTGGCCCCCTTGCCTGTTGACTGGATGTATGTGGTCTACCTCACTATGATTACAGGTAAACACTTGGAATACACATATTTTTTTTATTCAGCATAGATAATTCTGGAAAGGCCCAAGAAAGGACAGTCTTTTGTGTCTCTCATTAGATTATTTGCAGATTTTCCACATGAGGGAGCACCTTTCTAGTGGAAAATGTAATGTAAGTTAGCAAATTGCCAAACTTTTTTTGTCTTTTTTTGTTGTCTTGGTGCCATTGTCGCTTCTGGTTGTCTTGCGTGTGTCCTAGTTTCCATGCAATTCAGTGCAATTTTTGTCTGCTTTTCTCTCATTGCTTCTTTTCTCTTTGCTTAGAATTCAACGAAGAAAGAGTTTCAAATTTCAACATTTTACTGATTTGCGGTAACAAGAGTCATGATTCACTACTGCAAGGCTTTGATGTGCTGATCACATGATGGAAAGCAATGAAATCTTCAACAAAGAATACCCCGGGATAAAGATGGAACGTGACCTGCGTGCATATATGCAGCCAAAACAGGGGCAAGTTTGTCTCCTGGGTTATCCCATATTTCATCTAAAATGCTGCTCTGCGTACGGCACCTAGGTATTGTCGATACCAAGAATTGCAGAAAGGGATAAACAAAAAATCGAGACAGATTATGTTTGTAGAAGAGAGCAACCTATGACTCACGATAATGGTCTTGCATCAATGCTTTCAATTAATGCAGGTGCCCTGGGCATATTCCTTGGAGCATTCTACCGCCTCAGCTGCCTTCTTTTCCTCGTCCCGTACTGGTACATCTTCTTCCTTGACAAGACTGCCTGGAACAACCACTCCTACTTGTATGGCCTCATCGGACTCCAGTTGCTGTTCATGGATGGGAATCGTTTCTGGTGAGACTGCTGTGGTATTCTGGTTAGAGGGAGTCTGCTTACAAGTACTGTTGAGTGGAGAGGACAAGTTGTTAGGCTTGACACATTTAAATGGATTTTCGGTCGCATCATGTCACCGAGGGCTCAATACCAGTTTTGTTTACGTGGCCTCAAGGTCAAAGGCCATTTCTCATGTTCTCAGTATGCCAATAGACTTATCACTTGGGGAATACAAAGGGACTCTTACTTTGTTGTTGTATACATTTGCATCACACTCATAAGCATCTTTCTGTGATTTTTGGCCTTCATATACCATATGCATCATCAGCTGTGATGATGCATATTGAATACAATAATGAGGAAGTTAATTTTGAGCAGTTGAATAGAGTCAAGAATTTGAAATTTGTACAGAAAAACTACTCCATAGGGCTAGAAATGCTTGTACTCACGAGCTACAATGGCACAATATCTTGGTTTAAATTTGTCTCTGTTGTCTACAATACTTGGTATGTCCAAATTGATTTTATTCCCTGTCTACAATATACAAAATGGGAGATAGAGAGAGTACATCTGTATGTGCTTCTGCATAAAAGTCTACATCTCTCCATGTAACTTTAGAGTAATGGAGAACAGCATTTTAGAAGAAGCTTCTGTTTTTGTCACCACATAGGCCTGTCTGTGCTGTATAATATTATGTCAAGTATTGTGTTGTCACATTTCAGGGCAGACTGTGAATCTGTTAAATTAGCTCCATATTTGTGCATTTCCTGGTTATTATTATTTATTTATTCATTTGACCAGGTAGAGAATATATGATACTTATCGCAAACAAAAACCAGAATGGACATTCCAAAGGGATACACTGTACTGTACACATTACACAAAGTGAAACTGAAATAAATGGAGAAAACTTGTTGCTTATAGATAGTAGCTTGACAGCCTGTAACTCTTCATCTTCTGCTCATGTAACACATTTCCAACTACAATGTGAACCCCAATACATGTTTTCTCTCTATGAACTTGACAATGTGCCTGTAGGTCCGTGGATGGATGGCTGAATGAAAAGGTCAGAAACAGACACGTACCGCTGTGGAACATCGGAATCATACGTTTCCAGGTAGGACACAGTTCTCCCCATTGCTTTTTGTAGTGAACATTGTTATGGGGATTTGTTGGTTCCACTTTTTGCACTTGAGACTGTTCATGTAGAGTTTAAAACCTGTATCACAAAATGCTAATTTTGCGATTTCGGCGTCATATATGCTGGGACACAATGATATGTTGTGCATTAGATTCCCACTGTGCAGGGATGCCAAGTTCAAACAATTTTTATGAGTGAGATTTTCATGACTCGGTATCTCGGCGCGCGAATGTGCGCGCGAGCGAGGGTGTGGGAGGGTTTTTCCCCCCTGTGGCCTCCCACGGTAGGGAGCGTTTTCAATTTTTTGCTCCTAATGGTGCGATCAGGTGCACACTTCAGTGATTATTTTTTACTTATTTTGAAAGACAAATGGGAAATATACCCTCATTTGCAACTATCACTTTAATCTTCTGAGCTATGCTCATTATTATAGGCCCAAGTTGCAGACTTCGCCCTATGCGTGAGAAAAATGGGTGTCATGCGTGAGATCGTGAGATGGCCCCTAAATTCTTAAGTCTCGCGCAGAATGCGTGAGACTTGGTAGCTCTGACTGTGTAAATTCTCATGTTTTGTATAGTTCGAATTAGATTGAATTTAATTTGACTTGGGATTTGGCGTAGTCTACATTGATTTCTATGTCATGGTGAAATTGTATTACCAGATTAAAACAAAAGAGGAATGAAATTTAAAAGCCATAAGGTACATCCAGAGCAGTATTTTCCATGCACATAATCTTTTAAAACAAAGTTTTGTCTTGTTTTGTTTTGTTTTGTTTTGTTTTTTTGTTATTTTTAGTCTAATTTGCTTTGGATAAAACTATGCTACATTGTATCAATGTAGAATTGTCAAATTTGATATTACTCTTAATTGAGTCCTTGGCTACTCACTGAAGTCCTTGTTCCGGTTTGTTGTTGACATTTGTATTATGCTAATTGCTGTCTTCTTAGATCTTCATTGTGTATTTCTTTGCTGGACTGAAAAAATTGGATGCAGACTGGGTCGGAGGCTACTCGATGGAATTCTTGTCCAGACATTGGGTCTTTGAACCATTCAGGTATGAGGCTTAGCTGGAATGAGGCAGCCATCCCTGCCAGTGCAGCTGTTACTCTGAATAGTCTTTGATCAAGACTTAGAATTGTGTGCAAAGAGTGCCTGGCATGCAGATGATAGAAACATTGTCGAGCTTCTTTGGACATTTCCAGATATTAGCTTTTGGATACATGGCAATGATAAAATGTGATCTGGCAGTTTGAGGCTAACAATCTACATACTAATCTTCATTATTTTCTTAACAAGGAGTTCTGATAATTAGCTAGCCTCTACTCAAGGTGTGTCATGCCTCCTGCAGGGGCTACTAGATTGGCTTGAAATGCCTATTGACTTTGATTCATAAAGACACCGAATTTTGCCTTAGGCCAGCTTTTTATCAACTTATTTATCTATTTGTATTGTGTTGTGTTGTTTTTGCAAAAGAGGTTAAAAAATTGAAAGTTGTTGTTATGAGATGATTAATTTATTTGGTCTCATGTTGTCCAATATCATATTCTGTCTTGATGAAAATTATGTCATGCTTTATAAAGGATGTGAACATTCGAAATGTCATAATTTCATCCTTATTGCAACAATCAAATGTGTGATATTTGCACCGGCAAGTATCACAGATGTGAAAGAAACAGATCGAGTGTTGCCCAAGCGTGTGCCTGCTTAACTTTCAAAGAAATAAAATCTACATGAAGCAGCACCAACCAAGACCTCATCGCATAGCGCATGGATCTAACCCTGACATTGTTTTGACCATCCATGACAGGCTCCTGCTGACCGATGCCCAGATCGACTACTTTATGGTCCATCTGGGTGGTCTGGCCCTTGACCTGTCAGCGGGGTTCCTGCTCTTCTTTGATGCCACGCGCCCTGCAGGGACCTTCTTTACCGGTTCCTTTCACATTATGAACTCACAACTCTTCAGTATCGGTAAGTCTGTGGATGTTCAGGTGAAATCTCTGTATTGCCGATGATGTCTCTACAAGCTTTGATGGAGAGATACAAATTTGAGGAAAGTTGATATCGCAATGTCATGAATTGTGGGAGAATACTGTATACAGGGCTCGACACTAACGGTGGCCCGGTGGCCCGGGGCCACCAAAAATGAAAGTCGGGCCACCAAATTTTAAAAAAGGGCAAATTTGGTGGCCCGCCTCGGGCCACCAAAATTTTTTGAAAAGTGTCATTTATTTATGTTAAGATGTTGCAACCCATGTGCCTGTCAATGAATATTTATACTTAGTCTTACCATTCAGCAGTCAAATTTGTTTAAAGGATGAAAAGGACTGAATGAGTGCCTGAGAGTGAGTGTTGCGAGTTTGTTGAGGTTTATTTATGAGTAGATATGTCCAGCTTCCAATTCTCACTATGATAAAACTTAAATATTTGACTCATCAACAAAAAAACAGGAATTTTAATGTTTTTTATTGTTTTTTTGGGGGGCCACCAAAAATTTGAAATTAATGATTTTTTCTGGCCCCATCGGGCCACCTAATAAAAAAGTTAGTGTGGAGCCCTGCTGTATACACTGAATATTTTGCGAGGTTTTCATTTTCGTGAAGTTTGCGAGCCGAGTGCCATTCACGAATTTAAAAATGTGCGAAAATATTAACTCTGATCCTAACATGAATGTGACGTGCACGCATGCATTTCTTCTTCGGTACCATGCTCTACAATTGCGAATTTAACCACTTGCAAAATTGTTGGGAAGTCCTGATTCATGGAAAATCAGGAGTCGCTAGACAAAATGCAAAGAACAGTTTATATGTATTTAATGAGCAGAAATTCAACACACAGACTAACAAACTTCTCTGAGCAAGTTCTATTATACCAGCTCCTTTGAAAGCATTTTTTTTTTTCAGTTAAGATTCAGAAGAATTTTCATCATGTTCTTGAGATCTAATGTGTTGGTAAAACTAGAAAATGCTGTTTGATTATCAAGTCATGTTTGCGTCAATATTACCAAAGTGCTACAATTTTTGAAAGAAATGCTGAATCTTGGCTTTGATTTATGCTGTATACTGTAAAACAAGGAATTTTCGTGTGCACTTAAATTTCGCAAATTTCGCGAGCGCCAAGATTCGCCAAATTAAAATGCACACGAAAGTTCTTGTTTACACTATATGCATTGAACGCCAGTGGCACTTCGCAAAAATTTCATGCCACGAAAAAGGCTGTCAGCTCCAATTCGCGAAAATTTCATGCCGCGAATATATCATGTTTTACAGTATCTCTGAGTACCTACTGCAGAAGAAGAAATTATTATGGGACAATCAAAAACATGCCTATTATACCATCAGTTGTAAAATGAACTTCGGACATTCTGCTTCGTCATAACTACATAACTTTGTATCCCCCCTTTTTTTTTTCCAGAAAGCTCATATTTAACTCATGTTTATGATGGCCAACTGCAGCATAGGGGTAATTCTGCCAGCGTTCTAGCAACTGATTGATTTAAATCAGTCATTCAGGATGTATGAGCATACATCAGGAAGAATGTATGTTTTATTGCATTCATACGCAAAAATGAAAGCCGCGAAAGTATTGCATATTCATGTGAATAGCTAGTGCTATGAAATCATCTTTTCAAATTCATACCAAAGAATTTAAACAGACATGGAAGTACGAAGTGGTCAAAATGTTTTTGTTTTAATCAATAGGTATGTTCCCATATGCTATGCTGGCTTCCACCACCGTCTTTTACTCGGATACGTGGCCTCGCAAACTGTGCAGGGCTCTGCCTAGTTTCCTTAGAAACCAGATTCCGTCTCTCGAGCAGAGTGCTGAGCCAAGCGAACACTGCATCTACTCCTCTACCCGAGATACTACCAAGGTGAGTTAGATGAACTGTTTTTCTTTGATGATGATGATGATGATGATGATGATGATGATGATGATGATGATACTCAGAATGCAACATTTATCATCATTTTGTCTTTAATAACAATGGGACACTTTCTAAAATCAGTGGGTACCATTTCATGAAACTTGTCAGTTTCTGACAGTTGCCATGGTAACCGTCAGTGACCAGAGTTTTTCAGCCAATCAAATTCAAGGATTTTGCTGAAATTGTCGGAGACTGACAACTTGTCAGAGTCGACACCTTTCATGAAGCGGTGCCCAGATATGATAGTTGGCAGGTCTTTGTTCGTGTGCTCCTCTGAAAGTGTGCACTTCTTGTAGAGTTTGAATATCATGACTCTTGGAAGACCAGAGGGTCAGTTTTTGGTGGGAGGAAAATGTGTGAACTTTATGGCAAGAATCTTATTCACAGTCTGTTGTGTTGACGATATTCGGAAATGATTGAGAGAAAGCCAGTGGTGTTGCCTAAAGTTCGGAAGAGAAGTTGTCTAGCTGTGAGAAATATCCAATTGTTGTTGTACTCTTTAAGCCCCCTGCACACTATACGATTATATCGATGGCACGACTCGACACTGCACACTATACAATCAGACTATACAACTAGGCTTACAACCGTTCTGGCTTCATGCATCCAAAAGAGAAGCACACGCATTGCGCACTGTGTGCACATACATTTTACTGTATCGGGAATGGCTGAAAGCCCACGACCGGTCATGAAAATTCAACATGTCAAATCTCTATGACTGGCACTAAGACCCAGTCGCACGACTAGAAACTGGCAAGGTTGGTGACGTTACGCTTCCGGTCTTAAGGTTGTACGACCGGTCTGATGGTATAGTGTACGGCAGGCCTAGTAAGGTATCTAGAGAATAGGAACTTAGATAATTTGCTTCGTGCATTTATAAGAAATCTTAATAATCCAATACTACAGAGACAGAGATTAATTGATGGTGATAGCCCTCCTCTATTAAAATGTAAGCAACAATGAGCAAATCACATAAGTATTGATGAGCAATACTCTGCACGATTTTTTTTTTTTTTTTTTTTTTTGGGGGGGGGGGAGGGGAACATCGATGCTGATGTTTCGTTTCATTCATTGTTTTGTAGGATATCCCAGAAAGTTGAACTGCACATGTTGCCTTGTGTACTCTCCTTCTTTTCTCAATCCTCCTATTCTGTCCATCTGGTTTCTTATTTTGCATGTAGAAGCAGGATGCTTCATCTAAGAAGGCCAAGAGCCCCGCCCTGAAGACCAGACATCATCTGGTGGTGGTGGGATGCCTTCTGTATGCATTCGTCCAGCTCTTCCTGCCGTACTCACACTTTATCACAAAGGTGAGATAGAATAGAACAGATAAGCCCAAATTCACGAAGGTGGTTTAAACTTAGACCATGGTACAAATTTAGACCATGATCTGAAATAAGCATGAAATAGGCGTACTTTTGACATGCGCATATCAATGTGTGTTCGCTACTAAACGTTTGTTGGCGTACGCAATCTGTCAATCGTATTTACACAAAAGAAATTTGAATAAACCATGGTTTAAACCATGGTTTTAATTGTACCACCTTTGTGAATTTGGGCCTTGTGGTTTGGGATCTGATGGCAAGTTGTTTGTATTAAGGATAAATTTACAAACCTCTGCAACTGAAAGCTGGAAAACTTTTTGTATGTGGCTTTGTGCTTTTGAGTGTGACATTAGTCGCGACCTAGTGTCTCCCTTCGCTGTCATTTCTAAGTTTATAACAGAGGGGAAAGCTTTTTTCATGTTGATGGCAAAATTAGTTGAGCTCCATTTTTAAACATTTTCAAGTAAGTCTGTCATCAGATAGAACAGAATAAAGCCTTCCAGGTGATACCTCACTTGTTAGATAATGCAGAATGTTATTGAAGTTGTCTTTTAAACTTCATCTCAGTTTCCTGTATTAGGGATGCTGTCTGAAAGAACATTCTCGCCCATGTAAGTTCTGTTGCAGAGTTTGTACGAGCAAGGATTTATGCATGTCAGAAGTAAAATTTGCTTCTTGTCTCGTACACTTCCAGTTTAACCAAATCAAAGGTTACCACACAAGAGATTTTCTGAAATCTTATCATTATCATGATTCCTGTCAAATATAGCAGGTAGTGTTTCCTGATGTGGATAGTCGAAATCAGAGAAAAAAGATAAATCCCAATTTTTTTGTTTTTCCTGTGAGCAGCACAAAAAAACATAAATTTTGCTGACTATTCCACTTGTTGATGATAAGCTGCTCTGACCATATATGCAGGGATATATTTGTGTTTCATAATGTTAGGAAATATGTACAGTTTCATGCCAGTGTTTCATTTGCATGTAGGGGTATAACAACTGGACAAATGGTCTCTATGGCTACTCATGGGACATGATGGTCCACACGTGGGAGACGCAGCACATCAAAATGAAATATGTGGACGGAAAGACTGGGGAGGAAGGCTATCTGGCACCAGAGGTGAGTCTGTTTCCGTATGTAGAGTTTGATCGCAAAATGACGTAAGCGCCATTTTTAAACAGTTTAAAGTAAGTCCATCATCAGATAGAACAAAATGAAACCTTCCCACTGATACCTCACCTGTTAGATAACGAGGAATGTTATTGAAGTTGTGATTACAAATATCAAATATTATTTCTTATTATTTTATTTGTTTTTAAGCAAACAAAGGGTTAAGGTATTTTCATGGATGGTATTATCTCCAAGAATGTGACAATTCCACGCTAAAGAGAAGTATCTGTAGTTACAATGTGTTTAGAGAAATACGGTATCTTTAAATATATACTTTTGTCTCATGGTTTACCTTATGCTACAATTGACATTGAGAACTTTTTGTCCTTGCGCCAGTATATATTGTGTGTTGTTTAGACGCCCTCTAGAGGCGATTGTATTATAACCATGTTACAGCCTGGATCTCCAATAAAGTGGAGTGTTCTTTTCGCATCCTAAATCCGATGTGTTATGTTTGTCTGTTTTACGGTAATGGCGTGGTGGCAGCGCTCGGATCGTTTTCCACCCATCAACCAAGGCTTGCAGGCCACATATGGCCGACACATCAACAGTTAGATACAGTAGCTGTCGTGATTTTTGCGATTTGAACTGGCTGTTCATCACCTCCATCAGCGTTAGCGACACACAGGTAACGCTTTGATAGCCCCACGTATACATACGATACGATGGCGCGGTCAGCTGCGGATGCGCCCGCACAATGGCGCTTATGTCGGGACGAGACTCCCGAGTCCTTCCTAGCGTGGAAGAGTAGTCTCATGAGCACACTTCGTGCATACCCGGAATTCTCTCCATTCCTAGCGGAGGGGGTTTCTTGGAAAAGGAAGTCGAAGGCAAATCGTTTGCGCGGTTTCGTCGATGATTCCTCTGACTTGTCTGGCGGCAAGACAGCCGCGCAGAAAGTTCAATTGCTAGAATTGATGCTAGGTCAAATTTCAGCTTTCTGCCCAATCATTTCTCGAGGTTCGATTGTCAATAATTCAACTTCCCTGGCAGACATTTGGCACCTGGTTTGCATCCACTATGGGTTTGATAGACAGGTAGTTGATCATGACATACCGGTACGTAACTGTGATTTTGTTGATGGTGAATCTGTTGCCAGTGATGATGAACCAGTTAATGATGTTGGGCCATTAGAGGATTATAATGATAGTGAACTGAGAATCATTGATGAGTCTGAATACGAGATTGGGCCCAGAGCAACTAAAGAAAGCAATCATGATTGGTTGAATGTGAGAAGTGTAGATAATGGGATAAGTTATGCCAGATCTAGTCACAATTTGGATGAGTCACAAAGTGAACTGACTAGCAGTACCAGTTGGGATATGTCTGTTGGACGTGTTGTACGTGTAGCTCTACCCATTGGTTGCACAGGATCTAGATCTGTTGCAGACTGTGATCATGATCATACCGCTGTTCCCCCTTATGGTCTAGGCCAACATGGCACGTACACTGACAAGAGGTTGGTAGTAGATAAAGTCGAGCTCCCTGATGACATTCCCAATATTCCTGGTGACCATAAGCATGTGGAGAGTGTGTCAGTGTTAGATGAGGGTATTCTCGGATATTCTCATGGTCTTGAACTCGCTCTTGGATGCGACTGCCCTTGTCACATGTTGGCACATTTTGGTTTGTCAGACATCAGTAATGCGCCTGCCAATGTTGACAACTGTTTTTGTTGTGTTGGGCCAGTAGAGAAGGGTGAAACTGTCAAAGAAGCGGAGTTTTGTGGTAGCGTCCCTGTATTGCAGGCTCAGTTCTCTTCTTCTTGTGTCGATGAGTCCCAGTGTTCTGTAATGCTGCACTCTAGGCGTACACACACTCAGCATTCACACTCGCGCAACATGCACGCTGTATTTGGTAGCGAACATCACGATTTCGCCATCACGCAGAACACCGGTCCAGCCAATGCCTTGAGCACACATCATCCGGATCTGTATGTGGACCAGCCATTTCCACGTCAGCCATCACCGCTCGATAGTCCACCCCCCACACTAGATCTGGGTGCTATTCACGAGCACGTTACGGCAGACGGCCAACTCTATCCGTGTGTTGATGCTCCTCAGCCCCACACAGACCAGGTCCAGCTCATTGCAGTTCCTGATCATCCTTGTCTCTGGGATACACGTCCACAACATCTCTGGCGCAAAGCAGCGCAGTCGTTCCTTGATGACGCTCACATCTTCATGTACCAGCCAACCAGTCCCGTCCACCCCACCCCCATTATGGTCGATGTCGAGGGAACTCAACTTCAGCTTGATATGAATCAGGCTCCTCCAGGCCGCCCTCCTGACACCCCCGCTGATGGGACCCACCTTCGGCTCGATGTGAATCGGTCTCCTTCAGACCGCCCTCCTGATATTCCTGCTGATGGGACCCTCCGTCAGCTCGATGTGAATCGGGCTCCTACAAACCCTCCTCCTGATACCCCTGCTGATGGGACCCACCTTCAGCTCGATGTGAATCGGGCTCCTTCAGACCGCCCTCTTGATATTCCTGCTGATGGGACCCACCTTCAGCTCGATGTGAATCGGGCTCCTTCAGGCTGCCCTCCTGATACCCCTGCTGATGGGACCCACCTTCAGCTCGATGTGAATCGGGCTCCTACAGGCCGCCCTCCCGATACCCCCGGCTGCCAGCAGACAAGCGGTTCTTACTCCACCCCTCCCGTTCCTGACACCATTGCGACCCATTCTCCAGGCCGCCCCCCTGATGTCTTTGACTATCACTCTGCCTGTGGTGCTACCTTTGTTGCTGTCAAGGGTAGCTGTTGTGGAACCTACCTCCTGTGTGACAACATGTCATCTCCTCCAGGTCGTCCTCCGGACATTCTGCAAAATGACATCACCGCCACTGCAGCATTAGGGTTGCTGTTACTGTATCTTTGCATACCAATGAAGATGCCTGAGATCATCTGCACTATCTTGCCACGATATCTCCTAAGTGTCTCGGTGCTAGCTCAATCCATGTTTGCTGCCTTGCACTGATCATTGTACAGCATGCTTTTGGCACTGGACTGTTAAAACATGTTTTCGTTGCAGGCTTTGCCTTTTTGCTTTGAAATGTTAACGCATTTATCAGAAACGATGATGTATTTTTGCATATTTTTGATAGTTATGGTAGCCTGCCGGCTGTTTTGTATGTTGATTCATTTCTTCATACCACTTTTGACTGAGCAGACAGTTTTGTTCAAATTCTTCTTGCTTGTTTAATACACATGCATTTGGTGCTCGGATTTATATATTATGTGTATGTAGGTTCTACATATTACCAATCATTTCCTGTTTGTACTGAGTGTTGGTAAAGTATGACTTTATCATTTGTGCAGGTTGTCGGAATTTTTGTGTGTACTTTGTTTTATTGTCTCTTACGCTCATACTCGTACACTTGAAAAGAACTTTCTTCGAATTTGTTGATGGTTTGTTTAGAATATTACAGCACTACTGTAATGTTGTTAATGGGATTTTTTTTCTCCATTGGGAGGTATTTTATTGACCACTGTATTTTTGAAGGCTTTAGTGATATAAGTATTTTGGTGTACTCTTATCGTTTATGTACATGTCGTATGCTGTGATGATACAGTTTTGATTAGTTTTATGTCTGTGGTTATTTTTTTCAATTCACAGTCCTGAATAGTTCAGGGGAAGGGATATGGAACGTGGTAAAAGAAGGGAAGAGCGTATATAGCTAACAACGCAGTTATACAGTGTACTTGTTTTATGGGGGCAAATATGTATAGAAGTTCGGGTAGTGAAAGAACAGAGGAGGTAAGGGAAGTAGTGTGTGTGGATAGGACCAATGAAGATATTATGACAGAAGAATAAAGAGAAGTTATGATGTGTATACAGAAGCCACAGTGTTTTGATAGGATAGAAGATTATAGAGAAGTTATGTTGTATTGATAGGATAAAATGATTAAGTTATATGTTATTAGAGGGAAAGAATGATGTTATGATTTAATGGATAGTATACAGTAATTGACTACTGTCATAGGACAAAAGAATGTCAGATGTGGTGAGGTACAATGTAATGACAGGACAGAGTAATGTACAGAAATTTCAGTGTAATGAAAGAAAATGCTGAAAGTTGTATGGATGAGAAGAAGGGAGATAATTTCATGAGTTATTCGCAGTTTTTTGATGCATTCTGAATATGTTAAAGTGTAGCATGCAGCACTTACAATACATAAGTTTATGTTGTATTATATTTTGGAGATATACAATGGTTCGGTGAATGTAGGGTTTTTTTATTTAGGGGTTCCAGTTTGGGCTTACTGGATTGATAAAAACAGTTTGCATACTATCTATCCCCTCTCTTTTTATGGAATACGGTGTTAGATGTTGTGTGATGGTACATGTGTATTGTGATGTTAGCGCTACACTCGTACTACGGTCAATCCTTGTTTTTTTGGTTTGGTTGGCTAATCACATAAATTGTCAGAAGATAGTAGATATTGGATGCATACAAGTACTGCTTGAGTTATTTTTTAACGTGTATGTATAGTATGTATGGCAGTACACCTGTAGTTCAGAATATAGTACCTCACAAGTTTTTAAGTATTTTTATAGTTTATACAATAGGCCTGGTTATACGTGAAAGGTAAAAGATGACATATTAAAGAAAGTTTGGTGAAGTAAAAGGCTGCTTTGATGCCAACATCATACACGTGTGATTTTACACGTCTTATGTGAGGTTGTGGAACACGTGACATCATATTTATTGTTAGTTATTTTTAATAGAAAGTTCTGTCTCAAAAGCAACACATGTTTGCACTACGTACAATACATATTGCTTTTAGTTTGTTGGAGTACGGTACAAAGTGTTCCCATACTTGTGATACATTATTCCGCACTACGTACAGTACATATTGCTTTTAGTTTGTTGGAGTACAAAGTGTTCCCATAATTATGTATTCATTATTCATGGTATGCACATGTTTGCACCATTCCCGAGAGAGGGAGGAAAAACAGAACGAAAGAAAGTAGTC
This sequence comes from Diadema antillarum, assembly GCF_040938485.1. Classification (NCBI taxonomy): domain Eukaryota; kingdom Metazoa; phylum Echinodermata; class Echinoidea; order Diadematoida; family Diadematidae; genus Diadema; species Diadema antillarum. The sequence goes on from NW_027272395.1 coordinate 137,048, forward strand.
ACGCCAGTATATATTGTGTGTTGTTTAGACGCCCTCTAGAGGCGATTGTATTATAACCATGTTACAGCCTGGATCTCCAATAAAGTGGAGTGTTCTTTTCGCATCCTAAATCCGATGTGTTATGTTTGTCTGTTTTACGGTAATGGCGTTGTATGATTAGTTCAATTCCATATGGGGAAAAGTATGGGTGAGAAAAGTAGCAGAATACTTGCACTCTGTGACCTTTAACCCCTCTGTCTTTCCTCGGCCATTTGCGTATCCATAGTACTGGGTGGAGAGTAACCGCTGGGCCAGCCACAGCGACATGACCAAGCAGTATGCCACCTGCATCGCCAATCACTTGGAGAGCATGGGCGTGGCCAAACCACAGCTCTACGTGGATGTCTGGAAGTCCATGAACAGCCGCTTCAGGCAAAGGTGTGGAGTTATGATGCATTTATGCAAACATGCTTTGTCGATGTATAGAAAAGTACTAATTAGTGGTAATAATAATAATGTATTATTGTGATTTTTACATATTGCACCAAATCCACTCTGTAGAGTGCTCAAAGGGCATACATGCTGTTATTACCCCACAGGAACTTTACAGGAAAAAAAAAAAAAAAACAAATATGAAAGCAACAAATTATCCATTTGAGAATAAAAACAGAAGGTTATTTGACTAATAGTGAAACTGTACAGGGAAAAAAAAATGTATGAAAGCAACAAATTCTCCATTTGAGAACCAAAACCGAGGTAATTGGCCAATGATGTTATAGTATCATATTTCTGTGACTATTTATTGGGCAGATGTAGGTTACCAACTGATGCAGAATGTCTGTTGAACTTATCAGTCTAGATTTTGTTGTTTGAGTTAGACAAAAAATAAATAAATGAGAAGCAGACGAGAAGAAGGGGAAGAAGGGGGAGGAAGTGAAAGATTACGATAAAAAGAAATAAAGAAGAAAAAAGAGGAATGATAAAGAAGGAGGAGTAGGAGGAGGAGAACAGTAGGGAAAGAGAAGACAGTAAAGAAATAGAAGGAGAGTGAGGACATGACTAATGTTTTTCCATCTCTCTTTGTAGAATGTTTGACCCCAACGTGGATCTGGTGAGGGCGCACTGGTCCCCCTTTTCGGCCACGCCCTGGTTGATGCCCCTCCTCATAGAGCTGTCTGACTGGCGGACGAAGCTGGCTGAGATCGAGGACCAGCTGGACGAGGAGCTCGACGTCGTGTTCTTGGCCGACTTTCCTGGTAATTCACAGAATGCCCAAGTAGACTTTGATAAGGAAGAGTTAGATCGAGCAACAGAAAAGGGGAACTTTCATTTCCATTGAGTCTTGACCTTGAAATGAGAATGTTAACATTTCACATAATAGGAAGTGTGATTTTGGTCCCGCTTATTCATGCAGATGAAATCAGGTGGTGATATCATTGCCTCACAAGAATCACACTGGGTGGGATACATGCTTCATGGAATGTCTTTCTTTTGTTGTGCTTTTTCCCATAAATTCTAAAAGAAGAAATTGTTCCCTGAAAATCATATTGGTTCAGTTAGCATTCAGCTCGCTCATTAGTCTGAAATTGTCTTTTTTGCTTCAATTAAATTTTCGATAAAATTGTGCATTGTATGTGCACCTTTTAATAGTTATTGTAAATATTTTTCCATACAACTCTGCATGCCAATAGTATATTCTCTCATAAAAACAGAGAGACCTTGTAGAATTTAATACACAGGGCAAATATGGGAGGTGAGCTCTCACGCTACATCACAGAGTTGCCACTTTGTGCTCAAATTGATCACAACTTCAAAAAATCTTAACTTCTTTTAGTTTTCATCACAATTTTCTCAAACTTTTACTGTCCTGTTTCGCTCATTTTTCTGCTTCAATTCACACAAAGTAATTTCCAGAGTGAATTTATTTCCTTTAGTGAGTGAAAAATTGTCATCTTCACCTATGTCATTGGTATTGAACAGGTCTGTTCCTGGAAAACTACATCAGTGAGGATCTGGGCAATACGAGCATTCAAGTCTTGAGCGGGAAGATCATGGTGGAACTGGTGGAGAGGAAGAGGAATATCACCCTGGGGATTGGAGACAGGATACAGGTGATCACCTGATGAGGGTTGTAGTGTGTCATGTGATTGGCTGCTTCATGGAGAAGAATTGAGTCACTGAAGGCAAAATTATTCTTATGCAGGGCTCGACACTAATGGTGGCTCGGTGGCCCAGGGCCACCAAAAATGCACATCGGGCCACCAAAATTTCGGAAATGGAGAATGTAGTAGCCTGATTGGGCCACCAAAAATGGTCGGATGTTTGCCTTTGGGCCACCAAAAATAAGAGTTAGTGTGGAGCCCTGTCTTAATGAAGTCACTCTGGGGGTGATGACCCGTTTGCTAATGCATGCACACATTAACACCTAAACCAGGGCCCCTTTTCATAAAAAGTTGATGTATTATTATGATAGCAACTCTTGCTGGAATGGCACTTATCATGGTAATGACAAGAATCCAGCTTCCTGTTTGGCTGTTGCTATGGTAAGTTGCCATTCCAGCAGGAGTTGCCATCCTATTCTAATAATGAAATATGGCCCTCATTCGGCAGGAGGCTTCCTCAACAATTATTATATCTCTCCATTTTAACTCCTGTTGGCGTAGCTTTCATTCATTACTGCAGACATGAGGTTGAAAAAAGAACGAGGACTCCTGGCTGTATTGTTTTAGCTTGTCTCTGTGTATGACTGCTGCAGTGTTTTTGAATATGAGGATTTAAACTTTTTTCATCGTGATTGGATGAGGATTTCTATTTCTTACGTCATTCACAGGGATCGTATGTTGTGTGCATAATGCTATTTAGCAAATCAGTTCTTGCAAGTATGAAATGTTGCTCTGGTATCAAACTTCTAGAAAATTCTAAGCAACAGTAATGAAATGAGAAGTTAAGTATTATTCTCTGTAAGGAAGCAAAGTTGGTGATTTTGCACCATTGATTTGATGTGTATGGCAACTGTGTTACCGGAGGCACTACTTTGGTGTGGCATAATTCTCGCACTTATCGGCCAGCTCCAGATGCGTGCCAAGAGAAATCAGCACCTAGAAATGCATCATATGACACATCATAGATTCTGTTTGTGACTGCTGCACTGCTATGGACTGATGTAGCTCTCTGCCTCTTGCATTGCAGCTGCCGGCTGGTGCCTTCCACAACGTGCACACCATCTCCGACGCGCCGTCGTGCTACATGTACGTCTTCGTCAACACGACAGAGATGGCGCTCATGGAGGAGGTGACGGCATTCCTTGACGCGCACAAGGAGCGGCTGGCGGATATCTCCCAGCGATTCACAGAGAACGTCTCCTTCGATGAACTGCTTTTCAAAGGTAAACGAGCAACAGTGGCAAAATGATGATGCAGAGTTTATTTTTAGATGCTAGGTTGTGGCAGTTTTTTTCCTGTCTGCGTTTCTGTATTGAACACAGTCGAGTACTCATTAACTGCTGTGCATCAGTTTAGTGATAGAGCAAGTTTTTCAATTGTAGAATACATGATATGTAGTGGTTTCATAAACCGCAATCATTGATAATCTCTCATTATTTTTTCTGTGGCTATCATTATTTTCATTTTGAAATTTTTCTTGCCTTGTTATTCAACATTGTTGGAAAATGATAGCCAATTAATGTTAGACTTTAACCCGATGAGGATGAGTGGCGAGTATACTCGGCAGGTGTCTTTGGGAAATGCGTGTTGTAACAAAATCAGCCCAGCTGCAATGGGTTAAGCACTAATATTATTTAAGAGTGAATAAATTTGGTCTGTGTATTTGATTTTTCAGAGCTAGAATGCTGACAGTCCAGAAAATGGAGTAACATAAAGCAGAATAGTTCTTATAATTTACGAAGCATGATGTGATACTAAATATTGAGTGTGTTTTTAAGAAACACTGCACAAAAATCAACAAAGTAAAAGCTTGAACAGTCCCACATACTGATTTTTGTGTCATGCTCTTCTTGCCACCCCCGTCAGATGTCAATATGTCCAACAGAGTGAAGTTGAGGGTGGTGGAACAACTGACTGCAAACATGAAGAAAGAGCAGAAGAGGAGCATGTCCCTGCTAGAGAAGGCAAAGCAGATTGTGGACAAAAAATGGCGGATGTTCCACCGGGTGTAAGTCGTGACTTTCTTGCTTGTCCGTCCGTAAAGAAGAGCAAAAAGTTTTTTGCAAATGTATATAAGGAAGGAAAAAGAAAAGCAGCAGTATTTCACATTCAGGGGATCTATGCAGAATTTGGACATGATATCACTGTCTTCTACTCACAGTGATCAGTAATATGTTTAGAGGACAAGGACAGGCTGTGATATGTCACATTTGGCATCCTCTCAGCCAAGTTACGCTTGTACCTGTACTTGTGCAGATGTGAATGTCTGTGCATGAGTGAGTAAAGGTGTATGCATGCTTCAATGTGCATACTTGTGTGTGTGTGTGTGTGTGTTGTTGTTGTTGTTGTTTGGTTTGTTTGTTTTTTTTTCTTAATTGCCAATACCCACATGTCTTGACAGATAAACTGCAGCAAGGGTTCATCCAGTGAGCCCAGCATAAACAGTTTTAGTTCAGGTTTAATTTTGCCTTCAGTTGCCTCCCAGAACCCTTCAATGTGCTGTAGCTTTGACATGTGCAAACTTTGCTGTGGTAATCCGTGTTGATGCAAAATGGATAGAAATTGGGCCGGGCTTTTTTGGCTACTGTATACGCTATATATTTCGCGGGGTTTTTATTTTCGCGAATTTCGCGAGTCGGGAGCTATTCGCGAAATTAACAACACGCGAAAATATTACCTTCCAAAATGAATCCCTTGCCTTGATGATATGAACATTTCAGTACTAGTATACCATGTCACGGCTTACCGAACAGACTATATTGGCTATAGCTTGTTTACGTACATATAGCACGTCCACGTCTACAGGCACGAATACTGTAGAGAGCCAATCCATTATCGCAAGGGGACCACTCATCAGAAATCTAGCGCGATGGAATTAAACACTTCAAAAATGTTGAAATCTAACTTACTAGTTCGCAGAGTTTGGTAAGTTTTTTTTTTTCATGCAGTGTATAACTAGTATCATTCTTATTTGCTAGTAAGTTGAAAATTCACACTTTCTTTGCCACTTCATACTTTCTCTGGTCCCCCAATCGCGAATTTAACCACTCGCGAAAATGTGTGACAGCGGCAATTCGCGAAAATTATAGCGTGTACAGTATGCTAAAACCGGAGGGGGAGATTCTGCCCCCCCCCCCCAGCCCTTTAAGTGTTAAAGAGTGCCTATATGTTTGCACTCTACTCTTTGTTCCTCTTTACTTTGCCATTCAATAGCTATTAAGAGACTGTGAGTATATCAACTTGTGCAGAGAATATTGTTGGCTCCATGCCTGAGGGTAATACCATCAAACACTTTCTTCCTTCAACTTTCCCCCATCTTGATTTGTTTGTTTTGTTTGTTTTTATGATACATGTGTATGTGGTCCCTGTAGTTTCACGAAGACAGCTCAAGCCCTGAATCACGTGATCCTTGGAGGCGAGTCTGTCGTGCAGCTGGTGGATGTGTATCCAGAGGACATATATCCGGAGGATGATCACGCCCCGCCCACAGCAACCGATCAGGAGGCCCGGACAGAGCTCTGACATTGGGAATAGCGGATGCCCGACAGTTCAGGGGTGATGTAGTGATTGGTCAGATTCTAAAGACTTCTGATATTTGAGTGAATGGATTGTGCTTTGAAGTGGTTTTTTAAAGGAGATTATAAGGGGCTTCTTTGCTCCCAAACTCATTCCATTACCTCTTCCCTCCTCCAGTACTTGAACCTACCAGTGTCCAGTCTCGTGTGAAAATTGTATGCACCCACAAGTAATGTATAGCAGGTGTCTTTAATGTGTGCTTAAATGGAATTGTTATTGTTAATATTCTTTTTTGTGTGTTTAGTGTCATATTTCAATAGACATTGTGACATCCTAAATTCTACCTTGTATGAAGGTACATCAACTTTGATTTCCTTGATGAAACTTTGAAAAATTAATCAAATAGTGACTATTATCAAATAGTGACCCTCATTTTTAGGTTTGTTTTTTTTTAGTCAGAGCAGCTATAAATAGCTTTCTCAAAATCAATCTTATAAGTTTTCATTTGAGGAAAGGAATTGGCATTTGAAGTGGTTACTGAATGTGTTTGTGGATGTTGAATGAACAATCAAGCACTAGAGAGCTGTGTGATTTTATAAATCTTTCATGATAATGTCATTTCTTAAATTTTTGCCAATTGTGTTCTCGGTCCAAATATTGTTTTGATGCTGTATTGTCAGTCAGTTCGTGAGCTGTAATAAATTATGTCATTTGGCAAAGAAGTACCCAACACTGATGCGACAGTCACATTCCAGACAGAGTGACTGTGTACGTGTAGTCAGTTGCAATAAAAACAACTTGACGCAAGAATTTCATTAATTCAAATTATTCATATGCGCAGTACACGCTGCACACCATAAGGTTTAGAACTGGCACTAGCTGTCGAAAGCTCGGTGGTCTACTGGACAAGACGCCTCGTCCGAAGATTAGGATATTGTAGATTCGAATCCTTCGCAAGTATGTATGCCCATGATTTCTTTTGTCATGGCCGCTACTCGAGCACTGATCAAATCAGTGCTTGTTTACATCCATGTAGGGCAATTTGTCAGTTAGTTGAAGTAGTCCCTTTCGTTTTTCATGTAGACCAAGTCAGAAAAAGTCAGCTCAAAGCACCGTGCAACTGCAGTAATAAGTTTTTTTAATTGTCTTAATGCCAAGAATAATATGGCAAACATGTCGGTAGTTTAAAAATATAAAAAAAGAAAAACACTCTGAAACCTTGATATCGCTGATGACTGCTATTTCTTTTGGGTAAAACAGCTCTTGCCATTTTTTTTTTATACCCTTCTTGTGCATCATGTATTTCTGTATGATGCCTTTTATTTTGGGATTAGTTGCAATATGTCATACAGTGTATGTGTCGGGCTGAATTAGTTTAAAGGGATTCGGGCCCAGGATTCAAGAGGGCGCTGTTGCATTGAACCCATGCTTACACATCTGCCACATTCTAAATGTCCACCAAACAAAAACGATATCTGTGGTGAGTATGTCGAAAGTGGTCGCAGTACTGTCAATCACAGTTTGTCTCTTGATTTGGCTGTTGTCCCGGGCGGTTTCTGCCTAATACGTACGGATCCTTCAAAGACAAATTTTGCTTACTACCCCTGACCATAGAAACTTGAGTGTAGATACACGATTTTCTTTGATTGACATTTAACTAGCTTTACGTCACCAATCTTGATAATGAAGGTGCTGGCAATCTTTACTATTCAACAGTGCCCTCATGAATCCAGCATTCATGTCCCTTTAATAAGTAAAAACCTTGAGAGGACACTTTCACTGCCTTGCAAATATGAAAGATTTTATATGTTTACTATATGGTGAGGTGAGTATCTGAAATGATAGTAAGTGGCTCTCCAATAAAAGCTGAAATTATTTCTATCGTGAATTTTTTCCGTTTTAATGCTCTTCTCCACAAGAGCCAACTACTTTTGAAGGGGTTAGTGTGATGTATGTTAGCCTTCCCAAACTCCCTTTAACTAGCAAAGCAGTTTAACTCAGTTTAGATAATGATGGCAATGATAAATAAGTGCTCCAAACAACAACAAGTGTCCTTACCATTATCCCTGCCTAAGGACACTCAGGCTATTTAATGATTCTGTGGCTTAGTTCAAAAATATATGTTTTGCAGACTGGGCTGTTTGATTAGGAAGGTGGACTGTACTTGAGGTAACATTATGCAGATAGATGAAAACAAAAACCAGAATGGACTTAATTACAAATATTTTTTCTTTGAAATTTTGCTGTTTGCAGAATAATTCATATTCATTCAAAATAGTTTTAATTCTCATGCTACTGTGTAAGGGGAAATTGAGTACCAGTATTGTTAATCCAGCCACTTTCAGATTTTCCTACTTGTTTAGAAGCATCTAATGATCACTTTGTTGGTAATTTTGTTACAGCCTTGTATCTGAATAATGTCAAAGACACTTGTAACTCGTGGGACTGTATGGCTCAGAGTGTTTGTTTGTTTGTTTGTTTGTTTGTGTGTTTGTTTTGATTGGGAAGCATTGCCTAACAATGTCTTTTATCCTCACAGGGACAGTAAGTACCATTAATATCTAATGTTGGATATCTGCTAGTGCATTGAGTGAGTTTATTAGGCACCAAGGATTATGACGCATCCAATTCACATGATTTGAGTAAAAAATAAAGAAAATCTCGTACACTGTATTATGAGATTCTGTGCATATGATTCAATGCTTGTTTGCTTACTCTAGTGCTTTTACAAGAGTTGATATTCCTTCCAGCAACATCTTGGAAGTTACCTGTGAGTAATCATGGTAAAAAATATGATGATAATGATTATGAATATGATGATGAATATATATGATAATAAAATGTATTTATTGTTGGATACAAAAGACTTTGGAAGCTAGTTCATCTGACAGTGATTCCACAAGAAGATACAGTAAAGTCTAAATGCACATTTACTCTTATTTTTAAATTCTTAAACAAAATCTGGAGAATAAGTACAGGTGTATATATTTTGATCATGATTGTGCATTGGCAAAAGAAAAAACAAAGACTTACGATGTGTACATATGAGCTAGTGTGTTTTTTTGTAACATTGGTGTGTGAGAACAGAAAGAGTTGAATCAGAAATGTAAATTTGTCGACAGTTCGTGTATATGATTTACTTTGACTTGTGTATAATTTGTTGAAATATTCATTACAAAGCAATGTGTAAGATTTGAAAAGTAAAAAAACACAATTTTTGTAATGCATGCAGTACAATAATAATACAGTGTAGTACAATAATAATAATATATGCTCTCTGTGCTTTGGGCTATAATTCAGATGTACCACATATTCATGGAAATTTGTTGCCGTTGATTTATTTGTATTCATTAAGTGGGGCTGTTGATACAATTTGATAATGAAATGAATATGATCACTCTTCCATGTAAAATATTGAGAGCCAAATCATCAGTATTGGTTGTGTCCAAAGAAGAAACTGTTGTATATTTTTGTGCATACCCATCTCGCCGCATCACTGTATGTGTGAATAAGCTTTCTCCTTTGTATGACACTTGTATAAATGTGTTGTGGTATATTATGGTAATAGTAAATGCATTTCATCAAGGCCAAGTACAAGTTTAATAGATATTTGTGTGCTGTTAGATGCTTTCATGTGAGGCATTGAATAAAATCAGTTCAATGTAATGAGAGCACTGCGAAGTTTGCCAGGGAAACCAGGCAGCTTGATTTGCTGAGGCACTGTGTAGCATTTTACCGCCCATGTCAGTAGTGAGTCAACTGTACAATTCTTGCCGTAGCATGTGGAGAATAAAACGTTCCATGTGGAATGATCACACAGCAGCGGAGCTTCATTCTCAGTTGTCAATAGTATAATCATGCATGGCAAGAAATTGCATTCTTTGTTACACATCAGACCTGAATTTGAATGCCAGGAAATCTTGTGCCTTAAGTTGTATTTGAATGGAAGTGGTACAATGTGCTCACACCTAACACATGACTGAGTTTTCCATTTATCCAGTGAATGGTAAATATAAATGAATACACTGTATGTAGAAGTCCAACTAGGGTTCTAAGACAATTACCCCAAACCCTTCCTGACCCTTATTGTAATCCTGAACCTAATTCAAATCATGATGCAAATTGTAACCCTGAACCTACAGTAAACCTAACCCTAATTTTACTCTAACCTTGTCACTAACCAGTATATATATATATATATATATATATATATATATATATATATATATATATATATATATATATTTTTTTTTTTTTTTTTGGGGGGGGGGAGGGGGTAGGACCTAATTGTCTTCAGCGTGTAGGTGATTGTCCCGAGACAACTGTCAACCACAATATCTCTACCCAAATTCTAGCAACCTGTCCCATCTTAACTGCACTAATTTTATGTGGCTCCGAGTTGATGCCATCATACAAACACTGGTATCCAATCACCATTTTCTACGTAACACTTGTCATAATGTCCCTACAACCTCCGATGGCAGTACAAGAAAAAAAAAAATTCATAGTTGTGCATCGTATCGTAAGGATTAGAGTTATTTTGTAGCTGTAAACTTTGAGTGTAGTGATAGTGCTACTCGAGGTACACCATAGACATGTCAAGCTTGTTTGAATTTGCATGTATTTGGTATGAGGCTTGTCTCTAAAATAAACTGCATGTAATACATCAGTACACTGAACACAAAACTCTTCTATGAAAGATACAGTGTACATTTTCTTTTCCTGTATGGTTCTTTGATCTGTCCATATGAAAAAAAAAGAATAATAATAATTATATGTAGAAAGCCATTTTTGCTTTTCTTTCATCCGCTACTAGTTACTGTTTGACATTGCTTCTATGTTGTTGGGGCTACTCCCTTTAGACCTACATGTACTACAATTGTATTGTGTATTTGTGGTTCAGTTCAGGTTAAAACAGTGGATGTACACTCATTTCTTTCTCAGTTGTGAGGAACTCACATACATGTACATTACACGATTACACATCAATTTTATTTCACAGAGGAACCATGCGTGCATAGAGAATGTGAAAAACAAAACCACACACTAAGAAGTAGACTATGCACCACTATGGCTACTTTAATGACATGAGAATACCTTCTGCTAAACACAGTAGCTGTAGATAAAAATATTGAAAATACAAGTACAATGTATTCACTGTGAATAAATATTCAGCCTGTGGAATATTGGACAGAAGCATGTGGTATGATCTTTATGAGTAACGAACATTTGCAGTCTACTGTATATCACAGGCACATAAAATCAATACATGTATGATGATGCACAATGCATGCCCTTAATATCTTTGCAGATGTAGGATGTACATACTAGTATAACAGGTCTTGTAATACTAGACAGCTATAACTTGTACGACAAAGAACACAATTGTGCAACACAGGGTTACAAGTTTTGGTAGCTTAGAACAATACTAAATTATGCTCAATAACATTAAAAACACAATGAAGAAAAAAATAGAATGGGGTGGGGGATGGCTACAGCACAGTGATCATTAATCTTCACTGAATGCTTTGCACATCTTTCTATATTCCCGTTATGGACCGCAGTACAACCTTCACAATCGAAGGTGCTGCATGTACTTTACTAGTCCTGTGAAAACCCATGACACAGGTTGTAACATGTTGGCTCTACTGTACTTTGTAAGCTTACAAACTAAATCAGAAAATTAGAAAGAACCGGAAAAAACACTAAAATACAAGACATGAACTAGAAATGTCGCTATGGCGACTGGTATGCCTCCGCCATAATGCATGATTCTCCTAATGGGTCTAAATAGTACATGTGGACAATGTGTGATTACATTTTCACAAAATTGGCAAAATGTTAAAATGACAAGTTTGTCACAAATGTGTTCAATGCTCACCTTCCTTGACCTAGGTTTAATTGGATGAATAGGAGAGCATGTATTTGGGATTTACGGACTTTAACTTGACTTTGACCCATTTATACGTTTATGCATTGAGTAATTTTCAAGGTATGGAGAAAAAGTGCAATTTCTGTATTGAATAGTAAATTGTTACCACTTTCATCTGGCCTTTGACCCTAAAATTCATAAGATAATCACTGTCAGGCAGAAGATGCATGAATATGTAGTACGTTTCAAGATAACTTGAGCCACTTCCGAGATATGGAGGAAAAACTTAGTTCAGCACTTTCACTTGATCTTTGACCTTTTGACCTTTGAGGCATAAACAAAAGAAAAAAAAACTTTCCAGAGAATCTCTATTAGGTTAAACATGCATACACCTAGTGTAAAAAAAAATAATACTCCTGCTGGCATTGCATAAACATGAGGGAAATATTTAGTAAAATTTTGAAGTGTTGCCCTTGACCTTTGCCCCCTGGCCTTTGACCCCATGAACCCTAAATTCTCTAGATAATCACTGCCAGTCAGTACATGTATATATACTATGTTCCATGAAGAGACCTTGAACAATGTCCAAGGTACAGAGAAAAAAGGTGAAGTTTTAATATTTTTACTTGACCTTTTGACCTTTAACCTTTGACCTCATGACCAAAACTTTCACCAGAGAATCTTAATTGGGTAATACATGTATACACTAAGTTTCAAGAAAATATCTTCAGGCATTGGATGGAAATGGTGAAATTTTATGCATCTGACCTTGACCTTTGACCTTGAGCATGTGCACCCAAAAGTTGATAGGCACAACTTCACCCCCTAACACACATACATGCCAAGTTTCATTAGGATACCTCAAAAGGTTTTGATAGTTACCTTGTCCACAAAATTCATTACGGACGGAAGGACGGACAACCCGAAAACATAATGCCTCCAGCACCACTTCGTGGCGGAGACATAAAAACAACTCTGCTTTCTCTGAGTGGCACTGTGTGGATTCTTCATACAGGCAAACCCCATAAAAAAAAAAACAAAGATGAACATAACGAAATTTCATTACGATTTATTATGAAAGATTTTCAAGGAGAGCTGTAATAATGTCACTTATTTAGTTTATCCATTTTAACAAGATTTTGTTATGAGAAAATTCTTGCAGTCCTGACTGTAGTTCTATTTCTAAGACAGTTGGAACTTGGGTTCTCGTGATCAGTAAGTTGTGCTCACTGTACCAGGTACTAAATTTCATGTCGATGAGCCAATTCAAAATAATAGGGGAAAATATTTGCCCTTTCAGGACAAAAAACAAACAAACAAGTAGAAATGTCGCTGGTATGTCTCCGCCATAATGCATGGTTCTCCTAGAAAAATAGTGAAATTTTGAGGAGTTAAACTTGACCTTTCACCCACGACCCCTAAATTCCCTCAATAATCCCTGCCAGTCAATGTACCAAGTTCCATGAAGATAATCATGTATCTTGAACCAAATGCAAGATATGGAGAAAAAAAGTGAAATTTTAATGTTTTCATCTGACTTTTGACCTTTGACCTCATGACCTGAAACTCTCTCTGGGGAATCTTTATTTGGTAGCACATGTATTCATTAAGTTTCAGGAAAATGCCTTCAGGAATTGCATAGATATGGGGAAAATAGTGAAATGTTGAGCATTTGACCTTGAGCTTTTGACCTTTGACCTCTTGCCAATTTCATTCAAAAACTACTTATTTAATTGGCCCATCAAATGTCATCCTTGGACCAAGTTTGGTGAAATTTGCTTCAACCAGTCTTGAATTATTGCATAAACAGATAGATTTTAGGATTTGATCTTGCTTTTGACCTCTAGCCGATTTCACTAAAAAACTAATCAAGTAATTGCCCCATCATATGTCATCCTTGGACAAAGTTTGGTGAAATTTGCTTTATCCAGTCTTGCGTTATCCTGTAAACAGATACAATTTCATGATTTGACCTTTTCCTTTGACCTTTGACCTCAGCCAATTTCATCCAAAATCTATTCAAGTAATTGCCCCATCATACTTCACACCTGGACCAAGTTTGGTAAAATTCCACTCAATATTACTCAAGTTATCGCGTAAATAAATGTGGACAGACGTACATATGGACAGACGGAAAACCCGAAAACATAATGCCTCCGGCACCCTTCGGCATAAAAAAAAAGATGAACACTGTACCTACCGTTTACAAGATACACCGCAAATCAGATCTCTTTATCTTGTGTTTACACTGTATAATGGACTTTCAATACATGATAAACTCCACTTTGTTCATAAATGTCAATGTTTTTTGCCTCAATCCCAAAGATTGTGCCAAAGGCATCACACTTTGGGGTTGATGTTGTCCATCCATCCGCTCATCTCACATCCTGTAATAAGGATTTAAGACAAACTGCTCAATTATTTTTTTTCTTATATATCAGAATTTAACAAACATCAAAAGACAAATTTTCTTCAAGCTTTCATTAAATTCTGAGTTTGAACAAAGTCCATATAAAATGTACATTGTACATTAAAAAAAAAAGAAAGCTCACTTCAGCATACGCTAAACCAGGGTAGCAAAAATGCACTACCGTGTACTGCCTTCATTTTCAGAAAACAGCAGCAGATGTCCAGATTCCAACAATTTTCATTTCAGTAATCCCCTCCCCAAACTTACATAATTCCACAGCGTGTGTAGCTTACTATATATGCATTGTACCAAACACACTGATAATCTGTGTGAAAATTTACACATGAATCACTTCGCAAAGACAAAGTAAAATACAGTACCTGCTAAATCACTGCCATGTTTGCACAAAGTCTTGGCACTGTCAAGAGTGGAAAAAAACTAATTAATCATCTGAATGTATTCTACTTGTATAATCACATGATAACATGGTCACTGTAAAAATCATGCAAGTGTCTATAGACATTGATTGTGAAAATCACTGAGTTGACACTTATTGCACAAACGAGCACTCCCACATTAACTAATTTGTGGTTCCAAATGTACTATTCCAGAAGCAAACTTCCTTCAGCTGGGTTTTAAGTCCATGCCAGATGGATTTTTTTTTTCATTATAACAGTCCATTCTGATTTTTATGACACACAAAAAAACAGCAACAAACATTCCATTGCACTCACAGGTATTGTGGAGCAACATGAGAATAGAATTACATGATTTGTGATCTCTAGAGAAATTATATGCGCACAGTATACACAAATAAAGACAGAATAAACTGACCAGAAAGAATATAAATTATTAGTGAAAAAGTGAGCAAACAAACAAATATTCATACACTCCATAGCTTTTGACACATTCATACAATGTAAGTGAGTCAACTATTCAAACTACTCCTTTATGAAGTAAATTTGACATGACTTTTGTACATACATGTACTTGACAATCAATTCTTGATGTTGGCCATATGACGTAAACTACAGCATTTGTCCCATACAGGCAACAACATTGTGTATGGGTGACATTCTTAAAAGTAGAACAGTGACTTTCAACTTTATATGAATACAGGTACAGTATCTACTAAATTTTCATAATGATGCCTTGGTAAGAAAATACATGTACAATGTATTGTGTAAAGAAAGAAAGAAAAGACCTGACAGAACTGACAATATATCCATGATTGTTTGCTACATTTATAAAATGTCGCCACAGAACCATAAACACAAATCCCTAATCAAAAGCCTTCGTTATCAAATACACTTTAAGGTATAAAAAGTGATTTCAAAATATGTTTAAACTCATTTTGAAAAGTGAATACAAAGATTCCAATCTACTTTGGCCCACACAAAAGATCAAAAGCTAACAAATAGATACAGTGCTTAAAAAGAAACACAAATGATATTCAAAACTGACAACTATTTATGGCTGGACAAAGCATTTGTAATCTAATAATCATCACACATGGTTAATGTGTATCATAAAAAAAGTCACACAGCCTCAAACTTCATCGCTGAACCACTGGTGTGATATTTTCTGTGAAAAGTTTGGCTGTGCAACATGAAAGCACATCCTGGAGGGGAACATCGATGGCAATGTCCTCATATTTTCCCCTGCCGCTGTCAAAGAGGTAGATGTCAAACTGTGGGTGGAGCTGGACAGGTACATTGACCCCCATCTCATGGACCCCACACCACACCCCACAGAGGTAGAGTTTGCTCTTGTACACGGTGGCCAAGCAGAACTTCAGGAGGCTTGGGAGGGGGCTGCCAGTCTCCCACTTACCCCCGTCTGGTGAATAACGCTCAACCTGAGTGCAGGGCACCTCGGTGCTTGACTGTGCCGAAGAGCCCCCAATCACCCAGATCTCATTGCCCAGGGTTACGCACGCTGACCGAAGGCGAGGGGTCGGCATGGCCGGGAGAGTTGCTGTCCACAGATCAGTGACCGTGTTGTAGCACATTGTCCTGCTCCCCGAGAAAATGTAGATGCTGTCTCGATAGACGGCACTTGTGAAGTCAATGACATCTCGCGGCATCTGAGTCCTGAAGTGCCACTCATCCAGAGATGGGTCGTAACACTCTACACTATTGAGGATTTCCCAGTCATTCAGGCCACCCATGATGAAGATCTTGCCATTGACTGCCTGTATTTGAAAGTCTGTGCGTCCCTGTAACCGCTGGGACACCTGCGTCCACTTTTTTCGTATGTGATTATAGTGGAAGGTACTCTTGTCCTGGTAGTCGTTGGTGATGGCATACAGTTCGTTGTCTACCACTGTCACAAGGGCACCAAATGTCCTGCAGATGGGTGGCAGGTCCAAGAAGAAACATCGCCTACTAGGGATGTGTACACAAAAGATGGTGTGCTGTCGACCATACCTTCCTGCCAGGAGCAGCAGTTCCTGTGAACTCATCCCAAGCCTAGAGTAAGACCCTATTGCACTCTGTATACTTCGTCCTGCAGACGCTCCCAAGCATTCACTCTCTTCAGCATTCTCAGGGAGGGAACCTGAAGCACCTTCCTCAAGAGATGGCAACAATTGCTCTGCCCTTGCTCTAGCAATTTGCGTCCGCTCCAATGAACTCATGCCAACAAGCTTGAGAATGTCTCTCGTGCTCTGAATCTTACTCTCCGGGTCCTTCGTGAACCAACGGAACACAGCTTCGAAGACATCCCCCTCACAGCTCACATTCAGCATCCGACTCCCAGCGATGCTCTTCACCACGCTGCTGGGCGCACTCATAAACTCATCCTGCCCGCAGACCTGGGCAAAATTGTAGTTGATGAATTCCCAGGCCGTTTCCTGGAGACTCGTGCAGGAGTACGAGCTCGCTAGGCAGTATATGCCAATGCAGTTGACGACGCTAAGGGACTTCTCCAGGTATTCTGCACAGAAATGTATGAGTGGCATTACCTGCAGGAGGTTGGCGGTCACGAATGCATCTTGGACGTTGCCGTCATTGAGGGTGACACTGCCTGTATACATGAAATCCAGGAGCAGGCGAAGAGACGATGGCTCTATGTCTCGGATGACGACAGTCTCCTGTCGACTCTCCGACATCCCACCAGTGAACATGGCCTTGAAGTAGGGGCTGCAGGCGCAGAGAACACTCTTGTGACAAGCAAAGACCTCTGAGCTGACCTGAATTGACACATCAATCAGGAGGGCTTCTGTGCGTAGACACTGGAGTTGGGCTAGCACTACACTGCCATGATTGGAATCCGAGTACTTTGTCATGATTTGTTAATCTGGCACAAGAAGAGTGAAAAGAAGAGGAAAATGCATCCATCAAGCCTTCTGCTAATATGTAGCATGGACATGGATGTATTTGAACAGAGTAGGCCTAGAACCTCTACTATGTTGTAGTTTTTAAACACAATCATTAGTTCATGCCGAACTCAAAATTGCACCATGGAATAGGGTTGTTGTTGTTTTAGGTTTAATGGCAATCAGTCATGATATTGACTGTTTTTGCCAGGGGTTCTCATAATCATCAGGAAATGAGGTAGAGGTACACATATGGCCTGCACGGTACAGGCACAGCTACATGCACCACTGGGCAGTCGGTGAAGTCAGTCGGAAAACTCTGAGACCATTATTAACTTACACTGCACTGTGTAGAGTAGCGGACCCAGTTTGCAGCAGGTTAAGGCCTTTTCAAGGGTATTTAGTAGTATTCTGGTAAAATGGGCAACAGAAATTAATTTATTTATCTTTTTTTTTTTATTGGAAGAGGTACCAAAGGCCTCTTGACACTGCATCACAATTTTGTATGGTGGACAATTACCCTAACCGTTAGTCATGATAATCAATCTTATGCAGAAAATTTGCAACAACCAAGAGGACCAGGTTTGCGACAGGGGGTCCACTTTGCAGCACCCACACAAAAATGTCCCCTGATTTTTTCAACCATTGAAATCTTGCAAAAACAAAATATTTTTTGAAGGTCCAACTAGTTTTCCGCTTGCCAGAACACTTTATTTGGATTCATTATCTCGATCCTTCACGATTTCATATTTTCTCAAGATTGCATGTATTTCATCAATTTCCACCCATTTTGACATGTAAAATAGCGCTATGTGTGTAAATCCCATAGGGGTGCCGCAAACCGGACCCATCCCCGACATTTTGGTCACTGTTGCAATCCTCAAAACTGATTGACAAAGGAAATTAATTTTAGAATATCTAACACAGTTACACAAGGAATCCTTACCATGCCAGGCCTCTTTTGATAGTAAGATTTTGTATAAAGATACAAACAAGGGATGATGGTGGTTGCCTAGCAACAGAACAAAATCTTAACATTTTGTTAAGAAAGCCATACTTTTTGAAAAACAGCGTGACACAGATGGTTTAAATTAGAATTATGAAGGCCATTATCCGAGTTATTTCATGATTCTGGTATCAAAAGAAAGCTCTTCAGTTGCTCTTCAAATAAAACAATTTAGAAAAAAAATACCCTTCTACTTTTGAAGATATGGTTAGATATTCTTAGGGGTGCCGCAAACTGGACCCCTGCAGCATGCAGCAAACTGGTGCCCCGACTCTAGGTCTAAATTACATTTGAAATTAACTCTTTATGTGCCATTTTCGCACGTCCCACTCAGTCGACGGCGTGCCAACTTCGCATATTCCACTCAAACGCACTAATCCACTTAAATCGATCGATAAATCGCCTAATCCCGCGGTACAATGAAGGCTTTTCTCACGCTTTTGTTCCTTTTACATACAGCTTGCATTCTATGTGGTGATTGACTATCAAGCGGTGTTCCCAACTAAATTTGCGTGCTCTCTCACGGTTTCATGTGCAAAAGTAATGCCTTTACAGTAATGACATGTAGCAACTGGTCATTAAAAAATAAAAAAGAAGTAGATTTGTCATACAATTTATATCAAAGCAAAGCTTGGCATTTCTCTTCAAGTTTGCGTAACTATTATGTCCAGCTTAACAGAAATTTGTAAAAGTTATAAAGATTGGAAAAACAGAATTGTTCTCAAAGCATGACTACCTTCGTGTCTCAGAATAACGTGGCACACAGGGGGTTTCCACCATGGCAAATAAGATTTAAATATATCTTCCTTTACCTGGCTTTATTTATCATGTTTATGAAGACCAGTTTAGTTAGTTGTTAGTCATAATGCAACTGCTACGGCTCTCTACAAGTCTTTAACTTACTGGGCGTCATCATAGGTAATTTAGAAAAGTAATAATATACTGCAGTGGCAGTGCGAGTTACTACACTGGTAGTACCGACCGCACAGATCAGATCAGTGTGGAGTATAACTTCGTTGACATTGCGTGCAATGCAACGCGCTATATTTGACAACAGCAAATGCAGTATGTGGGACCGGAGTATCTGATACCAACAACAACAAAAAAGACACACAGGAAGTTGTTACTACTTGAATTTGAGTGAGAAAGAAAAGAGCAATTTGGAAAGACCAACATGGACTGAGTTGAACAAGTTCAAAGTCTCCTGCTCATAGCTTTTAATAAATTCACCGATTTTTCCACTTACTGTTGACACACCATGTATCTGGCAAGTCTCTTTGATTGTTTACTACCAGCACGGTCTCCAATTAACCGCAGCAGCGACCCCATACGGACAAATACGTACTGTGTTACAGCGCCCCGCGACGGGGTTAGGTCTCCAATCTTCTCGATCATTGACAATTTAAGTCGACCCTCGAACGTCACGCCACTCCCTCGTGTCTCAATTCCAATTCTTCCATCGATTTTACGTTTGTTGGTATGTTTGTTTGCTTGGTTGGTTTTGGGGAGTGTTTGTTTGTTTGTTTGTTTGTTTGTTTGTTTGTTTGTTTGCTTGTTTTTCTGGCTTTTGATGATAGTTTTGTTACCACCCAAAATGACATAAACAATTTAGAATTGCAATGGGATGAATTGTAAGTAGCAGTCCCTCTTATGGAAATGAAAATCTGAAAAAAAAAATAAAAAATGCAGTAAAAGATTTAGCTTTTGTTTGAGGAGAGAGGTATAAGGGCCTATACTTACGTTCTAATCAAAATAAAGTGTGTAAACAATCAATGCAAGTCCTGCCTAGAGATATGACAAGGAAAAAAAATAATCTTTATTTCTCATAATGATTACATTTCTCTTTCATCTTCTTCTCCTTCAACTGACAAAGCTGGCCTTATTTTCTTTTCGATCTTTTCTTTCTTTTATTTTTTTTTTCACTATAGGTTGATCTTTCCACCTGGCCCCTACTAATGCTTCAGCTGCATACGGACTCAAGAATTCGCATCTCTTATAGAATCACTATACAGGGGGCGGATCCAGGAATCCGTAATGGGGAGGCGCCTTTACAAAATTAAAGGGGGGCACACGCCCCCATTTTTTCTTTTTATTTCTTTTGTTTTAACCGACAACAAAAAAGAGGGGGCAGGCATCCCCCCCCTATTTTTGCCAAAACAAAAGAAATAAAAAGAAAAATGGGGGGCGTGCACCCCCTCCTCTTTAATTTTGTAAAGGCGCCCCCTTCATCAACGAGTTCGTCGGAGATTTTCACCGACAAATTTGCTATCAGCCAATCAGACGCAAGGATTTCAGTAGCTAACAGTTGTCAGTGTAAATCACTGACAAAAAAGTTTCATGAAACGGTCCCCTGGATGGCCGCCCCTGGTGGTGGTGGGTATCTGGACCCCATTTCATAAAAACTTGATATGACAGCAACTCTTGCTGGAATGGCAATTGTCATGGTAACGACAAGAATCCAGCTTCCTGATTGGCTGTTTCTATTGAAGTTGTCATTCCAGCAAGAGTTGCCATCCTAACATCTTTTATGAAATGCGGCCCTGGTTTTCACTGTTGATACATTCAGAATTAAACATGCTTTTATTTTGCATTATTTCTAGGTCTGTATTCATAGGTCTGTATGTAAGCCTACGCTGAGACGTTGAATGTTTATTGAGGAGTAGAGTAGGGATGAGGGCATGGCTGCATGGGTGACAGAGAGCAGTGCTGGTTAAAAAATGACGAGTTGTCCAATTTGTGGTGTCGATATGGTCTATCCAGAGGGTGGGATAGGGATATAACAGCGAGCTCGCTAGCTAGCTGCAGTAGTATGCATAGCACCAGGGAGGTGAGACTCACCTCCCTGATAGCACCCGATGCAATATTAAAGCAGCAAGCAAGAGAGCACATGCTCGTCACGAACACTGTGGTGGTCATCAAGAATTCCTGAGAAAGTGTAAAATTCAGGAGCAAGATGGTGAAACTCCAACCTGAGACGAAGAAGAGGATAATGGATGTGGTTAAAATTGGGAAACTGACCTTCCAATTTGGATTCATTCCGTTCATTTTATACTTGGGTAAGCTAAAAAAAGATAGCTCGTTTAATATTTCAGTAGACTAGCTAGATAGTCCCATGTATCATGTTTCGTTGTTGGTTCTGTTATTGTGTGTGTGTGTTTGGTGTGTGCATTTTTGTAATTGTAGCCCTCTTGGAGCAAATGGAGCTGAGCTAGCTGTGCTGTGTGTGGTAGTGGTGGTAGTACGTGTACTGCTGTCAACTGATACCTTTCTCATTTTCTTTTTCTTGCAAGCTAATCAGTCTCTAACCGCAGCAGCGACCCCATACGGACAAATACGTACCGTACTGTGTTACAGCGCCCCGCGACGGGGTTAATCAGTCTCCAGCATTTCTATCTATCTCTGAGTCTTGATATCAGTTGATTGCCGATTAAATAATGACCACAATTTACAACTAATTTAGTAGTAACGTTAGAAGTAGAATAATCTAGACACGAGTAACTGTTAGAGTCTAGAGTCGAGAGTAGAGAAGCTTGAACTATTAAAAGCACTCTGCCCGACCTCAGCTCGACCTCAGCTCAGCACAGTTGCGTAGCAGTCATTACTGCTAAGTACTATCACTGTATAAAGAAGACTAAGTCAAGTATTCAACTTCATTGACATACAGTGGAAGTTTATTGAAAGTGGGAGGGCATTAAATTACAAGACTTTTCTTTCCAGAGGCCTGACTTGACAGGTGAATGCAGGTGAATAGACTTCTGCCAAGCAGCTAATTTCCACCTATTGGTATGGCTATGATCTTGTTCTTCCACCATAGAGATCAGTGATTTCTACCGATCCGATGCATGCTTAAAATCGCCTAAATTCCAATATAGAAGCCTTTTGTTACGTAAACCCTTTGCTGCACAACGCACCTTGCCCTAGCACTAGCAGAAACTAGAGCACATACTTTAACACTCGTGTATGAAAACCTCAAAAATACTCAGCTTGAACTCCCAAGTTCGTTGACCCTACCTGCAAAAATATCAAAAATCCATCATAAAATCCACAAAAATTCCTGGATCACTACCAAAATGTAATTATCTGTTACTTGTGTCATTCTCAACCTTTCCTGTAAGTTTTATCCTAATCCATTCACTACTTTTTGAGTTATTTTGCACACGGACAAACAAACCAACAAACCAATGCCAATGAAAACATAATCTCCTCTCTTGGCAGAGGTAATTAGATCTCAATGCTGAATATCGATGACAGTACTGTGTGACTAAATTACTGAAGGTGACATGACATGACACTGACACTAACGTTAGTATTCGTCAATCATTTGTCTGACTGTAGAAAGGGGATGTGTTGATTCCTTGAATAAATGAGGTAAGATGCTTTATGTAATGATGAATGATGTACATGTATTACTGTAAAAGTGAAAATTTTCGCGGTGTTGAAATTTTCGCACATTTCGCGCAACCAGAAACTAGCGCAAAAATAAAAGCACGCGAATATTTTTGCTTGCCATATGTTCCTACAGTATGCATGATGTCTTGATTCCGCGGAATTAAAAACATGCGAAACTCTTCTTACCGGGCCAAACGCGAAAAATTAGTCGCGCGAAAATATCCACTTTTACAGTAAAGATAATATATTGACCACATTCAAAATGTCTCGATTACACTGTTCATATTCATTGAGTGAAGCTTATGCACAAGTATAGATTAACTTTACACCTGGTTGGTTACAGAGGTCTATGTGTACTTTTACACTACAGAAAAGCACACACCAGGTGCACCATGGGTGAATGGAAGTGTGACATGGTTCTGAAATATCAATTTCCTATGAAAACAATCAAAATGCACTACAAATATCTTTATGATATCTTTTTGGGAGCTCTGTATAATAAGAGAGGAAGAGATAACATGGAGTTTTACACAATACTGAAATAAACATGAATTTTTGTGAACCAATTCCTTGTGCCATCAGTTTAGCCTAACTGATGTCAGAATGATAATATCCATCAGCTGTGGTTTAATTTACCCTGGGTAACCTGTTCAGTGCACTTTTGTATGAACCCTGCTCTAACAGTCAACAGATAATCCTGCTGCTGGTACAAGGTAATCACAACATTGCCGCACATCCATTCATACATGTGTGTGAAAAGTGATTAGAGTGGGTTTGCACCTTGTCCTAGGATGCATGATGCATGTGCTTGCACTACCGTTATAAACCATCCCATCTGTCTGATTCTAATCCCAAGGTTTCAAGAAAGGCGGAGAGCCCGGCATGCCAGAGCCAAGTCTCCTGAGCCTCCTGTGGGCGTAGCACCAGCCAGCCCGTCTCCTTCCCGTTCCATCCTGAGTGATACCGCGCTGCCAGTGACATCCAAGATGCGGAGGTATGCAGGACATTCAGACTGTGATGGTCAACTCTGGGCGGAGTCCTCACTGCCTCTGTATCTGTCTCATCCTCGTGCTGGAAGGACAACTTTTGGACAGTATTGAGCTTGCATAGCTATTACACTGTGGGCGCGGTGTATTTGCCATCAAGAAAAATCCTTTAAAAAACACCAGAGTGCCCAGTGATATGTAATCCAGCATCTCCAGACAAGTGGATTGGACAGTGATAGAGAACAGGAATGGCAACTGAAAGAAAAGGATAATTTCACTGTGAAAACCAGCATGCTTTCTGCTGCATTCTTTTTTTTTAAAGTTCGATTCATGTCAATTTTGATTTTCATACTGTAATTCTCAATTTATAACATCCTTCAGATGCAGATTTGCCATGTACTACATTGTATATGATATGAAAATTTCAGTTTATTTTGCGTTTTCCTCCTCATTTTAGAAGTACGTTATACAAGGGAACAGTTCAAGATTTCATTAGTTAATCAGAACTTGTCAGGGCATTCAGAGTAATACAGGTATCAGCTTGAATTGAAGTGCACATCTAAATCACAACCACTCTAATATTAA
This sequence comes from Diadema antillarum, assembly GCF_040938485.1. Classification (NCBI taxonomy): domain Eukaryota; kingdom Metazoa; phylum Echinodermata; class Echinoidea; order Diadematoida; family Diadematidae; genus Diadema; species Diadema antillarum. Next base: position 161,272 of record NW_027272395.1, read on the forward strand.
TTGGATCACAATTTGGTCATGATGCCCAAACTTTGCTGTATTATCAATTGATATTTTATGATGGTGACTGCAGAAACACCAATTCTTACTGTGTTTGCAGTACATGTACTGTTCTTCCCAAATTGAATTACAGAAAAACTTGGATACGAGAGAAGCTAAAAACAATGAAAATTACATTGTGTTGTATCAGCTTTCTCACTATCTCCGGGTACAAAAACAAAGAAATGTGAAGAGATGGGACCTGCCATGAAGTACCTTTTTATGAGAATATTTTGTTCATATCCAACCTCTATAACTACAGGCTCCACTGTTCTACATGTGTATAATGCAGGAAAGGTAAAATACTGTTTAAAAAAAAGAAAATATATGCCTTTTCAGCCCTTAGAATATTACAGTGCTGTTTAATGATGGAGAAAACAGTAATATGTACACGCATGCAGTATACTTTCAAGTCTGCAGATAACTTTAATAGCTAATTTTGTATTTATCATTTTCATTTTTCAAAGAAATGCTAGCCAATTTAGTGTTGCAAGCTCTTAGTTCAGTGCAGCTGTTCATCCTTTGTCAACACTTTTGCAGTTTTATATTGATTGTATTTCATGTACAGTAGACTTCAGTTACGTTGACGAACACAAGACTGGAAATTAATTTTATGATACATGCAACGCGAACTTGATTTAGTTTACATTGGAACAATGATAAAGTCAGAAAAAGCCAGCTTGCTTGATTCATCCACAGCGCAAACAAAATCATTATTGACAGCACAGGAAATTGAAAAAGGAAGGCTTGAACTACAATCTTCTGATTTGGGATTAATGGCAAGACCTTACCCCCAGGAGAAAGTTGTTTTAGATGATAACTTCGACAACAACTATAAAGCAAATGTGCAGAGTAGAAGGCTTCACTACAAAAGCAAAGGGCTTGAGAAAGTAGTATAATAACGCATTTATTACAACATTTTACTTTTTTTTAAGATCGCAAAATGGAGCTGTAGTACAGTGAGCTGTGTAGCAATACTTCCGATGTCATCTGGGTATCATGTCTTCAGATACAGCATTAAAGAGTTGAAGTTATGATCTAAGAAATAAAGATGTGTTTGATGATGTACAGAAGGTGCAATCAACCTTGCAAACCTTACATTGTGTGACTGAGCTTACTGATTACTGGATGTGCATTGCATTCTCTAATTGGAAATGTTTATTGTAGGATTTAAGAGTGCTCTCCAAATTCAGCCTTTAAAGACATATATTTGTAACACTTACACACAAGCCACAATACATTCTTCATGTATACCATGGAATTGATCTTGTATGCAGTAAGCAGTCCCTTATTATATGGAACCCTCGGAGCTTGCTAAACATAGTGACCATAATATGATGTAATGCATGTACAGTACACACAAAAATTGTGTTGTGTGTGTATGTATATATATATATATATATATATATATATATATATATATATATATACTAGTATATATATATATATATATATATATATATATATATATATATATACTAGTATATATATATATATATATATACATGTATTTATCCACACACACACACTGGTAGATAGATATACAGTGTAGATATAACATAATACATGTAATATGCAATGTGTGTGTGTGTGTGTGTGTGTGTGTGTTGTAACAAGGTACGTTTGATGTACATGTAATAGGATATTTGCTTTTTCATGTACACATTGAAAAATATAATGCATATCTCTACATATTCTCACTTAATGACTGAGCGTATAATATGCTGCATCCTCACATGCGGGACATACATAATACTGTAGTACACGTAAAGATGTCCATGCAGATTACTGTACTTCGTCAGGTTGCTCTAGAACCTACCTCTAAATTATATTACCGTTTATAGTCTACGCCAAACGAAAAAAAAGGAGAGAAAAGAGGGATGATGGGTTGATCACGATGATTTTGATGGTGATGATGATGATGGTGGTGATGATGATGATGAAGATGATGATTATGATGGTGATGATGAAGATGATAGTTGTGGTGATAGTGGTGTTACTGCTGATCACAACTAGATTATGATCGCGAAAATGGTGACTATTTTTACAGAAAAAAAAATCATATTGCATCTATCATAATCGATATATACACAAGTGCAACAAAATTACAAAAAAGACAAGTATTCAGTCTTTAATTTTGAATATAGGTTGTACTTGTATTCATGTTTGGTTTGATTTGTTTTTATTTCCGCGTTCAATCAAATACAAATTCAATACAAATTTCAAAGACACAAAGACAAAGAATAACAAGTGCGGTGATTTAGAATGATAACATAATATTACACAAAAAATAGAAAAGCATAAGCAATAGTATTGTGCAGTAAACATATACAAAACACGCATATAAGATACACTGTAAGTATTTTCCAGTATATGAGAAATAATAATGAATGCAGGAGACCACCATCGTGAGCGGTGAAGTTTGAATAGATGGGGCCTTGTGTGTAAGGGGTGGTAAGCCTATAATGTACTATTAGGTTAAACGATAAATGAAAATAGATAGATTGAAGAGGGAAAGGGATGATAAGAAATATAAGATCATGAAAATCATTCCACCTCACATCAAACTATAGCTCTCGGCAGCTGTGTGTTACAACAGAACAGTTTGATATAAAGATTTGAATGTTGCTTATATTCGATCTTTCTAACCACTTGGAAACACGTGTGTCAAGGGAGCTACTGAACTTGAGTGTGTGTGTGTGTGTGGGGGGGGGGGGGGGGGGGGGGCTCCGACCGGAGGATGAAGGTCAGCACTCGCGTGGCTGAAGCATATAGTCAATACTCCATGCCTTCCAGCCTCGGGGTGGAACCCTTGCAAAATGAAAAGTTTTCTTGTGATTATTCTTATTTTGTTGTTTTGGTTTTCCTTGTAACCTTATCGAGACTCACAAGTATCCGTGTATTTGTTTGGGGCTGATATCAGGCACCAAAAAAAAAAAAAAAAAATGAAATAAAAATTTGCGATATTGTTACGAGGCTAACCTTGAAATGCTCGGTACAGACAGGTACACTTAACGCTTACATATCATATTGGTGTTTTGATAACACCGTTATTGAATGAAATGAGTTTCGTGGATGACAGCAGGTATTTTCCCAAGTCTAATATGTGTGTGTGTGTGTTTGTGCGTGTGTGAAGATGCATATCGACAACTCTGTTTTTGCACTATAGCTGTATGGAGCGCAAAGCTCAGTAACGTTTGTTATGACTGTTACCACAATAATGTCGTTCTTGGTGCATGCTGAAATTCATCAAAAACCGGCAGCGCGAACACAAGGAGAAGACGTGTAATTCAGAAATTTCGTCAACAGACTGATTACGAAGTTTGGAATTTGGAATTTCCTAGTCAGGTAGATATGATATTATTGCAAACTTGCTTTGATCTGTGATAGAACGTTAAAAACATGGACGTACTATATACCGCTGTATATGTAGCAGAGATAGTCACAGTACAGCCTGAATCATGTATCCTAACATAATGCTAAAATATTACTTGACTGCCATTACGCTTCATTAATCACGGATCAGATAGAATCTTTATCTCTTATCATGGCGCATATTGCTTAAGAGTTTTAATGTCAATGTTTAATGCCTTCACTAAATTTGAATTCTGGAAGTCTGATTGATTTTTTTTTTTTGGGGGGGGGGGGGGGGGCAAAACAAATCAAGGTATGATGGCTGGACTAACCCACATTCAGCTGCACTATAAAGTGTCGCTGGTCTCCCGTAATTTGAGTAGGTCCTATATGGGTGATCACTTTCTAACAGGGTTATCAATAGGCTTGTACCCTATTCTTTACGATGAACTGAATGAAAAGGGATCTTATACGCGCGTGGATTGTGACTGACTCACAAACGATAGGCCTACTATTTTATGTCAAATATACGGTTGATGCAGAGACGAGTTTCTTGTTCGAAAACTATGGGCAGAGGTGACTCCAAAAGAACTATGCACTGAGGGGCGCATTCCTCGAAGTCGAATATTCATTTTTGAGGCGCCGAGGCCTATAGTTTTGTCAAGAAACTCGTTTATAATTTATAGGCAAAGTATATTTGTTTTATATTGTTCTTAAGTAGATCAAAAATTTAAAAAACAGAAGGGGGAGTATCAAATGCAAAGCGAGAAGTCGTATGATGGATGCGATGTACTGAAGGGCATTGCTCCTAGCTCATCCTACATGAAGAAACATGTCGCTGATATATGGTGGTGCTGAGATACACCCTTTAGGTGATGACTTATTTTTTATTAGATGCTTTATAGCGTGACGTCGTCATTAAAACTCCCTTGAATCTGTCACATGCGATATAGACTTGATATTATCAATACAGAAGTATTGTCAGTATTGGCGTGAGGTGCTGGAAACAAAGTTGCAATATAGAATGACAAAACTCGCGACGAACAAAAGGTGTAATGTCCTAACAAAGAACATCTTATATTATTTTACGTATTATATCTCTCCTTTCAGATTCGTCAACCAGCCGTAACATCGCGTGGAAGTGCAAGAGGCCCTTTCTGAGAAGGGTTCCAAGGTCCCTTATAACACGTCAAGAGAATGCAACGATGATGCGGTGGTATCCTTGCCATCGCCACAGCCCACCAGCCAATAGGAACTTCGCTAATTTCACATCTTCTCTTGCCGTGACCGCGTCCAGCGATACATCATCCTAACCGCCGTCATCGTTCAGACTAGGAAATTAGTTATGATCTCCAGATAGATACATGTACATATTCATAAGGCTGGATTTATTGGCATCTCGCATCTCGCGTTCCCTACAGCGTTGTCTGGTGTTGTTGTCATTGAAAGTTCGCAGAGTTGATTTTGGTGTTCTCGCTTACTAACCTGAGCATTTGCAGTGTAATAGACGTGCTGTTTTCTGGATGGTGATGGATACATCTGGATTTTTCGTCCTCGACTTGACCTTTTGAAATTATTTTCAAGGTTTTTAACTCGACGATGATAAAAACGTGTTACCAGCATCATACCGTAGATTTCGTGGTCTGTATGCGACACGATATCACCTCGTCGAGAAATAAGAAGATATGACATCACTGCAAACAATGATACTGATGTGATTTCAATAATATTTCTACGTACGCTGCCATATTAAAGTGGATCGTCACAAATGGTAATCTAACAATTACATTCGCATGATTTATTTTTTTCACTTCATTATGACAACACTGGGATGAAAGCTATTTCCGGCCGAACATTTTGTTTCACCTTTGTCGGTTTCTCTTCACATTAAACAGATATCATACGATGATGTGTGATCTCGAAAACTGTACCGAGGACATATTTTCTGAACCGATTGTCTACGCGAGCTACAGTGAACGAATCGTTTATGCCGCTATTACGAGTTTTATCTGTATCACGGGTTCTTTCGGGAACACGCTCGTCATTCTGGCTGTCTTCGTCAGCAAGAAGTTGCGAAACAAGACGAACACGTTTGTCGTCAACCTCGCCGTGGCTGACCTGGTCAGCTGCATGAATCTGCCCTGGATGGCGCTAGCCATACTCTGCGTCGACCATTGGCCCCTTCCGTCCTGGATTTGCATGTGGGAAGGGATGTGCCTCATGGTGAGTACGGGGTGCAGTCTCTACACCCTCGGGGGTATTGCCCTGAGCCGCGCCTGCCTGATTACCCTTCCAACCCACCGTTTTCATGAGATGCTCACAACTAAGACACTGACGGTTCTCGTCGCCGCGTTTTGGATGATTCCCGTCGCGGTGGCGGCAACCCCGTTTGCCGTGTCTTACCACTTCTTTGGATTCAATCCCCGATACAGCATGTGCATCTGGAACACCACGCATCCCTTTTCGCCGACATATAACCTCGTCATCGCTACCTCCCTCTACCCGATTCCGCTCGTCATCATCTTTGCGAGCTACATCCGGATTTGGCGGCATGTCCGCGTCCATTCCAGACGCATGGCGCGCGTCACTGCGCAGATCGTCTCCGTGTCGGCGGGCATCGGCGGCGCGCCCAGACCGCGGAACGTCTTCAGCGCACGCCAGATGTCCGTCACGAAAAACCTGTTCCTCATCATCGTCGTGTTCCTTCTCCTGACCTCTCCTTATACCATCCTCCTCGTTATACCCGGAGGGGAGAGACTAGTACCCGCCCTGGCCATGATATTTCTTTTCAATTCGTGCGTCAATCCTTTTATCTACGGAACGCGGCATCCAGATTTCAAGGTGGCCTTCAGGAATATTCTCCGCTGTCCGACGATGTCGAACCAGCCCATGGAATCGACGTCATCCGTCGACGACCAGAATCCGCAACGCAACCAACCGAACGTTAGGAGATTCATGGGACATCGGGAGAGAAAATTATCGAACATCAAACCACCATGGACTGCGGCGAGCGCTTGACGACCTAAGTTTGGCCTTGCCCAATAGTGACAATAGATAGACCTTTTGGACATGTGCTGTTTTTGTTCGATTGTTTTTTAGGGATATCCTGTACATTCAATATGTGTGTTGTGTATTTATGCTTGTTTATTTGTTTGCCTATTTGTATCGGTGATTCTGTGCATTTACCGTTTCAATGGTTGCATTCAAGAAATTTATATTTACTAATCTAATTCGTTCATGGGAAAATTGCGGGTTCAAGCTTTTCAGATTCATAAGACACACCGCTGGTCATTAAGTTGTAGCAGAATGACATCATGAAATACACTAAAAATGCGCATACTTTTATGTACCATTCAACATGAATGCTCTTACTACGTGTATAGTATCAACTTTCTGTAGGGAAGAAATAAGCTGCCTTCTTTAATAAAAAGAAGGAAAACGGTGACTCTGCGATGCCTTTATCCCACGTCCAACAGCTGTCCAACGATAACACTGCTCGATTTATGGCACAAATCTCACACACAATGGACAGGTGATTACTGTGGTAAGCAGAGGAGTACAGATGTTGGGATTTCAGTTTTTATTTTAAGTATTGCTTTTTATTGAATCCATTCAAAGATAATCATGACATGACTTACATTATCTCCACAATGTGCATTTAAACAAGGGATCAAAGTGCAAGTTCTTCAACTTCAGCCGTAAAAATGCAGGTCCTTACGCCATGTCTTTCAAGCTCGATATCCCAAGAATCGATTGATAGACCTTGACATATTATTCATCTTGTCTATTTGTTAATTGATTGATTGATTGATTGATTGATTGATTGATTGATTGATTGATTGATTGATTGATTTATCTATCTATTTATTTATTTATCTATCTATTCATTTATTTCGTTTTATTTATACAGGGTTGCCCCGTCAGTAATCAAGTACTGTTTTCCAGAGGGTCCTGTAAACAAACACATGCAAGATAATAATCATAACAAATAAAATAAAAGACTCAGTACATCCGACAGAATAGAACAGTATTTGTTGAAAATGAGAAAATGAGGAATGAAACTATGAAAGTAACAGTTTGCAACCAGAATTAAAAAAAAAAAAACAAAACTTAATGACTGAGTATACAAAGAATGGACCCCCTCCCTCCCATGATAATAAGTGTGGATATAATGTGTCAAAAATAAATGTCCTGCTGAAAGCTGAATAATAATAATAATAATAATAATAATAATAATAATAATAATAATAATAATAATAATGATAATAAGGTCTTATTTACCCCGGGTATAGCCTCTTCAGTGTTGCCACTGCTCTACCAGAGGGCCCTGCTATTATTATTACCCTAGCGTTGCCAGTACACCTGGGTCGAGAGGGACACAGTGGGTAAAAACATCTTGTCCAAGGACGTAAGCACTGGGCGGGATTCGAACTCGGGTCCTCCGATCGGGCGTCGGGAGTCTTATCCACTATGCCACAGTGCCCCCACTAAAATGAACTTAATACTATGCATTGTAACCACACTTTTGCACCAAGATCTTCAGACAATTCGTAAGATCACAAAAGGAGAACCCCTCACAATATATCATGACATCAGTTCGCTCTTCTTGTATTTTTTTTTTAATTTGCAGTCGATGTCAGAATACCATGATATCTTTTGTTTCTTTTGAAAGCACTCACTTATGGTACGTACGTTGCACTTTACAAATAAGTTTTCTCAGTGACATAAACGATGAACTTGTGTATCCAAAATATTCGTGTGTATATCTTATTGCCTTTACGCAATAAACGGAATAGAATCATTTACAAAGCAGCCTAAGCCTCATCACTCAGTCATGAGTGAAATCTAAAGAAAATAAAAATAATATATCATTTAACTCCTTTAAAGGGACTGTACCACTAGTGCTGGTTGAGGTGGAGATTCATGTTTTCATCATTCCTAAGTGAGATAATGAGAAACCTCTTATGAATATGAAAGAGCGTGTAATTTTAAGAAGGATTCAACGTTTGTTTGATGAAAATTGGTTTTCAAATGGCTAAGATATCCCAAAAAGTGATGATAATAAAAGGCGACAGGCCACGCCTTTTATTAGGATCTCTTTATTTCACCTTGTTTTTGGATATCTCAGCCATTTCAAAACCGATTTTCATCAAAGAAACTTTTGATACCCCTTAGAATTGCATGCTCTTTGACATCTCACAGAGTGGTCTCTGAATATCTCGCAAAACTAAATCCTTACCTCGACCAGAACTGTACACACCCTTTAACTGTTGAATGTATACATGCATGCATTGCAGACAAATACCTCAACAAATGCAGAGAGAGAAAGGGGGAGAGGCATAGACGGAGAGAGTATCTGAGAAAGAGAAAAATCTTAAAAATAGTGGCCGCCAGTGGAATTAGACACTATTCGTGTTAATGTGATATAATTATGTACATGGTATCTCTGTGTCTGCCCAGACTACTAGGGTGACAGGCGATTATACCCTCTTTAGTCATGACAGTGCATAGTCGAGTCACGATATCGCGGCGTTTTCCACTTCCATTCACTTTTGAGACGGTCATGATCTTGCATTATTGTGCAAACAAACAAACAGACGAAATGACATAAAGTAACAATAACAACACACAAACATATATCTACACAATGTCATGTATATGTTTAGTATGATAACATTCATTCATGCATGTCACCGCTTATTACCTCTTTGGACGAAATGGTCACCAACAATTCAATGTGGGTTTTGACAACGAAAGATGTTGTTCAAACACGTCCATGAAAATACGCCAAAGCTGCGACAAATCGACAGCGTGCAGGTCCTGAGGATGAGTATAACCCTATATTTTGCCTGTTCATCATAGCATTCAACGCTGTCCACCACGAGATTGTACGAGTTAAGTCTTCTGCCATTGACGTTGTTGCTGTTGTTGGTGTTCATTTCCCAAACCGTTCTAAATATTGAGATATCAATGTGCAGTGCGTGTCACCGTGTTTATATTTCTCGAAGCGATCGCGAGAGAAGAGACAAAGCGTGACATCATGCGTGAAAGATGGAAGAGGTCGCCCTATTGTCCCGGTGATTGGACAGTGCCGGGAAATTGCCTCGTCTTGTCATCGCATGTCAGTGAGCGCTAAGAATATTGGTCCATTACTAGTACTTCATTCGAAAAGCACCGCACGAGCGGCATTGAAAAACAAAAGGGGACGAAGCAAACAAAAAGTGTCCCTTTCATTTTGTAGGGGAAAAAATCGTATGTAACGTTTACTGCGCATGGCATATTGCAGTATATATTTCTCATTGTATTTCATCATGATAACAGACAGGTTCACTTCAGCGTAGGGGATTTTATTATATACAATTTTGTAACCACTTTCTCAGCAAGTTATTATTTTAAGAAACCAGCAAGAAGAATCTGTATTGTAGAGGGTTCTTTTGATCTTCGCCCAGATTATTCATCACAAACAACAAGCTAGTCAATGTTACTTATGCCATGTATGCCGTGCATAGCAGCTGAATTTCAAAACTTTCATTACGCATCTAGAGCGTCAAATACCCCCAACTTACTGTGAACACTGAAAACGTCAATAATTTTGTATGTCTTCAATGAAGCCCTCTCTATTCTTGTATTTTGTTCAAATATATAAAATTCTGTGTAATTCGTTTATTTGTCTTGAGCCTGTCAATTCCGTATAATGGTCAATTTGGAAGTAAGTAGGTCCTATAAAGTCACTCTAATATTACACTGTATGTATAGACACATATTGCTTTTCGAATTCAACTATGCAATTAGTGTGTGAAGCAAGAATAACAACTAATATATACATGGCATAAAGGGGAATGACATCAAATAATGTCCTACTGCAAATAAACACCAAAAAGAAAATATGAGTCATACAGGAAAAATGAAATACACAGAACCATATACACTGTAGAAAGTTTAGAGATGATTTTTTTTTCTCATTGATATATAATAGCGTGCAACTAATGTATAACAGGCGTATATAATCAAAACAATACAATGTTATGTAAAATGTGCATGATTACAATAAAACGAAAGGTATTGGCATCAACAGATTTGATTTTTAGTAATTTAAAGATAGTCGCAGGAATAATTTCTCATGTGTTGTTGTTGTTTGTAATGCAACCACAACCAGAGCTTAAGCAGTGGATCAATCGAGGACATTGGAGTGTGATTTCGAAGAAAGGAATTCATAGTCGCCTGGTATACCATATTATGTTTGTTTACGCACATTTAACGGGAATTTGAGAAGGCACGGAGACACCTCATTTTGATTTAACCGTGAGATGAAGACACAATTTTCGCTATCGATTAACATACGTGCATTTCAATATTCTCTTTATCTACATACAACAGTAGTCAATAATATCATAATGTATGTCTGATAACTTCAATTATGTTCTCCTCGGGTGCACGTCAGGAGACCGACACCCACGAGTTATACAGCCCACGAGTCATCTAAACATGCAGCCCATGAGTTCGATACTTAGCAAACAAGGCCCACGAGATAGACACGTAAGCCCGTGTTGTCATGTCGAACTCGTGGGCAGTTTCTACGTAGTGTCGAACTCAGTGCCGCATGACTCGTGGGCTGTATGAATTATGGACCTTTTTTTAATGTCGAAGTGTATGGCTATAATGATGACTTGTGATAAAAGGTCTCGTGGAACGGCCCTTTTCCTCGTGCCTTAAAACTAAATAGGCAGTGTTGTGTTATACTCTCCTTTCTTTATTTCTTTCCATTCAAACATAATAAAATATATCTTTATTTATCAATTACTTTTTTTCTCTCTCCGTCTACGCTAACTTACAGAACAGAAAGCGTTTAAAATGACGTCTGTACCGCACATTTGTAACGGCATAAAGTATTGGATTGAGTCCAGAGTTGGCCCATTGCAACAGGGTACAGGCTTGCCAAACCTTGCTACTGACGGGAGAGTGAAACGATTCGATTGTAAAAGCTACTTCGTAGGGTAGCCAGCAGAACACGAAGCAAGCAGCGATTACCGACAGCTTAGCGGCAGAACGTCGTACCTTCCGAAAGTGCCTGACCTGCCGAATTGTCTGTCCTCTCTTCGAGTAGCGTCCTCCTCTTCTTATCATCTTCAGCGAGGCTGACAATCTTTTCCTTAGCGTACTTGCCTCATCGACTCCATGTGAGCATGATATTGTGTAAATACCCTTGGTCTTCTTTTCTTGGTCATATTTCCTCGTTGGTCCGTTTTGCAGTAATTTTCTCGATTGGTCCCAGAGGCAAACGTAAGTGGCAGCATTAAAGGTGACGATAAGCGCGATGGGAACGCATCCGTCAATTGCAAAGTAAAGCACCGAAGCGTAATCTGCAAATGCGAAATCGATATCGCAGATCTCGTCGACGTCCAATGTGTTAATGTCTATTCCTGTGACAGCCTGCCAGGCGAATATCATGAAGGCGTAGAAGCCTCCGATGATCAACCAGAGACCAGTAATCATGACCTTCACCCGTCGACGCGTCTGGAACGTCTTGTACCGGGCTCCCTTGGTGACGATCCAGAGGCGGTCTAGGCTGACGCAGACCACGAGAGCTGCCGAAAGCGCCGTGCAGCTGTAGTCCACGAGCAGGTACCACTGACACGGGAGTCTTCCCCATACCCAGCGTTCCCCGTCTCCCTGCAAATAGATCACAAACCAGACAGGCAGGCTGATGGCTCCAACGAGGAAGTCGGTGACGGCGAGATGCACGATGATGAGGTTGGAGGCGTGCTTGCGGACGACCCCGTCCCTCACGTAGGACATCATCACGATGGCGTTGCCGATGACGGTCACGATGGAGAAAACGACGTAGACAGTGGACACCAGTAATACTTCAGGAAGATGTCGCACATCCTGAGCCAAGTGGCAGTGACCTGCTGTACAGTTTGAAGTTTCCATATCTGATGGGTTCTTGAGGCCTATATAGATGATGTGGAAAACGCTTGATGCCCTCTCTTTTGATTTTTAGTGATATACTGATGAAGAAATACGAGATTTGCCTCCAGATGGTGTCGAACGAGCTATTCTCTTTTTTTTTTCAGTTTGAAAAATATAGATCCATTGTATCGTCCCAACACATTCTCTCTAATTCTGGACAAGACCAGTGTAACGAAATATCTGACGCGAAAGGTTCAAGCAGCATAATGTCTCTCGTAGACTACAGAGAAACATTGTTAAGAAGGGGAGGGGGATGGAGAGAGACGTGGAAAGGGGAGACAGGGGGAGAGAGAAAAATATAGAAAGGCAGACAGGAATATAAAGGGGCGAGTTTGACGAGCAAGCTACGCGCCCGTCAAGAGCACTGTAAAAGTTATAACGTGAACTACAAGGTTCGTGATTAGGACATCAATATTTGGCCTGTATTTTATGATGCAGCAACATCAGGCGCAAGAATGATTATCCTGGGCGAATAGTGAGCTATACATCAATGACAAGCTTGCGAAGGGCATAATTGATCACTTGCGCACTCGGAGGCAAAAAGTAAACATACATTAGATGTGATGGGGCCATTATTTTGTGATGTTAGTCATGTTAGTGGCAACACAACTTTTTTTTTCAACAACCATCTGGTTACCATGGCGACTATTATGAGATATTGCCATGAAAAGGTAGTCATTAACGTTAGAGCTGAAATCGCTGTCACGGGTACTCATATGCCTCTCAGATTTGTGTGGACCATAATTATAGTCAGAGATAGTTGTCAGCGACATAGCAATATAGCAGTAAAATGCATTTTCTATTCGTTAAATCCTGTGGACAAACCACTGATGGAAATCTAATCGTCATTATGGCATGTATGATTGGGGACCTATCGTCTTCGGCAACTGTGATTAATCTTTATATTTGGCTCAAACGACACCCGGGCATCCTGCCCGTGGCATGCATGCATGTTATTGCAGAGCAATCATTTTCCCGCATATTGACAATGAAGTTCGTCGGACTTTGATGATGACTGACATCACTGAACAGCCATCATATTCAAGTTTATGAGAGTATAGAGAGCACCAATATAGTGGATTTATATAACAAGCGTATTATTATGACAAGGGAACATCTCTCGGCCGTGCAGTGTCAAATGCGTGTTTATTGTGTTTGTGCGTGATCGCCCGGTTTAGAATCAAGCTGAAATTGTACTTTATTAGGATCTAAAGAAGACAATGATCAGAAGAACACCAGGTAGACGATTACAATTGCTATCGCGATTTGTCATATCAGACTCATCATCTTTGTCCATGATCTTCCATTATCTCGTCACTCAAATTTTATTAAAGCTCAGAAGAATTAGAAAAAAAGTATAAAAGTTATCAAAATTTGCTTGTTGGTTAATGGTTTGCTCACATAAAACAAAACAAAACAATAAAGAAACACACACACACACACAAATAAAAAAAAAAAACAGCTTTAATGATCTGGCGTCGTTGGTAACAATATATAGTTGAATTTTCTGAGAGTATAGGCCTACACAGCATTTCCTGTTTGTACGAACATCATGCAGAATGATAAGAACGTCCTCAACCAATATTCAAATCAAATAATAGTATTCCTGCGGAGAGTTTTTGTTTGTTTTTTGTTTGTTTGCTTGTTTGTTTGTTTGTTTAAATTGCCATTCATCGGCGTAAACAAGCACCTATTACTCTGTGTTTTAATAGTGATAGCCATGCTATTTGTGAACCAGATGAAATTAAAACAACTCAACCCACAATATTCTTTAATTTGAATAAAGACGCAGTAGGAATATACTCGCTGCATAAAACATTAAAACCAGCACTGGTTCTCTGGTGACAGTTCAGTCGTCGAGTGGATACGACACAAGTTTGTCTCGTACCAGGAGATCGTTGGTTCAAATCCAAACCCGAGTATTATTGTATGAGTATGCCCATGATTTTTATTATGCATGGCTACCACGAAACATCGATAAAGGGCAATTTATCAATAGTCACGATAGTTGCGGATAAAAAAAAAAGTAATACTATACAAGGTGTCAAGAGGGCAGCGAATAAAATACATGTAATGTCTTTCCTCATTTACGATAATGCAAATAATGATAGCCCTACTACATATCGACCACCGTCTTTTAAACCGACCGCGTATTCATTGGCGCACTAACGCTTAGTACGCACTTCACTGCGCGCAAAGCACCTAAAAATGGATTGGCTTTGAATGTCGATGAGGATGGTGTGGGAAAATGCGAAAATTCACTGTTCATTAATGGTTTTAATCAAGGAAAAAATTTCGAATGAATATTTTCACCGAATCGTAATGACAGCACAATGTAATGTCTATGGAAGTTTCTAAAAAGCTTCGTAGACTTTTTCTACAACTCGGTTTGCGTGCATTATCAATGCAAAAACAGCGGTCGATCCTAATAACGAGCGTTACCGCGGGGAGCTGAAACGAGGCCACGCAAGTTCGTCAGCGATATTTTTGCACTGAAACTTCGAATCGAAAAGAGAACAACGGCATTTGATAGAGCTGGATTTTCTCAATCACGTAGGTCAAGTTTTTTACGTGAATTTCAGTGTTAAATATTCTTATCAAGCAAATAAACATTAGGCGGTCGATGAGTAGTAGGTCCAACCCTACATATACAATAAATAATTTATTCATGTTTATGGCGGCTAAAAAATACAGTACAGTATTGTGATTATGACACTCCTCGCGGAGGCCTGAAACAAGGGCTAGTCATCGATAAAATAACGCTGACCACATGAAACTGGCCAATGAAAAACTTTGCAGCATCATTAGTGCTTGACCGCATTCAGGTCACTTGGTGTAAAATTAAGAAAGATATGAAATGAGTCTGTATTCATATCAGCATGCATGCACGCTGATGGTATGAGGCGTTTTTTTTTTTTTTTTTTCCGAAGCAAATCATGCACTGTGCGAGTTTATCTTTATAAAAATAACGTCGAAGGTAAATCTTGGGATTTTCGGTCACACTTATACAGAGACTCCAACTCTCCCGTTTTCGACGGGAGATCTCCCGCCGAAAACCCATTTTTGCAAAATCTCCCGTTCTCCCGTTTGAGATTTAATTTCTCCCGCCCTGGCTCTTTGTCTCCCGTTGGAAAGGATTTCTTACATATTTCTATCGTATGTTGAAAAAATAAGCCTTAGATAGCACCAGAGAGCATCTAGAACCCTGGGAATTTCGCGCTTCGCACACATCAACTTTGAGTCTCCCGTTTGCTAGAGGTTTCAGGCGGGAGAATCTCCAGATCAGAATGTACTTTGGGTTGGAGTCTCTGCTTATAACGGTAAAAGGAGCTTCTCTTAATAAAAAAAAAAAAGTACGGCTGAAACAACGAGATTTTCCCCAGTAGGAGAAAAATATCTTTTGGCTGAAATGGTTCTGAAACGCCTTTCTGCGCCAAGCGCGTATGCACACTATATACGCGCTTGGTACATCCCGAAATGAGATTGTAGTACGCGTTTCGCAATCTCCAAAAGAGTTTCTCTCGGGATGCATGCAATGCAATGCGATGTAGGCCCTAGGTACTGTCGTGTGCATGTGGTGTATGACGATACGGTGGAGGCGCATGTGGGGCATTTCTACATGCTTATATATATCTGCTGCAACGGTCCACGATATATGAACTTCAGCAGGTAAGTTATTGCACTAATTAATATTGGTCTAGAAACCAGACTGTATAGTCGATGTAGCTCCTCTAAACTAGTAGGGGCCCAGGGCCTACAAAAGCCTATTTCAATGATTACATTTTTTATGCCCTTTCTATTCACTGCAACACGTGAGCACAGAGCCTACGACAGTGAATGAAGTAGCATAACTAACAATTTACACACATTATCAAGATTCATGTGATGATCGGGGGCCGGGGGGGGGGGGGGGGAGGACTACATTCAGAGTGTTAAACTAGATCTAACTTTACTTACACCTATCAGTAACATCAGCGGTTTACATTATAGACATAGGATAGGCACCTTTGTGTGTGACTGTGTGTGAGTCTGTGTGCTATAATCCAACCGACATTAATATCAAAGATAAAGATGATAGGAACATGTTTTTCGGTTGTTGTTTTTTTCCCTCATCTTACAAATATGAATGTCTAGCGTTACTCTTATCGATTGTTCGAACATTCAATAGCTGGAGGCATGCAACTTTCTAACACGTTTTCTTTGCCTTTCAGAACTGACCGGAAAAGAAAGAAACATTGCAGAGAAGAACTTTAACGTTAGAGCAGTGAAAGCGAGAAAAAAAGAAAGAAAGAGGAGAGTGGAAAATTATAGAAATGAGTGCTGCTCCACTCCTTATTCTTCTAGCCTACGTTCAAGTCACCACGTCCAATGAAGAACCTTGCCTGCACGGGACTTGCACGTGCTCAGAAGAACAGCTGATCTGCAACCCGTACGCCATAGATGGCGGCCGATGGGTGGAGATGCATAGGCTACCCTCCGCCATCCGTGACTTCGTCCTACCGCACTTGACAGAAGTGTGAGTTTGCTATACGAAATCACACATCTCTGTTTTGAATATCCTTTCAGTGTGTATCTCAGGAACTTAAAGTATCCATAACGGTATCTAAAATGTATTGTAACATGCAATTTGATGAACGTTTATAAAACTGTTATTGATGAACGTGAGTTACAGTAAAACGGGCATGTTGTTGTTTGGAATACTTAGCTTAGTTGAGGTGTGTATTGTGATACGGTACCTCAGCATATTCTAATCAGTAGAACACCATCTTGTTTGATTTCAGTAGGGAAGCTTTGCTTACCACTCTGCTTTTGATATTTCGTTACTTTTCATACATCTTCCATCTTGGTATTCCTTTGTGGATTTCGTTTTCTTTGTCCTTCCTGTTCCTTCACTTCTCTATGTACTTGTACGTCTTTTCATTGTGATTGTTGTCTAGATCCGTTTGACCGATCTCAATTCTTTGTTTTAATAATTGGACATTTTTGTCACCTTTGACTTTGTCCAATATTTATCTCACAGTGATTTCCGGTACAACAAGATTCGCGATGTAGAAGCGAATGCATTCGGAGGACTACCAAACCTGAAAACCTTGTAAGTAGAAATTTCTCTCCGAACAAATGGCAAATCTTGGAGGTCATGTTGTGGACATCGATGAATCCATGAATGGATTAGATGCTCAGGGTATGGGTGACTACTTGTGCAAGCTGATCTGTAGGAAGGACGGTACAGTAGACGCTGAACCAACGTAGCAGCTTTTTCGACAAGCTTAACTAGATTATGATTAATAATTGTGCACTTCGCCCGGTAGTAGGCTACACCCAGGTCCAGGGCCCAGGTCGAATGAGTTAATCACTCCAGGCGTAATGCCTATAGATTATTTCAAAGCAATATACAAGGAGCTTTTTTTTTTTCTTTTCGTTTTGTTGCCAGTTTGTGTTTTGTTTTGTTTTCTATAAATCTTTCTGAAAATCGTCTGAAAAAAAATATATATGTATAATATAGTCTGATCGAGAGAAATTCAGCCAAAACGACGAGCAAATGGAAGTTTCTCTCACCTTGAAGACATTACTATGTGTTGACATACCAGTTCGACCTAGAATGAATGAGAAAGAAGTGCTGTTTTACTCATATCTATAATGAAACAATTGAGACATTTTTGCTCAAAAAAAAAAAAAAACCCGGCTTACTTGCAGGTGTTCCGAGTGTTTTCTTTCTAGATTTTATCAACATTTCAATGAAATGCAAATAATAAGTTCCTCGTTTATGATGGTCTTATCATTTTATATCCCCACCCCACCCCAATAAATACTCTTCGTGTTGAACAAGGTGGCTTTCACACAACCGGATTTCACTCCTGAGCCCGTACGCCTTCAATGGTTTAACTGCCGTCCAAAGAATGTAAGTAGGGCCTATATAGATTCAGCCGTCATTTCGTGTTGTACCTTTTGTTGTTGTTTTTTTCTTTTACCTTATTAGTCCTTTAATCGCTTTACATTCCTATCACCTTTTTTCTTCTTTTTTCTTTTTTTTTTGAAGGGGGGGGGGGGGTGATGCTGCCTGTCTGGTGACGTACTGACAAATGTTGTATAGAAGAACGCCTCTCGTCTTCACAGGAATAATAAAAACAAAAATTAGATATCAATTTGCTTTTTAAAAGTAATAATGCTATATGCCTAGATTGTGAAACACCGATATGTGAAAAAAAATGAACAAAAGTGTGTATTTCGGTTCGTTTCGCACCAAATTCGTCGGAAGTAAATAAAATATATCAATAACGCAATGAAGCAAGAGTAGATGGTTATACATATATTTTATGGTTGCTCGTAAATTTCAACATAATTATGAGGTGAACGAAGAATTGCTTGATGCACTGTCAGTATGTATCATTATCATTATTATTATTATTGTTATTATTATTGTTGTTGCAGAGACATCTCTTACAACCAACTAGAGATCATCGAGGAGGGGACGTTTCAGTCTGAAACATTGCTTGAAAATATGAGGGTTCTGTAAGTATCGCTTCTCGGGTAAATAAATGGGAAGTTTCCCCTGAACACATAGGTTAAGTTTATAGCAAATGAGAGCTATCTTGACACTGTATTACAGTCTTCAATGGGCCATTTGATTTCCTCAGTAAGTTTCGCCGGTGTTTCCACTGGTTTCAGTATTCTGCAAGCCATTAATCTGGAGAACTTCACCTTTAAATTCTAATAGTACATTGGCGAACTTGCAAATTTGCTTGGTCATGTTGGTTTGTAATTCTGCAAGCCAAGATGGTACTCGAAGAGAGGAAAACCACTGATTCTGGAAGAAATTTGATGCCACTATAAAGCTCCCTCATCAGAATAGAATTACACACAATATTCTATATAAAAGTGTTATATCTTGTTCAGGTCATGCTTTTGTCTTGGCGTGCACTTCCGATCGCGATGGACTGTGCAATTATACAAAGTAACTAACAAGAATTATTCAGATATTTTTAATTGCGATACTAGTATAGGCCTCTTCAAATCATGTTTTTTTTATCTGTCTCTTTTTGTTCATCCTTACTGCAGCGATCTTTCTCACAATAACATCCGAGAGTTGAAATGTGGCTGCTTTCGCGGCTTACCCGAACTCCGGGAGTTGTAAGTTACACATATTTCTAATCATCACCTGATTATAAAGAACTTTAATCATACTATTCATTGTTTGTTTATTCACATGTAAGATATATGATTATCAACTACTCGCTTGATAACGATATCAGTAACATTTACAACACGGAGAAATTATACCTACATATTTAACAAACTGTCAGCAACAACAACACTCAAAAGCATTTCGTTATGAAAGCAAAGAAACAAAATGTAATGCTACTCTTTTTCTATCATTACCTTTCCAGTTTATTATATTTTTCTCTTTATCTTTTATGTCTTCACGACTTTCACTCATATGTAATGAACACAATATAAGATGCGGTCATTGTTATTCTCCTTTTCTTGTCCTTTCATTTCGTCAATTTCAGGTTGTTCAATCGTTTCCTTTCCAATATCCAGTAAATACCTTTTCTTGAAAGGATAGAACTTTATATTTCTCCAAATATATACAGTGTAGTTTGTTTCTCTATAATTATAATCCGTAATAGGTAATATAGGCGACATATTTTTTTGCCATTAACCATTACTCTACAAATCTACAGTATTCAATGGTTGTGTAGAAGCGGTATCATACAGGCGTCACGCGTGTTCCTTGATAATTCATTCTGATGGTAACTCGAAATGAGTATGACAAACATTAAAAGGTGCATAAAGTGAATAATATACGTAGCTCGTTATTTTAGTAATTGTCAGTTATGTCAATCAATTCTCATAATTTCCATATTTCTCAGAGAAATAACAAAACTCTTTGACATCGATACGGAAAGTGACAATACAATGTATACAGCCATGTCTTTGGATTGTATATCACAAATAAAGAACTTGCTGTCTCAAAGAAGTAACAGAAATATGATGGGGCCTACACAAATCCTATCGTAAAACTGCAGGTCTCAGAAACAAAAGAAAATATCATTCAGATCAATGCGCAAAGCGCAATTCTTTCTCAAATGTTTTGAAGTATGCTTTATTTTCTCACAATGTGCAATTTTCATATTCGTAAAACACAAAAAGTCATGTGCGTTTGTGTATTTTGCTTCAAGGTACCTCGAGTTCAATCCACTGGGACGACTTGACCACACGTCACTGACACACCTTCGGATGCTAAATACCCTGTGAGTTTCGAGGTCATATTATATTCTAAACTTTTCTTTCTATCTAGGCCTATACACGAACATCATTTTAGACGCGTTGAGCATTCGGCGCTTGGCCGCTCTGATAGATGCGTTGCTCTCTTACCAACCTCTTGCCAAAACAAAACAAAACTAAAGCAAAACTAAATAAAAACACACGCCAAAATAGATCAAACCAAAAACATAGCATTAAAAAAAAAACCAATAAGAAACTAAGCAAAATAAAAAAAAAACCAATAAGAAACTAAGCAAAATAAAAAACACATTTTTTTTTTGAAATAGTGTTCAGTTTTCTATTGTTTTGGGGGAAGAGTCATCCCCTTGACAAGAATTCACTGTAAAATGCTTACATTCATTATAAAAAAAGTATTCCTTTTCTTACTTCCCAAGAGAAATCCATCCTTGTGAGTGACATCTGAACATCACAACATAAACATTGCAATTCTATTAAGTATTGAAATTGAAGTATCCGCAAACTGTTCAACAGGGTGCCAAATTAAGAAACAGTTTAAAAAACAAAAACTCTCTTTTGAGGGCAGAACGTGCATGTATTTTCACCCTTGATTAACGTAGTATACTTTACTGTTCGACAATAACGAAATTTCAATATAACGGAAGAAAAGTGCTGGATCCGAAGGACTTTGATTTGATTTGATTTCATTTCATTGTTCAACATCTCAAAACATCAAACATGATACGATCGATTGAACATAAGATTGAACATAGCGTCGTAATTACAAAGAATACAAGAGAAGACAATTTAACAAACATGAAATGTGGTGACCTACTAAAAAGCAAAGCTTGTAATATATAGGTCCCTGTATATATGAAAGTGTTGGTCTTCTTAAACAACCTAGTAACGAAAACTATGAAAGGAAGGAAAGGGACGTAAAAGAAAAGAGAGCAAAAAGAGCAAGAGAAAGGAATAGAATATACGAAAGCATAGCGAAATACAAAGTAGCCACCTGTATTGCGCTTACAAGACTCCTTGTCACCCGAGCAACACAGTTACGTAACTGTAAGAATGCGCAAAAATGCGCATGATACATAATGATTCATTAACTCAGGAATAGCCTTGACATAAATGACTCGGTAAAAAGAACGAAAAGCAAACCTGGAATACATATACTAAACAACGAATCTGATAAAGAAGAGGGACTTCGTTATAACGGGAGTCCCCTGTTTTACCTTCTCGTCTGTGCTAGATCACTGGCTCATACTTCCCCGAGGGATCCGTCAGACTTGCTGGATATCTTTGAGCCTTTGTCGAACCTGCACTACACGTGAGCTCTCTCAAACTGCTGGGGATCATCTAATGATGATCAGACTCTAAGTGGAATGGCCATGCCTAAGGAGAAATTATCATCGATATAATACATGACCAGCGTAGATTATAACCAAAAATTATAATAATTTTGGGTGTTCTTTGTGTGTGTGTGTGTGTGTGTGTGTGTGTATGTTTGTGTGATGAAAGGAAGATATTTGAACTACGTGACTCGTGTATTCACAATAATGATAATCTATTTATCTCTAAAAAAAAAAGAACTTATTGCATGCTGTGGAATACCAAGTATTACTCTATTGTAACCGTATAACAAGGACAAAATGAAGAGTATGCTGGTACAATCTAATGGTTTAATTGAGGACTACTCAATGATTACGTTGGCTTAAACGAATGGAGCAAAACTCTAACAACCAGACTGAAAAGCGTCATGAGAATAGAACGTTAACACGAAAATTTTGGAATTTTCATGTTCACAGTGACGCTGGTCGCAGACGCATGGGCAAATTAGAGAAGGGAGATGTCGACCATTGTTTGTTTGTTTTTTCAAGTACTGTACATGAATTAAGACCGACTACGATTCCCTTTCCCAAGAAGTAGTTACTGCTAGATTTTCACACACAGCAATTATTTTGATCTGAAGGACACACCTTTTTTTTTTCTATTTATAATCAATAAATCAATCCTATATGTTTCACATCGTTAGTCGTTACTATATTCGTAGTTTCGAGGGATCCCCGTCTTGACTCTTGACCAACAAGATGAAGCTTAAAAATCGTATAACTTTATTATTCTGTGTTCGATATTGAGGAACTTCTGCCGTGATGTTAGTTTAAAATCATAATTATGTATATATAACCCTGGTTATTCTGTTTCCACTGTCGTTGACACACCCCTTTTTCATCCAAAGCTACATCGACGGAGTTTTGAACACGTGCTCGTGTGAGTGGCTGACGACGTTGTTGACCTTGAAGGAGTCAGATGTTGATGTCGTCGACGAGAATTCCTTGGTTGCGGCCTGCATCGAAGCGTGGCGGAACGATCCAATGTGTGACCACGGTAATTTCGTCTGTCTCTGTCGGCAAGAATGATAAATCTATTTCGAAGTATATTGTGCACCCTTCTTTTGGTAGAAAAAATGACTTTCACGAGATTTTATTCTCCTTGCAATATGTTGTTTCGTGATACCTCATCTACTAGCTTTTGTTATAAAAATTTTGAAAATCGAGTGAAGATCTAGATGTAATAACCGAAGAATGGAATGAACACACACACACACACACACACACCAGGGGCGGATCCAGGAATTCTGTAAAGGGGGGGGGGGGGTGACTGATATTTCTGGTGCCACTTCCGGGTTTCATTTCATTTTTTCCTTTTTATTTTCTTTGTTTTTAACGAACATTAAAGGGGGGCGTGCGCCGGTTGCGCCCCCCTCTGGATCCGCCACTGCACACACACACACACACACACACACACACAATCTTACTCAATAATCTTTCAGTTCAATTCTGTTCAATTCAGTTCAGTTCAATTTAGCGACATTTATTTCCAGCAAATATTAAGATACATAAATATGAATAACATTGCGATGAATTTGAACATACTAAAGGCACATCACTAGAAGTAAATAACTTGAGACAAGTGTGCCCTTAGCATTAGTGAATATGATATAATAAACACAAATTTTCAAAACGAGAAAGATTAAACAAAGTCGATAGCCATGATTGATGGACAATAAGGTTTCGCGCGACTTGATCCAGTCGTGCTTACTGAACTCTAAGTCGCATTCCCGCCTGGCGATCTCAGATAAAAATGATGGATATTGCTGCCCTTTCCAATTCGAGACAAATTGCGTTCCACTTGATCTCTGTTGAAGCCAAGTGAAGCTGTATCGATCCCCACGCAGCAGGCTGCACCACGATTTGTCAACGCACCGTATGCCCTTTGCCACGTCATGTGTAATTAGGTTTTCCTAATGTGCAACAACATGAAAATAATATAGTAACTAGAAAAGCACTCCGAGAGCGCAGACCTCCGCCAAACAGTTACTTTCCATCGATGATCTTGCTCTTCCATATGGAGATCAGTGATTTCCACCCACTGAAAAATTGCCCGAGATCCCCAATATAGAAGCCTTTGTTACGTCATAAACCCTCAGATGCGCGGCGCGCCTCGCCCTAGCAGAAACTAGGGCACGCACTTTGGTGTGCGCATGCAAACCTCAAATACGCCCAGCCTGAACTCCCAAGTTCATTGACCCTACCTGCCAAAATATCAAAAAATCCTTGATAAATTCCCCCAAAATTCTCGGATCATTACCAAAAGTTAATCGTTTGGTACTTGTGGCATTCTCAACCTTTCCTGCAAGTTTCATTCTAATCCGTTCAATACTTTTTGAGTTATTTTGCGCACAGACAAACGAACGAACGAACGAACGAACAAACCAACGGTAACGAAAGCATAACCTCCTCCCTTGGCGGAGGTAATGATATAAACAAAACCACCGAGATAAATGTTAGAGTTTAACCCTTTCAATGCCAATGAATCAAATAAGGCATCATGAGATCGCTAGAAGGATGTGGAATATTATTTCAAATGAATGTTTTTCTACATCGTGTACATCTTGGAAATTTTGAAGTCGGAAGTAGTTAAAGGAAAAGATTTCATATGTATTTATTTTTTTATTTATGCAACTTAACAAGATTTTCTATCTTTTCAATTAGTCGTGTATTGATGAATGTATTTATGTAGGCCTATTTACCGATTTATCTTTTCATTTTCCTGTTAGCAGTGTCATTTCGTACCTAGGGGAATTTTATGATCTATAATTGATTACACTAAAGATCATCGTACTTAGAAGATATGGTGCAGATTCTCGCAACATCCTAGGTGGTAATAAACATGACTAAACAGAATGATCGAGGAAATACTTTGATTGGTACAATAGAGCGAACGAGGCGTACGTTTAATATCATACGAACGATTGGATTATCAAAGAACGAATACGTAATGACTTCTACTCTCTATTTTACAAGCAGCCGCCACTGATGCATACGACGTAGACAGTCAGTTGCAGGAGCAAGAGAACCGGCCGCAACATCGCGCGTTTCTCCGCCGTAACCTCACGCTCGGTGACATCGTGGCGCCGAAGATACTAGTCGAGAACTCGACGATCGTCTTTCCCGACGGCCGAGGATACGACATGGATTCGATACAAGGGAAGAGGGCGCTCTATCAGTACGACCGTCACATGCAGGAGCGCATTGCTCACGTGTTGAACGACGCACAGCGAGAGAGGTACCAGGCGCTCTTCAGCCGTCGAATGGCGGAATTCATCCGAGCAAACTATAACATAACAAGGTACAGCTTATACGTTTCAAGCTCTTCATGTGTCTGATACAACAATTGGTAAATGAAATACAACGATGCAGTCTCTCTGAGCCTTGAAACCCATACCATTATTCTGCCATCAGGTTCACAGTATGTTAATGCCTTGATTGGGCATTGTTGGGAATGCGCGTCGATGATAAAACTGCAATATAGCCCGTAGCTGAATGTTTCAGGTCGGTCAAACCCAGTTGCATATAAATGTACTGCTAAGATGCTAAGCAAAGCAAAGTAAACGTTAAGCCATTTCTCTTGAATTCCGTCATTTCACTGTTATTTATAGCTTATAAAGCTTTCTTAATAGTCATCAGTGATGGTAGAGATGAAAAGCTGACTCCGACAAGAAAGCAATCATCCATTTTGTTTCTCACTTTCAATTTCTTTAAAGTACTGCTGCTACAGCGGACACAGATGGACACAATTCGGTATGTTGATGCTTTTTCATATCTATGTAAACCGTGGTGCGATCTATGTATTAATGCACTTAATTATACGTATATCGGACCAAAATTGTAGCAGAAAGGCCATGAACTTATGGCATCATTAAATACATGATGGAAATGACCATACCGGATTTGAGCATTCTAGATTTAGGGTGGTCCGTGTGTCTGTGTGTTGAGCTCCGACGGATCGAGGTCAGGCACATCCGAGCGTCGGACGAGTTGGTGTTCTTTTCAGCACCACACTCATCCAAGATCCACACGAGGAGACCATTGAAATCCCCAATGGAACTTGAGTCTCTTTCACCTTGCAACCCTTAAAACAAACTCAACGACGACGACGACAACAACAACAACATTAACAATAACAATATGACATTCCGAACCTTATGCCAAATAAGTGTAAATTCGTTTTGTGTTTCCAACATGCATGCCTCCTAAGATTTTTTAGCGAAAACATAAGGCAGGGAAAGAGTTCTGAATGAAAGAGAAATGGTCACGGAAACTTCAGTAATGTAGGTCCTATCATATGCATGACTGTATTCATCAACTATATTCTTCTTTAAGATACATTTGTAGTTTCTCTGGGCTTTAATATTTTTCTGTTGTCATGCAGCACACTCATGGAGACGCCGACAATGACGAACCGGCTCCAAAGCGCAACTCCAGCAGAGCGAAAGGCGCCTCCAAGGGCACCTCGAGGAAATCATCTTCGAGGAAAGCCAGCGAGAAGCACGGGATAGGGATGGTGGGATCTTTCATCTACATCATCCTAGCAGGAGCTGGGTGTGGGATGCTGGTCGTCTGTTTGGCGGGACTACGGGTACGTGGGTTATTTCATTTTGTAACAACATTCTCTGAAAACTTTAACATATGCAACTATATACTCACAATGAACAAGTCTTGCTACTACCAGTCAAACCCCGTGAAGAGCCCACAAATGTCAAAATCGACCACTAATGTCAAAATTACCACAAAACAAATGTCATGACACGTCAACCACAAAATTAATGTCAAAATTAACACAAATGTCATAACACCTCAACCACAAATGTTAAAATCTGATTTTGACATTTGTCGTCGATTTTGACATTTGTGGGCTCTGCACCCCGTCTGTAGCGGCCACCCAAGGGAGACGAAAAAGTGACCGTCATAGACAGGCGGCCGCTAAAGACAGTATGACAGATTCTTTAACAAGCTTTTTTTCTCTCGGAGAGGATTATTTTTTAGTAGCTGTATGCGGTAGGTGGCCGCTATTGACAGGTGGTCGCTAAGACAGGTTTGACTGTATCTATGTTTTCATAGCTCCTCTTTTATTTGTATCCTCCGGAAGACAGAGTTTCCGAAAGGACACTTCGGATTCACCAGAATTGTCCCGCCACCGCTGCCGCTGCCACTGCCTCACATTTTCCCTGTGCACATTGCTTGGCAAATTTCACGGGGCATACTTTATTCGATTTTCCCTTGGAAGTCATTCGTTGGAAAAATCTAGACGTCTTAAGTATTTTGTCAACATTTCTAGCTCTCAAGTAGAAATATCGTATTGCGCCAGGTACAATGAGGTAAGGAAGTCATAATTCAATTGAAAGATTCCTTGGCTTTTCACTGAAACACCACGTATATAAAGAAAGTACCGGTAATCTAAGCATGTAATGTATTTTGTTTCACTTGTGGTGGATGTTATTTTCTTACATCACGTACACGGTGGATCTGTAAGGCGAATTGCCGAAGTATCCATGGAAATAATAAAACGGAAAAATCACCGGATGTCGAATATTGCATGTTTGGACATGTTCATGACAGTCACAATACTGGTGCGCAGGAACAATGTGCGGGAGTTCACAGAAGGCCTCCTGTGACAAGACTCGCCCTGAACATGGAGTGCATGTGTTTCCGTGAAATGCAATTAGGGCAAACTTAGCGCATGCGTGATGCTCCAGTTTTGTACTGATCACAGAATACATGTAGATACAATAGCACGATACTGATAGGGATGTGTCATGTACTGCATACCTCGTGTTATATACAGGATGGAGTTTGAACGGGTTTATTTATTGGGGGATCAGGGTGGAGGAGTAGAAGGATATCTGGTTCCATGACTAAGGCCTACTTTAATTGGACTGAAGTTTTCTTCAAAGAAAATCAAAGTAGCGAAGAGTTACAATGATCATAATGTGATATCTTATTATGTAGGCCATTCATATTAGTATGATTACTGCTGATAGGTAGCAGTCAGATTTAGATTGACAGCATCGCTGCATGGTGTGTTTTGTTTTGTTTTATTTTTTCAAACAATTTTTAGCACCTTGATTGCACGGACAGATCTGTTCTGGTGACAGAAAAAGAGAAGAAAGAGAAGAAGACAAACAAGTGCTGTGGGTAAGCCGTAACTTTGTGAAAACTTTGATAACTCAACATTGTCGGATCATCACACATTACAATGAGAAATTGAAAAGAAAAATAACGAATAGGCAGTTCGGCTTATGGGTCTTAAAGTTGATAACAGGTGGATAGGTAGGCATATGATAGAAGAGAAGAATAAAATGAATGAAAAGATAGTAGCTGTAAGGATGAAGATCGCCAGTATAATAGTTACCGGTATGTATACCACTATTTGGGAGCTGTTAGGATTGTCCATTACGAGGTACCTTGTTCGAATCTTTTGGCGGTAAAATGCTACATCATAGAGCAGCGCATGGTTCTGTGTACTGCCTGATTGTGTACGTCGTTCTTATTTGCCCCTCCTTGTGCGGTACGATATACAGCGATCGTGCTTGCCCTATCATAAGAGCGCAGAGGACAAGCGATATTTTGAAATATAATCTTTGATTTCGCATTGTAAATTTACCTCATTTCGGAAAATTTACCCTTCTGTTTCACTTTCACGCCTAACAGCAATTTTTCAAATGCAATTGCGCCACACTCAATGTTCAACGAATGTTGAGTAACATTTAATAGAATAACAGATTTTAAACAGAATCGTACATAAGATCAGATGATGTGTGATTCTCAATTTGTAATATTTTCCGTCACGAACCAGCAATATGAATCGCAACCTCATAAAGCAGATTGGAAGAGTGGGCATAGTGACGTCACGAATCGTAATCACGTGGTTACCAACAGTGTCCTGTTTCTTGAAACCTTGTGTCACTTAAAGTTCCATAATTTTCGTTTAAATGTCCAACTTCAATGAAACTACTAACCATTTTGTTTGTTTCCTCAATTACTGAACTGAACTTCCTTATATCTGCACATAGGAATGACATTTTCTCCTATATCTGTGGTCTTTCATCTGCAGACATGGCAAGACGTATATAATGTACATATATTTTAGAAATAGTTGCGTTGTGATATGTATTTGACATCCTCTGATTGTTAATGCTTTATCTTAGAAGAATCATGTCTCTTCCTCCCTATGTGTTTGTGTGTGTGAGTGTGTGTGTGTGTGTGTGTGTGTGTGTGTGTGTGTGAGTGCGTGTGTGTGTGTGTATGTGTGTTAGTACCTTCATGTGTCGTTGTGAGTTCATGTATTATGCAGACTTTGTGATATCATAAAAAGACAACAGCATTTAAATTGATTCAGCCATAGAGCTATCAGAACAATCAATCATTTATTAATGGCCACGCTTCTGCCGATCTGCGCGTCTTCACATCTGTGTCTGTCATTGTTGGTTAGCTATTTTTGTTACATGTATCTTCATATCTTTAACGGTCATATGTCAAGACTGTTTGACTGTCTTTCGACAGGTTCGATAAAATGTTTTAATTATTTTGCTCTGACGTCTGGAGAGTTATTTCCCTTGTGCTCGATTTCTGATCACTAATCACTGCGAACATCCCGAAGGAGTACTCAGAAACCCGCATTGATATCATACCTGTTCAAGGTAAATGCGTAGGAACTCACCTCATGGTGCTATCAGTGTCATAAAGGAAATCCTCAAAAACCTCGAACTGATGACATTTCAGCTGTCATGGACAAACTTCGAGTGAATTTTTCGGTTCTGGATAATCTTTTAATCTCTTTTTGCTGTTTTACAGCTGGTTCGGTGAAATGACAGGCAAACTAAGCGTTAGGAAGGACTACTTGAGAGGTGCATCCGAAAGGAAGCACGCCAAGCAGAGTTTCGTCAAACTCCACATGAATGCCAAAAATGTAAGTCTTCAAACTAAAAGGGATGGTATAGTTTTGGTTGAGACGGGTGATTCAGTTTTAAAATTTTATGACATATTTAGAAACCTCTTGTGAAATATTAAAGAGTATACAGTTCTAAGAGGCATTCAAAGTTCATTTGATGAAAACTGGTTACGAAATGGCTGAGATATCCAAAAACAACTGAACAAAGTAAAACAAAGTGGCCTTAATAAAAGGTGGGTCCTACCTTTTATTAGAAATGGCTGGACATCTAAGCCACTTCAAAACCAATTGTCATCAAATAACTCTTGAATGCCTCTTTGAATGACACGCTCTTTAATATTTCATAACAGGCTTTTCATTTTCTCAACCAAAACTATACCATCCCTTTAGCTGTTGTTACGCAGTGATACTGATAAACAAAGTAGGCCTACTCATTTTCGGAAAATCTTATAACCCCTAACAGACTAATAAAAGGTCGATTGCTGATTTTTGTTCTCTCTTTCATTTCGAAGAAACCTTTGCTCTTTTTTTCCCCTTTTATATCGGATCCGGGAAAGGGTAAGAAACCATGTATTTTATCACTGCCATGCTGACTCATGTGTTCAGACAATTTCAGAGTTATGTAATACGGGATGCATTTCGCAAATAGTTTCCAAAAGGGGAAGTATTTGTGTAAATATGACAAGCGATTTGTAACTTGGTGTAACGAATATGGATAGAGTATATTTTGTGCAACATGATACATTTCATTATGCATCGCCCAACATAATATTTTTAGCTAACCACATAAAAAGGAGGGAAATATAAAAAGAAGAGTTGACGAACGCTTCTTCATTTGCGAAGACAGAATATAAGCACTTACTTCATAACAATCTTTCTAAAGTGCTTATCTAATGCTCCGGGCATTCAGCAATCATGGTAATATACGATTGTAATATCTTTTCCAATACGTGTATACTCAACCAGCTACGTTGCTTAGAAAGGCTTCCTATACGCTCACAACAAGGCTCTCTACTCTGTGGGCGGACAGACCATGATAATATTAACCGCAACAAATTTCCAAGAAAAGAAACAAAAAAATCAGCAAAATGGAAAGAAACAATTTCCGGACTTTTTCACAAGCACACAACATGAAGTACTCTCTAATGCAACGTTCTCATTAAAAATACCAGATAGGGCCTACAATCAATTCTTATAACAGATGTTTGATGCGCTTTATTATCATTCTTTTTTTTTATGGCCACAGAATATGGACAACATTGGAACTCGACGAGAGTTCGATCAGTACACAACTCCATCTGACCACGTGATACAGTCGAAAGTGGCCTCAGCCAATCCCCGCCAAGTAAATGGGCAGATGGAGACGCCTGTAGCGAGCAAGCCGGGACAATCCACGGTCCCGTCCAGTAACGGGCTTCGAAGGATGTCCTTAAATGACGGAATCCGTAGCATGATGAGCTCGCAGGGTGTTGGAACGACGGGAGGTCATCGGACGCCTTCGACAGAGTCGGACTACTTCCGACATTACTACTCCGAGTCCGACGATGATGATGTAAATGAAGAAACGGACTTGTTTCGAAGATGACATTATCGATTTTGTTGAACGACTTTCGCAGTTTCTCCAACATGTTGCCTTAAGCTTTTGTTCACGGTTCCTATTTTTTTTTCTACGTTTAAGGGAAGGAAATGAAAGGAGGGCATTATCTGTTGTATAAACATTTCATACCTTACCTTAATAGCGTTGGCATTCATTCCATTACGAGCAAGTAGGCCTAATGGAGCAGTAATGTCGCTTGTCACTTTTTTCTTTGAAGACTTATTTGTCCTTCGTGCACGTTGTGCAGATATGTAGTCAAATTGTGTATATGACGTAAGTGTATATATAACAAATCTTCTGAAACAATTCCTCGCTTTTGGAGTTTTCTGAAATTGTGTCCTCAGCCTGTGCCTCGTTGTTTCCGTATGTTGAATGAGTAGATCTGTTTTGTCTTTGTTTTCTTTCTATCTCTCTCTCTCTCTCTCTCTCTCTCTCCCATGAACACCCTTTCCCGTGATTTTTTTATTGATTTCATTCAAATCATCAGAAAGTGCATAAATAATATATGTATAAAGTTCATAGCTTATATAAACTCGTATAAGATACCAGTAATACAAATCAGGTACACGAGCAATCAATTTACATCATTCTCCCCCCCCCCCCCCCCCAAAAAAAAAAGGAAAGAAAAAGAAAAAGAAAAAAAAAAACCCTCATAATTCATTCTTTCATTGACATGGAATAACTGAAATTATTTTAACAAAATAGCATGTAATGGCCTCCCTCCAATCCTCACCTTTAATCCATTGAAGCATTGATTATCTATTTCCTTGTAATGTATGTATTGTGATTTCCTCCCATTCATCTCACACAAACACATACGCTCAAAATTACACATAATCAAGCACATAAACAGACATACACTCAGTCTTCTCATAATAAGTATACATTCCTGACTGTGGAGCCTACACACACACATATATACACACTCACCCTGCTAACGTTTCTCAAATTGGCATGTTTTACCATGTTTACTACTGGCCATATCTGAACAATATGTCACGGCATGGTTCAGTTCATCTTGGGGTCTATAGATACCCTTTGCAGTTCGATTGACGCCTTGTATTCAAAATGCATTTATTCGCGAAAGACACGCAAGCGTGTGAAAGGCTGCGCTACTGGGTATCGAGTGAAATACCACTTAGCGTAATAAATATCTCCAATATATATCCTCTTTTGACTGCTGATTCATTTTCATCTTCTGTGTATTCCGGAGAATGGTCTCTAATTCAAGAAAAGACGTACGTGCACTCACACACACACACGCACACGCACACGCACAAATACTCGTATACACCCACGCATAGTATTGATCTAAGGTATAACGGTTGCAATTAATCTACATTGTATTTCTCTCCATCATTTTTTTGAAGAATGCATTACTTCAATCAAAAATACAACTACTATAAAATTTGAGGTTTAATTGAATTTCCGAAAAGCAAAAAAAAAAAAAAAAAAAAAAATCACAAACGATGCGACGATTCATTTAGATGCAAGATACAGGCTATAGATTATTGCATTTTCTTTTCCATCAGAGCTGAAAATTAGTTTAGGGGCCGTCAAATAAGCATACCATGATCAAGAAGAGGCTTGTTTTCTGTAAAGTTGTACACGAAAAAATTAGAGGGAAATGTGAGTGCCGGAGAGGGGGATTCACAAATTGCCTTTTTATTTTCATTGAAAGGAGAATAACAGATAATCTATGTGGATATACATGCTTAAAGCAATAATGAACTTGCCTGACTACGTGTTTTTGTAGTCATTGTCAATGCCTACACTGACTTTGTGGTCAGTTTGAGGTAGTAGTGTGTAGTATGGTCTGAAGCAAACTCGAGACACAGTGCGTTCTCGACAGCATGTCATAAACGGGATTCCTAGGAGCGTATCTTTAAATAACATTCTGAAAAAGCCACAACAATAAATCAACAATTGCAGAAGTGCGGTTTTTTATTTGTCTTTTCTACTACGGTTCTGCCATTGACTATACCCTCAAAAGCCTAACAGCGGGCCGCAACGAAACTTGTGCTGCGTTCATCTTCTTAGTCCATTAGCTAAACTGCACTCGCTAGCTGTCTCTACGGGAGATACGGTCGTTTATGTTACGTTGGCTATATAGATCCATCGTCACTGTCCAAACTATCAACACTGATCAAACTGCTCCTGTTACTGACGCTGTAAAGGCTTCCTGGTTTTGACTCTGAGATTGGAGAGTTGTGACGGATCCTCCACCCGATAGGGCTGATGTTGCGTCCATCTTAGTCTCCTGACTCATCCTACACGTCTGTCTCGTTTTGAGTTTTACGATCTGAGGGGCGTTTCATCAACGAGTTCGTCGGAGTTTTCACCGACAAATTTGCTATCAGCCAATCAGACGCAAGGATTTCATTAGCTTTTAACAGTTGTCAGTGTAAATCCTTGCGTCTGATTGGCTGATAGCAATTTGTCGGTGAAAACCTCCGACGAACTCGTTGATGAAACGCCCCCCAGGTCCGTGATGTTGGCTAAGTCCAGAGTCACTGTCCAAGCTGTCAACACTGATCACACTGCTTCTGTTGCTGACACTGTACAGCTCCCTTTCCTTGACGGTGAGTAGCGGTTCCGGTTCCCGATAGGACTGATGTTGCGCCCATCTTCTAAACTGTCCTGACTCATCGTACTGCCTCGCTTTGGGATACTGTCAGGTCCGTGATGTTGGCTAGGTTCAGAGTCACTGTCCAAGCTGTCAACACTGATCGCGCTGCTCCTTTTGCTGACACTGTACAGGCTCCCTTTCCTTGACGGTGGGTAGCGGTTCCGGTTCCCGATAGGACTGATGTTACGCCCATCTTCTAAACTGTCCTGACTCATTGTACTGTCTTGCTTTGGGATACTGTCAGGTCTGTGATGTTGGCTAGGTCCAGAGTCACTGTCCAAGCTATCAACACTAATCGCACTGCTTCTGTTGCTGACACTGAAAAGGCTCCTTTTCCTGGACGGTGAGTAACTGCCAAAGTTCCCTACACGATTGATGTTTCGTCCATCTTCAAAATTGTCCACACTGATCTTTCTTTGTTGACTGGACATACCGTCAATGCTCTGACGTCTGCTAGGTCCAGTGTCACTGTCCAAGCTATCAACACTCATCCAACTGCTCCTGTTGCTGACACTGGTCAAGCTCCATTTTCTTTGGGGTGAGCTTTGACAGTCAAAACTATCTGCAATCGTGCTGATTTCGATGCTTGGAGTTCTGCTGAGTGCGGGTACACTCTCTCTGCTGTCGGTACTCGAGATATTCAAAGAAGTTTTCGTGGAACAACCCATGTTATCACTCAGAATTTTACGCTGTACCCACTGCTGTACCTCAGTCAGTAGAGATTCTGTCTCGGAATCACACTTGTCCACATTTCCATATAAACGCTCAAAAAGCTCAGGTGCACCAGTGCTTACTGAAGAGGACGAAGCATGGTCGGAGTACTTTGGTCTCAACTTAGTGGCAGCTTGATCGAAATGACTAGTCACAGCTTCGCAGCTTTTAGTCAGAATAATCTTAGGCAATGATTTAGGGTCGACTTGGTCTTCATCGTCCTTTACCTCTGTCCTAAAGGTGGAATCAGCTAGTGTTTGTGGCTGAATGTGACATCCGTTGTAATGAGCGACTACGTCGTGAAGTTCCGTTCCTTGTCCTGCATCCAAAAGTTCACTGTCAGGCACTGGCAGAGCGGTGTGATTATTGGTATTCCAGGGCTTGATGTTTCCATGCTCCACCAATGGACCACCCATGGATGTACCGTGTGCTTGAGCGCAAGGTTCGGACACAGTGGATCTGCTTTGATCGCTTCCGCGACCCTTCCATGCAGCTGTAGAGTAATGGAAGGTGAGATATGCAAGCATTTGAAAACTGGTAAAATATCAAACAAGATAGGCCTATGCTACGAGGAAACTTTATTCTTTTTACTACCAAAGCAGGATTTCCTGAGTGTACTACACCTAACCTTCTCTGCTCTCTATCACAAGGTTGGAAGATGACGAAGAATGAATAGCATACAGGGAAAGTGTCCTGGGTCCCGTTGCATAAAACTTTTTTAGCAACCTTAAAAAATTCAGGTTGGGATTTGCCCAACCTGAATTTTTTAAGGTTGCTAACATAACAATGTAAAATCGGTTGCATAAAAACTCTGGTTGGGAGCTTCCAACCGGAATTTTGTGATTTCAACCGGAAAAAAAAATCCGGTTGGAGTTTTATGTAACGGGCCCCTGGAGTCCGTTTCATGAAAGTCTTATGAGAGACTTTTTGCTAATGAAACACATTTATAAATGACTCCATGAAATGGATTTTACTTCTCTTTTGCAAGTCTCTCATAGCTTAATATTAGCGACTTTTGCCGTACTGAGATTTATGAAAAGACTTTCATGTCATGACTTCATGAAACGGACGCCAGTTCGTTATGTCATACTACAAAGACTGAAGAGCTATTACTAGGTATGGTGTGGTGCATATAAGGATACGGACAGTGTGTATGGGTCTACTAAATGTCCATTTGTCTATTGTTAGCCCGTATGTCCATTCCTTCAGCCTTGTACGTTGCATGTTCGCGGGCATGTATACAATTATGAATACTATATCCCTTATAGTGCTTCAAAACTATTTCATGCAATAGATATTCAAGTCGTAATATATGTATCATGCAAACATGACACAGGGTACTTTGATTGATTTGAGAAATTGTGTTCACTTGTATAAAGTAAGCGACGTTTCATAGAAGGTGACACATTATTGCTCCGGTCTCCTCATTTTCTTCAATGACTTATAGGATTAAAATTAGGGTTGTGACAGGGTTTAAGGTTTAATTTGATGTAAGGATGAATCGGTCTCGTGGGATGACCTCTAGATTTTGGCCTTTCAGTTAGCCCTATATGTAAACCTATGTGGTTGCACTGCACGTCAGTACAAAATTATAATAGTTAGTACGGTGCATGCATGGCATGGCATATACTTACCCCATTTCATGACGAGTATTTTCGGACTCTGAAACGTCTGATCATAAGCAGTAGGTCCAGGAGATAGTCCACGCTGTCCTCATTGATCTTGTCGCGCTTCATCAGAATTTCAAAGAGATCTCTGGCCGTCCTGATGGCCTCTCTCTCCTGCTCGCATTGTATCACCCGGCAGAGAGAAAGACCAATTTATCAATGTCCTCTTTCGTCAGTTGATCGGCGACACACAGGAGAATGTACCGCAGCCTGCACTGGCCTGTAATTGGGGTAATTGGCGGCTTCTCCGATCGAGGCTTCGCATCCAAAGAAACGTTCGAGTGAGGCTAATGTCAGCCATCTTTGCTGCAGGTTGGGTTACTATACTGTATAACCTGAGTTATAGTATCCATACGGACATCGGCTAGAGATGGTTGGATAGTTCGGAGCATTTGATGGTACGATACAGCCCACATCACAGGTTGATTTTCAAACAACTCAGTCGCTACACATGTACTCTACAGCGATTTTCCCATTTCTCTGCCAATACCTTGACTTTTGGGTCACGCCATGTTTCGACATGGGCCTATACACCTGCAGATACGCAGCGGGCACAAAACGGATTGTATGAATAGTTGTTGACTTGTGCGTGTCATGCAAACTGAATCAATGAAGAAAGGAGGCTGCAGTAGTATAACCGCAAAAATGCAATAGATGAGAGCATACCACAAAAAAAAAGAGAAACAAAGGGAGAGAGAGATCGAGAGATCAGACGAACATCTCAGAGCTTGAAACACCATTCGTTTATTGCATTCACTAAAAGTATCCGGCGTGCAGGTAGGGTCCTATGTATCCTTTGTTATATGTAGGCGGGTGACTCTTCATCATATCAGGGATGTGGAATAAGCCCACCGCGTGGCTTTGTCTAGAGTCTTTGCACTCTATGTGGACTTTGAACTCTGATATGCACGAAAAATCTCCAATGATGTATTTTTAGGTTCATTCTTGCAATTCCTGCCGTCGTATGAAATATAGGCCAACAGCAGATGTGAAAAGAGATGGAAAATAGGTTTCACAGTTTCATTCATGGAACTTTGAACAGAGGCATGTCATCGATGTTATAACTATCACACGAAATTAAAAGATACTATAGACGTCTCGATTTGTGAGAACAACAATTTTTCTGACAAAGGGAAGTCTGGAAGTGGGCGAAGGTTAAGATGACCATTGCCTCATTTCATCGGAGTTGACGTTTGATGCCAATCCTTGTATTTCGCCAAATTATCGGCGTGTTCCCAAAAGAGCAACCTAGCTTGCGTCAAAATATTACCAAACAATTCCCGGATGACCAATACTAAAAGTGAATGTTACCAAAATTACGGTCAAAAATCAAGATAAAGGCTTCTCTCAATAAGACGTTATTTCAGTCGGATTTTTTTAACATGGATTATAAACACATAATAATGTCAAAATGAAATTGATAAATTGGAGCAATGTTGATGATATTGAGCAATGCACATCGAACAGAATGACATCGTAGATTTCCCTCTATTGTCATAACGGAAACGAAAGTCCTTTTCCTGGTTGACTGATCTAATGGATTTCCATCACACACAATCATAGACATTATTATCGTATTAAAGATCCGGTAGATATGGGCTGACATAAGTGGAGCGGTGGAATCGATGATTGTTCGCTGTCCCACCGGGGTTCATTTGGAAACCAAGAATAGCGCCGTCAGCGAATTATGTGCATCGAAGGGTATACGCTCATCGGCAATGGTGACCCACAGAACTTGAGTTCTGTGTGGTGTCCACTGGATAGAAATAGGTCTTTCTCGTTAAGTGCCGTAGATCTAGACGTTACATAAAATCGTATAGGAATGATCGATGGTATTGTGTGTGTCTGTGTGTGTGTGTTATCTGTTCCTATAATAAAAACGAACACCTGCTATTTGTCGTTGTCACTGACGCGATTCATAGGCGGCCCCGTGATAGAGGGGAAATCCCTCCAAAGACTTACAAATAAAACTGATTTATGAAGTTGTTTGTACAGACCTGGTGTGCACAGCGATTTCTTTGCACTTTAATACCTCTGCTGTCACAGAACACATTTTATGAATACGGTTGAACTGTATCGTGTCTTCTATATGGGGGAAAGAGCTCAGAGATTTTTGCAAGGCAGGGGGTATAATAAACATGGAACGCAAGAGCAACTTACTAATAATAATTTCCGACTGTCATTGAATGCTGTATAAACAAAAATGGCTTCAGAAGCAACTATTATTATGCAAGAAATTCAATGACAACTGGAGTTCTGTTGACTAGTCATAAATTTGTGAATGCCGTCACGCAAATGCAGAGTTCGAAATGTTTCTCGATATTTGTTACAGGTATTTCAGCAATACATCCGTCCAAAGATTTACCCGGAAGAAATATAGAAGAAAGATTATATATCTTTTAGTTACAGAAAAGCATTCATGAGGTGTATCTAATGGGGAAAAAAAACACTTGTATAACCGTCATTCACGTAGACCTAACAAATCGAACAGATGATGGAAGTATACTCAAAATAGACTTTATGCTCTCATACTTATCCTTATTCGTATAAGGCAGAGAGAGAGAGAGGGAGAGGGGAGATCCCGAGTTCCGCGAGAAAGATTAGGTATGTATTTTGTCTCAGAATACTCAACTGACTTTGAAGCACTAAGGCGTAACCGAAAACATTATATTAATGTGCTTTATGGCAACGGAGAGGAATAAAACGCCAACTTGCCAGGACTCGGTCCGACGTGTCAAATCAACTCAGATAGTGTTTATGAGATCAATCATAAGAATCAGTCATTTCTGCTCGCCGTATAATTTTCACGCTCATGACATGACCTCTGTTTCTGCATAGTAAAACGTGATTATGATACACG
Organism: Diadema antillarum; assembly: GCF_040938485.1. Taxonomy (NCBI): domain Eukaryota; kingdom Metazoa; phylum Echinodermata; class Echinoidea; order Diadematoida; family Diadematidae; genus Diadema; species Diadema antillarum. The sequence goes on from NW_027272395.1 coordinate 200,616, forward strand.
TATATACTTTCACAGTATGAATTAATGGTAGTTTGTCAACCAACAAAAACAATTACAAAGACATAACATTTCATTCTTTGCGATTTCACTTCAATCTTCTAAGTTTTCTTTGTCCGGAGGTTGGGGGTGTTTTCCGCAATATTTTCACTAGTGGATCCCCTGCAGAATACTAATAGTCATTGCTTGTTTTTCAGTGTCAGAGTCACCTCTTTAAGGAAATCTTATTCTCAAGGTCTGGTTCTTCTGAAAAATAAATGACGATAACTATTCTGTTTCCCACTATTGTCGGTGACTCATTTCTCCCAGAAAAGAAAAAAAAAATGATGATAAAAAAACGCGCTTCCAGGAAATGGCATACATGCATAACATGAGAGCGAGGTACAACTCTTATAACAATTAGGGAAGTGGGTGGAATCATCTGAGCTATAGCTCCATGGTCGGATAGTGTTATTCCAGCTTGACAAACATATCCGGTCTTTGATGATTTGCTTTATTTTGCAAGGGTATAACGCAGATGTCACTGTATGTTGTAAGAGAAGGACCGAAAACCCTGTTGGTAATTGATGTGACAACAACTGAATTCAATCATTCTCATTTCATACGAAGCTTGATACTATAATGGGGGAATTCTTACTGGATTTATACCAAGAAAATTAATTAGGTAAGGGCTACAACATTTAGCCACTCATTTCGTAATCATAAAGCAATCAGCACCTTCTTTTTTAAAAGTTGTCGAAATTACACATAATGTCTGTTTCAAGTTCAATCAGGGGCAATCACAACAATTGAAAGCGCAAACTATAACCTTCACTTTTGTTCGGCAAGCACAAACTTTTAAATTTCATTCTTCTACTGAGTATTACTGTTTTCTTGTGTTTCCCTGATCCGTTCAGTCATCATTCATTTCAATACACTATACAATGTAGGTGGGTCATAATATAAACCAGCGAGTCAAAGCGTCAATTTATTTCATTTTATTTTTATTCATCATTTCAAAATAAAATGATAATAAAAGACTATGTATAATATACACAATAGAAAGAGAGGAAAGGGACACGGATTTAGTAAAAACAAAGAAGGCAGATTGATTTAAAAAAACCATAAGCACTGTCAATAGAGTGATGTGGGCTGCAGTAAACATAAAGGTGTAGTATACTTTGGAAAAATGAGTAAACAAGTCATTCATATTATATATACAGGTCACTTAGGAAATAAATTTGGTGGGGGAAAATATAATAAACAGGCAGGTCAAAACAACAACAACATTAAATTGTAGGGGAGAAAGAAACAGGCTGAGCAAAAAAAAAAAAAAAAAGTACTAAGTGAGGAGACATGAAATAGCAAACAAACAAACAAACGCCAGTGTGTATATAGTGTCGAGGGAGCAACAATAACACATCTACGGGCTTTTATCGGAAAGAAACAATTCAAACAACATCGCGAGTTTCCTCATGAAAGCTGAACACTGTGCTTTATGTCCTCTGGGCTCATGTTACATTCAAGTTTTGTTGGAATCAAATGTAAGTTCAAATCAAACATATCGAGAATCAAATGTAACTTAGAAGAAAACATATATGATACAGTTACATTAAAAAATCGATAAAATCAATCTAAACTTATCTTAGGTTTGTTTTTGAGCGCATTAATATATTATGTGGACGAACCTAAAACCGAGAAACAGCTGCCCCTTTTATTCTGATTGGCTGAAAGCAAGTTATACTTGATTGTAAGTTTGTTATCAAATTTAACTTTTATGCATTTTGATGGCGTGGATCGATGTGCCCCATCATAAGTAGCAAAGAAGGGCAATGCAGTGCTCCATTGCGTTTGGCTTGCTGCTAGAGATCCCTCCATTCACGTCAACAAGGAAATTGCAGCCAATTCTCGCGAAAAAGGATATTTTTGGCTTTTCTTTGAATATCTTCATCTCTGTAGGAATCCAAAAGATGCGTTCTGTCACAGAAAGTTCTCTTCCTCCAGAGATGCCTCTCAAAAATCGTCCTTCACTACTAGATCAGCCATCTTGGTTTTGGGGTTAAGCAAAGCCAGCCAATACTAAATGCTTGATTTCAAGCAATATTGTTGTTTTTTATCCATGTATAGACTCACGTTTAATTCACGGTATACTTATGTTGGATTTTTGTGTTTGGAGTCAAAATGACTTTCTGTAACACAGAAAAATCAAACACAGCCTTGTACATCATTGATACAGACAGATTGGGGGACTATATGGTCTATTTTAAAGTTTTACGCAACAGGGCCCTGGATATAACTTTGAACTTTGAGGTTTTTCACATAGAGTGGATGCAGGGTATAAAAGATGTCGTACGAAACTCCTCTGACGGATATCTATCTTTTACGAATGAATAGAACCATTAGGGATAGACATACATGTGTAATTACAGTGTATCAATATAAGTCCTTGGCAATATACTATAACGTTGAGTTTGTACATGAAAACCAGAGATTTATATACCTGTATATCAAATCGGAAATGATTAACACAGGAAGAAATTTCCTTTCTGGCAGGAATATACTATTTATCATCAAGTATAAATTATATCATATTTACAGAAGTAAACACAGTATTAGGTTGAGAATCAAGCCTTCTGTTTAATATCAATTTTGGAATAATAACTTATATTCTGTCGAGGAAAAGATGGTTTAAAGTGCAGAAACAGTCCTATTATACGGCTTGTCTTGATGACTGTGCAAAACTTTTTATTCTCAACCTGAAACTTGAAATCTTTAAGTCTCTATTTTCTGATAATATCATTCAATGATGTGGTGCGTGCACCTTTTAATCAATCAGGAGCACTTTTTTCCCAAGATAAGGTAGAAACGGGAGGACATTTCCTTATCAAAACTGGAAATCCAGCCTTCTGATTGGCTAAATGAGCCCAGCTCCGATGTTTTGAATGGATCACATATGCGGAACATGCGCACGACCTTCACCAGGCCAGCTAACTATGATTAGATTGCACGTTGACCAATCACGCAGGCTCTCACAGCCAAATGGGGAAGTTTGCCAGCCAATTTTCAGTGAAGCCTTCTTTTTGCTACACGCAATTATTTTGCACTTGGCGGAGGAAAAGTGAATTCTTGACCCAATTAAGATATAACAATTATCACTGACTATCAAAACGCTTATTTTCAAAAGGCATAAGATCTTTGACTTCACTGTCTTGCCAAATTATAACGGCTCAAAATGGAAAAAAAAGTTGCAACACGACTACAAATAGAGCGAAAGTTGAAATATATTTTCGAACCACTTTCACTGCCGTAAATTTCACCTAATATTATATAGTTTTCTTCTCTTATACATTGCTGCATACTCTAGAATCAGAATAATTGAAAAAGATTTAAAGCAGCTACAGCAAAATAGAAAGAGTTGTTCTAAAAAGGGCTGGCTCATTATTATATCCAATTAAGGACTACAAAGTCTACGTATAATGAATAAGAAAAGGTGACTGGTCTTTATAACCTGCCGATTGGCCAATGGTAATTACACGTATGTTATATTATTTATAGCGCAGAAACAAATCAGAAAGACACATGTACAGTTGCTTCCGTGCGTGTAGACACAATAGATATACATGTATTGTATGCGATTTGCAAACTCTAAAACTCTACGGTTCGCCTACCTATGTGCAAACCTTGAATTTCCCTGTCTTCATTATCATGGAGAGTATAAGAGTAATACTATGTAAAAGTTATTTGTGTTATGCATCTTAATATTCGTCCAGAAACTCTGAGCCACAGAAAAATATTCTCATCCATAAACAGTTCATGATGCTTATATAAAATGCTATATGCAAATGCATGTCGACGAAAGTGAACACAGGCAAATTTGAAATGTGATTTTCTTCATCCAATATAATGAGCATCGATAAAAAAAAAATTACACAGAGTTGATCAATTTCTTACGTTAGTACAAAACAGTAAAAGTCTTTACCAATTTTCAGCGCCTCTGCGGGAGGTGTCTTGTTGTTGTTGTTTTTTTATTTGCTTGTTTTGCTGCTTGCGGGGAAATGTTATATTGGATGAAACAATTAATAGAGTTATTAGAATAACTTTGTTTAACATTTAACAGGGTTATAAGTATACGATATGATTATAATTTTATGACATAATCTACAAATGTAAATATGTTGCGAATTCACGTATTGGCTCCAATGTAACGAAGAATAATTTGAAATTTTGAAAATTTGAGTTGCTCAATAAACTCTATATTGGCAAAATATTGCATTACCGGTTTATTCTTCGTTATATATAATATATATATATATATATATATATATATTGTCCACGGTAGCCTCTTCAGTGATACCACTGCTCTAATAGAGGGCCCTGTCATGATTATTACCAATTCATACCAATTCATACAGCTGGGTCGACAGAGATATTGTGGGTAAAATCATCTTGTCCAAGGACGTAGGCACTTGACGGGATTTGAACTCGGTACCTCCGATTCAAAGTCAGAAGTCTTATCCACTATGCCACAGTGCTTCCACTGAAGAATTATGCATTAATCTGCAGGGACTCCGTTTACGCCTGCAGCTCTAGCCGGCATCGGCAGATCCTCCTCCGTTTTCGTCATGGAACTGACGTTTGTGGATAGACTCTCCGCTTCGCGAGATATCTCTCGGTTCGAACTCGCGAACGTATCAGACGAGCACCGAAGCAAGCTCCACACACGACGTCGCAAGTAGTCTCGCGTCAAGACGTAGAGGACAGGGTTGAGAGTCGCATTGACCAAAATGAATATGTCGCACAGCATATGGAGTACCATGTGGGTAATCACGTTAAAACGATAGAATCGCTGCTTCCGCATCAAGGTCCACATCGTCATGAAGTAGGCGTGCCAGTAGCCCCAGCAAATCATGAACGACAGCGAAAAGCTGCACACGACTGCCAGGAATCGAAGTTTCTTCTTGATTTTCTGACTGCTGACGGTTGAGTCCTGCACTCGGCGTCGGGTAGCAGCCGCCCGTATGGTCAGCCCGGTTGAGACTGCAATGACCAGCAGAGGGACCAGGTAGCCGAGGACAAAAGCAGTCGTGCTGAACTTGGAGGCGACAGACATTCGTAAGGTCACGTCAATTGGTACAGTGACGACACCTGCGAAGATACCCACTGTATATGCCAAAGGAAGGAGGCATAACTTTATGGTTACTTATACACCCTTTTGATCTTCAACTTTTAATACGCACACAGTTCTCTGTGTAAGAGTCTTACGGCGCTTAGATAAGTTGAATCACATTTGAAATCACAGTCTCCTTTAGTCAGCTTTTTCTTTTACATCCATGACATCAGCAAAATTAAAGTCACCATAAAGTTGCATTTCAGTGCTTTCCCTGAAATCCAAGTTCATGGTGACTCCTGCTGATGTAAAAAACAAAACACATGAAAAAAGGATTACATCATAAAGTCAGAAATTGTGAAACCAAATTTCAACATGTTCAAGTACATGGGGGTATCTCAGAATTCAATTACGTACTAGTTGTGATTGTGTCCTCCCTGAAAAACAACAACAACAGCAACAACAACAACAACAAATCATTGCCTTTCACGAGATCTTTGAAATGTTCGACAAATTCAACAGATATCATAGGCAGTCTGACAGAATATGCAAGTGGAAACATGATCCCCTTGGGGCCATAAAAGTTCCCAAGTTTGGTGTGGTCTTCTTCGGTAATAGTCTTAAGAATGCGCAGGTGAACTTGCTATACTCAGGTGACCGCTTGATCCATTTTGGGTCTTTTGTTGTACCGTGTCATGCATTAATAACATTTCCATTGATTATTGATTCAATGTAAACTGACTTTGGGAACCTGATCTAGCAAATTTATAGTGGCTGCATGCAGGCTGAAATTTTATGAGTACTTTGTTTTTCGAATAACAATTAACATTAATGTTTGTGTGTACGTGTTTGTGACTTTTCGAGTGCTGGGCCTCAGGATGGATAGTGGTCGGAGAGTATTATTATAATGCCTGAATGCATGACATACATGATCGTGAGTGTGCAATGTAAATGATGATTGACGTATCTTTCTAAAATAGTAACGATGTGATGCCAATATTCTGTCAAGCATAACTAATACTTACCACGGTTGCTAGTGGTACAAAAGCAGTAAATTTTGCTCCTTTTTTTCTAAATTTTGTCTGTATCTATTAATGTAGCCCTTTCACAGTGGTCACAAGGGAACTTTAATATTGTGTCTTAGGTACAGCATGAAACTGAGATGAAAAATATTGAAAATATGACCCCAAGACATGAACAGAAACCAATCAACTAAACGAATGACTATGACGTAGCTGTGACGTACCAGCCCAAATGACTGCGCAGACGATGCGGGCGTTCTTTATGGTCCGCCAACCCAGTCGTCCAGCCTGATCGGCGATGACGAAGTATCGATCGAGTGCCAAGACTGTTATAGTGAGACTGTTGATCATCAAAATCGCCTGTTTGAATGAGGATTGCCCAAACAAAGAACATCAAACTATGGATCTACTCAGGGTCAACCAACGTTGAACGGAATTCACAAGGATGATTTGAATAATTTACATTCCATGGATTTCTTTTTAAAAATGCAAGTTACGACTGCTCGGCGTATGTGCACGAAACACATCGCGTACGGCGGCAACCATCCAGTCTTTTAAACGAACGCACATGCGCATGTGGAATGTCTATCTTTTTCACGTTTGCTGTAGCTCATAACGCATGAACTGATTATCAAATTTAAATAAATTAAACAAACAACCTTTGGTTGAAGGATTGTGACGGAGGGGAATTGGTTGATATTGATTAATTGTCGGTGACTGAATTCGATTACAAAGAAGATTGTAGAAGGAAAGAAAATACAATATACATTTCCAGAACTATAGCCTATGCAGTATGGATGTGACAGCGGATATACAGATCAAACATAATTATTATAGATAGACGCGAGAGAGCGAAGGTCACTCCACTAAACTCCTGAAAGTACGAGCAGGAAGGACCAAGATATTATCTGTTCTCGATATCGAGCAAGACATCATTGCAAAGATAGTAACAAACAGGTACATGAATTCACATCAAAAAAGTATTCACTCTCCGTAAAATATCGTGTTTGATATCAATAAATGATCGCATGTGTCTACTCATTTATCCCCCTCCTCATCCCCATCACTCCCCAAACACACACACACACACACACACACACACACACACACACACAAACACACATATACACAACTTTTGCTGCAGCAGTCCAATCCAGCATAAATTGTGTATGAGATGGAATAATGATGATTAATCATTTTGACAATAATAAATGCACTGCGTCGGGGTAGTAAAGATTGGTCAATTAGTGCTTACCGCTTGCGAGCCGAGAATCCCTTTTTGAATTGCCATGTCCTGGTGGATCAAAAAATGACCACTAAAGGCATAGAGACCGTAAGCTACTGTATCAAATCCTCCCCAAACGAAGAGGAGGATGAAACTCGCCACGCAGAGGTTGGTCACGTAGACATTGTAGATGGCTCTCCTCATTTTCTTGTCCCGCAGGATGACGAATAGGACGAGTGCGTTGGCCAGCAGGCCGATGACGGTTAAAAACAGCGACAAAGAAAACGCCACTTTGAATGTCGTGTTTACACGCCGAACCAAATTTAAAGAATCTTCGATGTCGGAATCGGTGTAGGAAGAGTCGTAGGAGCTGTTGTTACCATCCATGTTGGATTTGATGTAGGATCTGCTCTGTTCTCCAGGGAATTCAAACCATTCTGTATGACTGCACGCTTGAAAAACATTGAAGTGAGGTCTTGGTGTTTTTTCCTATATAGGGTATTGTGCTCGCTACTTGAGTCTGGAGCAAAGTGGAAGCGTATAGATCACGTTACCCTCGGAAATGTTCACCCCTGTTTCCTTTTACAGCCCATCTGCGCGTTATTTCCTAACCATAACAAACAATAAGGTTGTGTTTTGATTTGACTGCGTCAATGATATCCGTATGATGGTTTCAACGCAACGTCAAAGGATATGAATTCAGCGTGTTATTGTTGTCATGTAGAGTGGATATTTCAACGGGCCTCATGTGGGTCCCTTAGGCATGTTAGGGTTGTTTTGATAATCGACTTTTATTTAATAATACGTCTGCTAGCTGATTTGATTCATGTGATAATCTGTTTTACACTAAGCTCCTTGCAAAATTACGACCGAGTTTGTGATGTCGTTTCTTAAATGCGTTTCTATAATGCTAATAAAAGGAAGACATTATTCAGAGGGGTAAAGGTTCAGGTTTGAGTTTCTTCAATAATTTTGTCTCCCTCTACAAGTGAGATTTGTTAAAATCGCAACTGATTTCATGTTCTGTTGGACAACAGCACCTTGAAAATTACTTCATATAAGCCAGTATTTTGCTTTCGAATATACATTTTAGATATTATGTTAATTCCACTTCAAAAACAACTCTAATTCATTACGACTGTAGCGCTGAAAGGGAGCAGGCCTAAGATTATGGTTAGGAATGCGGTAAAGGACTATGATTCGAAAAGATCGTAAGATTTACCACTCCAAAATGCTGAAAAGAATCACTCTTCATCATCATGGCACAAAGCATTTGAAAATCAAAATGTTATCATCAGCATAAGTTGCAGAGTCGAAGCTTCATGTTGATACCAAGGTTTCCAGCTGCCATCTGTCTTCCAATTTTAAAGTTAGAGTCAATTGTCGAGTCCAATACGATGTCCAAATGCGATTACGTTTATAGATCCGTGCGAATGACGCAGATGACGTTATCTATATCTTTCTATTTTTCCACCGGCTGTATGGTACGTGAATTACACATTCTGGGCCCTGTTTCATAAAGCTGTTCGTAAAGTTACGCATGACTTTACCTAACTTTTAAATATGGAGAGCCAAGTGGGTTTCCTAATCATTGTTAATTTCAATAGCTAAAGTTGAAATTTGCAGATGATAATGACTATTCTTTCATTTTAACACACGTTTTAAGTTGAAAGTGTGTTTTTCCCCAATGTGGATAAGATATTGACATACAGTCGTACTTTGTTAAAACGTAAGAAAAAAAAGGCACATTATATTGGCACTTCATAATATTTCAGTAAAGTATATTTTAATAAAGTCATGCGTAACTTTACGAACAGCTTTATGAAACTGGGCCCTGGCTGATCTACCTCGCGTTCGGATTGAAATATCTTATACAGACCGACCTCTGTTATCAGCCATGTCGGGACTGGCGCATGTCCGGATAAGTGCTTTGACCGGATATGGGAAAACTCTGCTTGTTGTACATCACATATTGTTGCCGACCCAGTGGTGGCGAGGTGGGTATGACATCACACCGCTCACTTAATATAAAACTGTAGCCATTTTTCTTACGGAAATTGGAACATTTAAATGTAGAATTCATGACATGTTTCTGTTGGGAATATCATAGGTGAATAATGCGTGAATTTTGTGGAGCCTGAATTGAGCTTGAAATATTTTGTTTTGTTTTGTTTTGTTTTGTTTTTGTCTTCACTATGCATTGTGAACACGTTCTGATGATAGTGAAATTCGGATAAGAGATGGCTGGATTATCGAGGTCTGACGGTACTATGTTGTCAGACCTTATCGTGATACGGAAAGTGATACATAATCATGCCCTATCTTGGTTAGGTGGAATAACCACTCGCACGCTATGGAAACTTATCCCCTTATTTCGACCAAGTGGCAACGCTCACAATTTCGAATACTTTCCCCAGAACAGCCGCCTTCCGATGACGATTTTACACGAATTGAAAAAGAGCAAGAAGCACTCAGATATGGGGCGCCAAGTGTCGCATGGACTACATGTATTTCGTCACGAAATCAGTCATTTTGTCGACGAAATGGCCTACGAATTCGTTACGAAATGGCTATTTCGTCATGCACGAAATGACTTTACTTCGTGGCGAAATGTTAATGTTTACTATACAAAATGATCATTTCGTCGACGAAATATAATCACTGAAATGAAGTCATTTCATAATAAAATAAACATTCCATCGACGAAATGACTATATTTCGTAACGAAATGACTTTATTTTTAACGAAATAGACCATGCGACACTTGGCGGCCCATATACTCAGAGCCGCAAAAGACGAATATGGAGGGGGCACACACTTTGGCACGAGTTGGGTTTTCTTAATGGTTGGAATCATGAAATAATCTTCCCTGTCGTAAATCCAGTCAGTGTGGTAAAGAAAGCAAGTTATTTTCATCTTTTTGATATAGGCCTACATTGTTATAACTCCTATTAAACTATCCAGCTTGCCCTGCCTTGTGATGTTGCTTGTTGTTGGGGTGCTTTTCCGGCTTTGTAACGCTTATTCTTTAACTTGTTCGGCTTCATATTCGAAACTTACAAACTTGTAGCTATTCTTCGTAATTCGTCATTGGATTTGAATACAAGACATAACGTAATTATGTCATCTATACATCTCATCTTTTTATCTCTGTCTCGGTATAAACTTTTTAGGTGATACGCTATCAGCGTATCACCTATTGTGATTGTCAAAATCTCTCTTTATTAGGTGATCCGAGAATCCTCTCGGATCACCTTCTGTATCTGTACTGATTCTTTGTTCTTTAGGTGATCCGAGAATCCTCTCGGATCACCTTCTGTATCTGTACTGATTCTTTGTTCTTCTTCTTCTTCTTCTTCTTTATTTCTCCGCAAAAGTTGTGTAGAGATGAGCTCAGAAAGTGCATTGCCTATGAATGTCAAACTTATACCATATGTGTATCATGTCCCAAAGACGACATGTCAAGTAAAATCGTAGTGATCAGTCGACCGTGACGTCACTATGACGTCATTATATGAAAACACATTTTCAATCATATCTCATTAATGGAGTGGAATTTCTCAATGAAATTTACGTCACATAAATTTCAATTCAAGGGAATTCTACCCATATTTTCAAAATTCCTCGCATCGTAAAGACGTGCGCGTACGCGCGCGTTGAAATATTTGTATGCTCCAATCAAGCTCAAATTTTTTTTGCATACGTTTCAGACCATTTGGAGCATTTTTTGAAAAATTGAAAAAATCGGACGGACGCGTACGCGCGCGCACATATACGCACGCACAGCTCATATGCAATGAAAATTTCCCGTTTTTTCACTTTGATCGGATGTGTGAAATGTCAAGGAATATTTCTACCAAGTTTCAAGTCAATCCGACTCAAGATGACGTCATACGGGTCCGTCAAAGTTGAAATTCCGCGCGCGCGTCAATGGCGATATACAGTGCAACAATGCCAAAAAACTGCCAATTTTAAATCCAATTTTACTCGTCAGGATGGACGGTGACCCCCCATTTTTTTTACATATTCTGAAAGCTGATGAGTTGTACATGTCATTTCATGGGTTGGCAATGCTGGAAAAATTATTAAAATATATCAAATTTCTTAATAAAGTTAAAAAAGTAAATTTTCAAAATGACGTCATCAAATTTCAAGTTCATTCAAGCATATCTCACCTATTCTTAGTTGATTTTCGTCCAAATTTCAATATGTTGTAGCTTATTAAATGCTCTTTCAGATATATAATAACAACAATTTGATTGGATGACGGCATCACCTCGTAAAAAGGGATTAAAAGTAACATTGTTAAATTTGACCAGTTTACGTGTTATCTCTATGGGAGTGCAGTTTTTCTGGAAATGAAAACTGACATGACTATCTTTATCGAGCACTAGCTCACTTATGCTTCGGTGAATTTCTCCCATATTTTAGTATGTTGTAGCTGAGACTTTGGGCTATCGTAAGTGTGCCCTTCGTTTTTTCATACGGAGTCGGCATCATGCCCAAAAACTTGGTTGAAATTAAAGCTTATCTTCCATGTATTTTCATATTCCTTTCTTTCTGCAACTTTCTTTGCAATAACTCAAGAAAAACAAGCTCTATCAGCCCAATATTTTGCACATGTTTAGTTTATGTCACGTACATTATTTCATAAGATAACAACTACTTGATCGGGTACCTTCTTGGGTATGTAAATTAGGGTCAAATGTCAAAAATGTTTCACCCTGTATCTTGGTGAATACATGTCTTATCTTTCCCATATTTTGCATACGTAAAGACCATGTTACAAGAATCATTTCACAAAATAACCACTTTTTGCTCAGACGCCATCTTGTCTGTGCAAAGTAGGGTCAAAGGTCATATGTACTTCTTTCTTTATCTTCATTATGACGTGTTATCTCTATGGGAGGGAATTTTTCTAGATGTGAAAATTGACATGATTGTCTTTATCGACGACTAGCTCAATTACCCTTCGGTGAATTTCTTCCAGATTTTAGTATGTTGTAGCCAATGTAATACTCTTTAAGTTTTCTTCAATCAAAGTTTTAATCGGATGATGTCTTCACCTCGTGAAAATAGATATAATGTAACCTTGTCAAATTTAACCAGTTTACGTGTTATCTCTATGGGAGGGAATTTTTCTGGAAATGAAAATTGACATGACGGTCTTTATCGAACACTATCTCACTTACTCTTCTGTGAATTTCTCCAAGATTTTAATATGTTGTAGCTCAGACTTTGGGCTATCGTGACTAAATCCTCCATTTTTTCATACGGCGCCGATATCACGTCAAAAAACTTGGTTGAAATTATACTTATCTTCGATGTATTGAGATATTTCTTTCTTTCTACAACTTTCTTTGCAATAAGTCAAGAAAACCAGCCCCTATCACGCCCATATTTTGCACATGTTTAGTTCATGTCACGTACATTATTTCATAAAATAACAACTACTTGATCAGACACCATCTTGGGTATGTAAATTAGGGTCAAAGGTCATACATGTTTCAACCTGTATCTTGGTGAATACATGTCCTATCTTTCCCATATTTTCCACACGCAAAGACCATGTTACAAGAATCATTTCACAAAATAACCACTTTTTGCTCAGATGCCATCTTGGCTGTGCAAAGTTGGGTCAATGGTCAAATATACTTCATTCTGTATCTTCGTTATAGTGTATACCGAATTTGGTACCAAAGATGGCAGACCTGACTCTCTTTTCTAAATGGGAATCCAAACATCACACGGCCAATGTCTCTAAACACAGATGAAACCTATATGGTCATGCCTATTGCGATCAGGACTCGAATCATCGATTAAAACAAATCGGATCACCTAATTTGTCAGTCTTGACAAATTCCAAGTCTAGTCTTCTTCTTCTTCTTCTTCTTCTTTATTTCTCCGCAAAAGTTGTGTAGAGACTAGCTCAGAAAGTGCATTGCCTATGAATGTCAAACTTATACCATATGTGTATCATGTCCCAAAGACGACATGTCAAGTAAAATCGTAGTGATCAGTCGACCGTGACGTCACTATGACGTCATTATATGAAAACACATTTTCAATCATATCTCATTAATGGAGTGGAATTTCTCAATGAAATTTACGTCACATAAATTTCAATTCAAGGGAATTCTACCCATATTTTCAGAATTCCTCGCATCGTAAAGACGTGCGCGTACGCGCGCGTTGAAATATTTGTATGCTCCAATCAAGCTCAAATTTTTTTTGCATACGTTTCAGACCATTTGGAGCATTTTTTGAAAAATTGAAAAAATTGGACGGACGCGTACGCGCGCGCACATATACGCACGTACAGCTCATATGCAACAGAAATTTCCCGATTTTTTACATTTATCGGATGTCTGAAAAGTCAAGGAATATTTCTAGCAAGTTTCAAGTCAATCCGACTCAATATGACGTCATACGGGACTGTCAAAGTTGAAATTCCGCGCGCGCGTCAATGGCGATATACAGTACAACAATGCCCCAAAACCGCCAATTTTAAATCCGATTTTACTCGTCAGGATGGACGGTGACCCCCAATTTTCTTTACATATTCTGAAAGCTGATGAGTTGTACATGTCAGTTTATGGGTTGGCGATACTGAAAAAGTGATTCAAAGATATCAAATTTCTTAATAAAGTAAAAAAAGTAAATTTTCAAAATGACGTCATCAATTTTCAAGTTTACTTGGGCGTATCTCACTTATCCTTTGCCAATTTTCACCCAGATTTCAGTATGTTGTAGCTTATTAAATGTTCTTTCATTAATGTTATTACAACATTTTGATTGGATGGCGGCATCACCTCGTAAAAATGGATTAAATGTAATCTTGTCAAATTTGACCAGTTTACGTGTTATCTCTATGGGAGAGCAGTTTTTCTGGCAGTGAAAATTGACATGACTATCTTTTTCGAGCATTAGCTCACTTATGCTTCGGTGAATTTTTCCCAGATTTTAGTATGTTGTAGCTGAGACTTTGGGCTATCGTTAATGTGCCCTCCATTTTTTCATACGAGGCCGGCATCACGTCGAAAAACTTGGTTGAAAATGGCACGTGGCTTCGATGCAGCGTCATTTTGCTTAATACACAGGGCCTATGGAGCATGAAATAGGTCATTGCATAGCGCATCCGACTCGTAATCCTAAGGTCCCTGGTTCGAGCCTCACCCTTGCCAATATTTTTTTTTTCAAACTCTTTTTTATGCCTCCGCCACGTAGTGGTGCCGGAGGCATTATGTTTTCGGGTTGTCCGTCCGTCCGTCCGTACGTCCGTACGTCCGTACGTCCGTACGTCCGTCCGTACGTCCGTACGTCCGTACGTACGTCCGTACGTACGTCCGTCCGCTTTCGTTTACGCGATAACTTGAGTAATATTTACTGGAATTTTACCAAACTTGGTCCAAGTATGAAGTATGATGGGGCAATGATTTGATTAGATTTTAGGTGAAATCGGCAAAAGGTCAAAGGTCAAAGGTCAAGGTCAAATCATGAAATTTATCCGTTTACGCGATAACTCAAGACTGTATGGAGCAAATTTCACCAAACTTTGTTGGAGGATGATGTATGATGGGACAATTACTTGATTAGTTTTTCAGTGAAATCGGACAGAGGTCAAAGGTCAAAGATCAAGGTCAAATCCTAAAATTTATCTGTTTACGTGATAACTCAAAACTGGATGAAGCAGCTTTCACCAAACTTGGTCCAAGGATGATGTATGATGGGACAATTAGTTGAGTAGATTTTAGTGACATTGACAAGAGGTCAAAGGTCAAAAGGTCAAGGTCAAATGCTAAAAATGTTGCTATTTCCCCCATATCTATGCAATGCCCGCAGTTATTTTCTTGAAACTTAGTGTAGACATGTACTACTGCATAAAGATTCTCCAGAGAGAGTTTCATGTCATAAGGTCAAAGGTCAAAAGGTCAAAGGTTAGGTGAAAATGTTGCAATATCACATTTCTCACAAATGGTTTAATGTATCTTCATGGAACTTGGTACATATGCATGTACTGACTGGCAGGGATTATCTAGGGAATTTAGGGGTCATGGGTCAATAGTCAGGGGTCAAAGGTCAAGGTCAACTCCTCAAAATGTTACTATTTCCCTCATGTACTAGTATATGCAATAATTGCATTATTAGTTTTAAAATTTAATATATGTACATGTATTACTTAATGGAGATTCTCTTGGAAGTTTCCAGCCAGAAGGTCAAAGGTCAAAGGTTAGGTTTAAATGAAAAAAAAAAGATATATTTTGTACTGTAATTACACTCTTTCTTCATACCTTGAAAATTATACTCAATGCATAAACTTATAATAAGGTCGGTCAGAAGTCAAGTAAAAATTTTCAATTCCCAAAATATGTGTACCTGTACTCTTTAATAGACAATTATAGCAAACCCAGTTCGTGGAAAGTGAACATTCAAGATATTTCTGATAAACCTGTTATTTCGATATTTTGCCAGTTATGTGAAACTGTGTCATCACACATTGTGAAGACATTGTACTATACACCTATTGGGAGAATCATGCATTATGGCGGAGGCATCAGTCGCCGTAGCGACATTTCTAGTTTCTTCTTTTTCTTTATTTAGTCTTAATCTCCCTTCCTATTTTTATCTTTTTCTGATTTTTTAATGCTTCTCCTTCAAATTTCTATAAAATAACATAATTTTTTCTTTATTTTTCTTTCTTTCTACTACATTCTGTGCAATAGATGAAGAACAACAATGGTTATCAATCCCATATTTTGCACATGTTTAGTTCATGTCACCTACATTATTTCATAAAATAACAACTTCTTGATCAGACACCATCTTGGGTATGTAAATTAGGGTCAAATTTCATAAATGTTTCATCCTGTATCTTGGTGAATACATGTCCTATCTTTCCAATATTTTGCACACACAAAGATCACGTTACCAGGATCATTTCACAAAATAACCATTTCTTTCTCAGATGCCATCTTGGCTGTGCAAAGTGGGGTCAATGGTCAAATATACTTTATTCTGTATCTTCGTTATAGTGTATACGGAATATGGTACCAAAGATGGCAAACCCGACTCCCTTTTTTTTAAATGAGAATCCAAACATCACACGGCCAATGTCCATAACCACAGATGAACCTTTACGGTCATGCCTATTGGGATCAGGACTCAAATCATTGACTTTCGAAGAGATCGGATCACCTAATTTGTCAGTGTTGACAAATTCCGAGTCTAGTTTCTTTTTATTAGGTGATACGCTATCAGCGTATCACCTATTGTGATTGTCAAAATCTCTCTTTATTAGGTGATACGCTATCAGCGTATCACCTATTGTGATTGTCAAAATCTCTCTTTATTTTTTTTTATTCTTCTTTCTTTCTGGACAATTTTGTGTCGTCAATATCTCAACAATGACATTACGGAATGACATGAAATTTTCAGTCAACATGTCTCATAACAATATCTAGCCACAATAAGGTTTTCATGACAGTAACATATCTATGACGTCATCTAGGCGCCATTTTGTGATTTTCGGACCTTGTCACATGATCGATCATAACTTCATAACTAGATGTCATTTCTGCATCATTTTCGGTGGACATAAAGTTCAGGTCACGCTCTATCTTACTTTTTAACGCTAGTTACCCAGGTCTTCATTACGCGCGCCTACGCGCGCGTCAAAATTTTAAAAGGCTCAAAACGACTTCCCAATGGGAAATCTCGAAGTTTCAGACAATTTTAAGCGTTTCAAACATTTTCTCGCGTGCGCGTCCGTCCGCGCAATTTCACGCGCAGAGGGCGTAACCAACATGAAAATGCAATTTTTTTGACTGATTTGGATTCCTGATACTTTGAGTAACAATATCCACTGATTTCCGATCGATGTTGACCTATAACAAAGGAATGCACTGGCGTCAAAGTTGAAATTCCGCGCGCGCGTCTTTCTGCAAATATAGTGAAAAAACATGTCTTTGTTTATTTCGCCATAGCTCTTTAAATCGTCCGTTGACCCGATATTTCTATTGCATATTACAAAAGCATATGAATTGTAAATAACATTCCTAGTATCAATATTGCCAGGAAAACGCGATGAAGTGATCATATCGTCATTTTGAATAAAAAAAGTGGAATTGATTTTTTTGAGGTACTGTTTCTGACATTCATTTGCTCGTATCTCTGTTGTTTAAGCTCAATATTATCCCAAATTCACATATGTTGTCCTTTAAACATTTGCCTTTCAAGTCCATGTCATGGTTTTGAAATTTGATGACGTCATCATACTTTAAATTGTGATTAAAAGTAAAGATGCAAAATCGGACAAGTTTACGTGTTATGTCTATGGGAGGTGATTTTTTTTAAAAGCATGCATTGACTTAACAACGTTTAAGCACCTTTATCTCAGCTGATTTTGCTTCATTTCCTCTGAAACTTTAGTATGTTGTAGCTGAGACAATAAGCTGCAGTAATCATGCATTTTATTCTTTGAAATCTCCTCATCAGATTGACAATTTTGCAGTTTAAAACTGAAAATGAAAATGGAATGTGGACAAAACGATTCCTCATGTATCTTTCATATACATAAGTTTACGTTCCCCATATTTTCTCGTCGAGACGTATGGCCGAGTGGTTAAAGGCGCCGTCTCAGAGACGTGAGGTTGCGGGTTCGAACCCCACAAGATCACGAAACAATTTTTTTTTATTTTACTTTTTTTTCTTCAATTTGTATTATATATTCGTCCATGTAGAAATCACGTTCGTATATAAACGCACCTATACACACACACAGACACACACACACGCCATATCCCTCTTTTTTGTGTGTTGGAGACCACATTGCTTCGACTGCAGCAACATTTTGCAGGTTGACTTTGTCAAACCGATCATAGTATGTAATGACGACGACTGAGGTGTTGTACTTTGAACAATTGTCTTTCAAGACGATGTCATTGTTTTGTAATTTGATGACGTCATTACACTGAAAATTGTGATTAAAGGCAAGGTATCAAAACCAGCCGATTATAGGTTTTATGTCTGCGGGACGTATTTTTCCCAAGTTGCCAGAAATGGCATAGCGACCTCAGTCGTTACAAGGCCGCTTTTCCGTCTAGCAATGCAATAGATGTTCACACGGCCACGTTAGTTGAGTGGGCATTGACTTTCCCCCTGTTATATCTATACATTGTTTTTTTTTTTTTTGTCTTACCATTTCCGTGGATGACCCGTGGCCGAGTGGTTACAGAAACGGTTTCGCATGCACGCTCAATATAACTTCAAGGTGCCTATATCACATTCTTTTCTTTGTCGATCACAGATGACTGTCATCTGATGACCACAAGCGTATCACCTAACTCGTCCTCAATGTGACGAGTTTTCATGTCTCGTTTCTTTTTATTCTTCTTTCTTTCTGGACAATTTTGTGTCATCAATATCTCAAGAATGACATTACGGAATAACATGACATTTTCAGGGAACATGTCTCATGACAAAATCTAGCCACAATAAGGTTTTCATGACAGTAACATATCTATGACGTCATCTAGGCGCCATTTTGTGATTTTCGGACCATGTTACATGATCGATCATAACTTCATATCTAAAGGTCATGTCTGTATCATTTTCGGCGGACATTAAGTTCAGGTCACGCTCTATCATACATTTTAATGCTAATTACCTAAGACATTATTACGCGCGCGTACGCGCGCGTCAAACTTTTAAAAGGCTCAAAACAACTTACCAATGGGAAATCTCGAAGTTTCAGACAATTTTAAGCGTTTCGCGCGTTCGCGTCCGTCCGCACATTTTCGCGCGTAGTGCGCGTAAGCAAACTGAAAATGCACATTTTTTGACAGATTTGGATTCCTGATACATTAAGTAACAATATCCATTGATTTCCGATCAATTTTGACCTATAACAAAGGAATGCGTTGGCGTCAAAGTTGAAATTTCGTGTGCGCGTCTTTGTGCAAATATAGCGAAAAACATGTCTTTGTTTATTTCGCCATAGCTCTTTAAAACGTCTGGTTACCCTATGTTTTTATTGCATATTACAAAAACATATGAATTGGAAATAACGTTTCAAGTATTAATATTTCCATAATTACATTATGACGTCATCATATCATCATCTGAAATCAAAAAAGTGGAATTAATTTTTTTGAGGTACTGTTTCTGACATTCATTTGCTCGTATCTCTGTTGTTTAAGCTCAATATTATCCCAAATTCAGATATGTTGTACTTTGAACAATTGCCTTTCAAGTCCAAGTCATGGTTTTGAAATTTGATGACGTCATCATACCTTAAATTGTGATTAAAGGTAAAGATGCAAAATCGGACAAGTTTACGTGTAATGTCTATGGGAGGTGATTTTTTTTAAACCATGCATTGACTTGACAACGTTTAAGCACATTTATCTCAGCTGATTTTGCTTCATTTCCTCTGAAACTTAAGTATGTTGTAGCTGAGACAATAAGCTTCAGTAATCATGCATTTTATTTTTTGAAATCTCATCATCAGGTTGACAATTTTGCAGTTTAAAACTGAAAATGAGAATGGAATGTGGACAAAACGATTCCCGATTCAGCTTTCACATACATAAGTTTACGTTCCTCATATTTTCTCGCCGAGACGTATGGCCGAGTGGTTAAAGGCGACGTCTCAGAGACGTGAAGTTGCGGGTTCGAACCCCACAAGATCACGAAACAAAATACTTAGCTATTTTACTTTTTTTTTCAATTTTGTATTACATATTCGTCCATGTAGAAATCACGTTCGTATATAAACGCACCTATACACACACACAGACACACAGACACACACCATATCCCTCTTTTTTGTGTTGGAGACCACATTGCTTCGACTGCTGCAAAATTTTGCAGGCTGACTTTGTCAAACCGATCATAGTATGTAATGACGACGACTGAGGTGTTGTACTTTGAACAATTGTCTTTCAAGACCATGTCATTGTTTTGTACTTTGATGACGTCATCACATTGAAAATTGTGATTAAAGGCAAGGTATCAAAACCAGCCGATTATAGGCTTTATGTCTACGGCGCGTATTTTTCCCAAGTTGCCAGAAATGGCATAGCGACATCAGTCGTTACAAGGCCGCATTTCCGTCTAGCAATGCAATACATGTTCACGCGGCCACGATTGTTGAGTGGGCATTGACTTTTCCCCCTGTAATATCTATACATTTCTTTTTTCCCTTACCATTTCCGGGGATGTCCCGTGGCCGAGTGGTTAGAGAAACGGTTTTGCATGCACGCTCAATATAACTTCAAGGTGCCTATATCACATTCTTTTCTTTGTCGATCACAGATGACCGACACCTGATGACCCCAAGCGTATCACCTAACTCGTCAGCGTGACGAGTTTCATATCTCGTTCTTCTTTCTTTCTGGACAATTTTGTGTCATCAATATCTCAAGAATGACATTACGGAATAACATGACATTTTCAGGGAACATGTCTCATGACAAAATCTAGCCACAATAAGGTTTTCATGACAGTAACATATCTATGACGTCATCTAGGCGCCATTTTGTGATTTTCGGACCATGTTACATGATCGATCATAACTTCATATCTAAAGGTCATGTCTGTATCATTTTCGGCGGACATTAAGTTCAGGTCACGCTCTATCATACATTTTAATGCTAATTACCTAAGACATTATTACGCGCGCGTACGCGCGCGTCAAACTTTTAAAAGGCTCAAAACAACTTACCAATGGGAAATCTCGAAGTTTCAGACAATTTTAAGCGTTTCGCGCGTTCGCGTCCGTCCGCACATTTTCGCGCGTAGTGCGCGTAAGCAAACTGAAAATGCACATTTTTTGACAGATTTGGATTTCTGATACATTAAGTAACAATATCCATTGATTTCCGATCAATTTCGACCTATAACAAAGGAATGCGCTGGCGTCAAAGTTGAAATTTCGTGTTCGCGTCTATGTGGAAATATAGCGAAAAACATGTCTTTGTTTATTTCGCCATAGCTCTTTAAAACGTCAGGTGACCCTATGTTTTTATTGCATATTACAAAAGCATATGAATTGAAAATAACGTCTCAAGTATCAATATTTCCCTAAATACATTATGACGTCATCATATCATCATCTGAAATCAAAAAAGTGGAATTAATTTTTTTGAGGTACTGTTTCTGACATTCATTTGCTCGTATCTCTGTTGTTTAAGCTCAATATTATCCCAAATTCAGATATGTTGTACTTTGAACATTTGCCTTTTAAGTCCAAGTCATGGTTTTGAAATTTGATGACGTCATCATACCTTAAATTGTGATTAAAGGTAAAGATGCAAAATCGGACAAGTTTACGTGTATTGTCTATGGGAGGTGATTTTTTTTAAAACCATGCATTGACTTGACAACGTTTAAGCACCTTTATCTCAGCTGATTTTGCTTCATTTCCTCTGAAACTTAAGTATGTTGTAGCTGAGACAATAAGCTTCAGTAATCATGCATTTTATTTTTTGAAATCTCATCATCAGGTTGACAATTTTGCAGTTTAAAACTGAAAATGAGAATGGAATGTGGACAAAACGATTCCCGATTCAGCTTTCACATACATAAGTTTACGTTCCTCATATTTTCTCGCCGAGACGTATGGCCGAGTGGTTAAAGGCGACGTCTCAGAGACTTGAGGTTGCGGGTTCGAACCCCACAAGATCACGAAACAAAATACTTAGCTATTTTACTTTTTTTCTTCAATTTTGTATTACATATTCGTCCATGTAGAAATCACGTTCGTATATAAACGCACCTATACACACACACAGACACACAGACACACGCCATATCCCTCTTTTTTGTGTGTTGGAGACCACATTGCTTCGACTGCAGCAACATTTTGCAGGTTGACTTTGTCAAACCGATCATAGTATGTAATGACGACGACTGAGGTGTTGTACTTTGAACATTTGTCTTTCAAGACCATGTCATTGTTTTGTACTTTGATGACGTCATCACACTGAAAATTGTGATTAAAGGCAAGGTATCAAAACCAGCCGATTATAGGCTTTATGTCTACGGCGCGTATTTTTCCCAAGTTGCCAGAAATGGCATAGCGACATCAGTCGTTACAAGGCCGCATTTCCGTCTAGCAATGCAATACATGTTCACGCGGCCACGATTGTTGAGTGGGCATTGACTTTTTCCCCCTGTAATATCCATACATTTCTTTTTTGCCTTACCATTTCCGGGGATGTCCCGTGGCCGATTGGTTAGAGAAACGGTTTTGCATGCACGCTCAATATAACTTCAAGGTGCCTATATCACATTCTTTTCTTTGTCGATCACAGATGACCGACACCTGATGACCCCAAGCGTATCACCTAACTCGTCAGCGTGACGAGTTTCATATCTCGTTCTTCTTTCTTTCTGCCACATTTTGTGTCGTCAATATCTCAACAATGACATTACGGAATAACATGACATTTTCAGTCAACATGTCTCATAACAATATCTAGCCACAATAAGGTTTTCATGACAGTAACATATCTATGACGTCATCTAGGCGCCATTTTGTGATTTTCGGACCTTGTCACATGATCGATCATAACTTCATAACTAGATATCATTTCTGTATCATTTTCGGTGGACATAAAGTTCAGGTCACGCTCTATCTTACATTTTAACGCTAGTTACCCAGGTCATCATTACGCGCGCGTTTGCGCGCGTCAAAATTTTAAAAGGCCCAAAACGACTTCCCAATGGGAAATCTCGAAGTTTCAGACAATTTTAAGCGTTTCAAACATTTTCTCGCGTGCGCGTCCGTCCGCGCAATTTCGCGCGCAGAGGGCGTAACTAACATGAAAATGCAATTTTTTTGACCGATTTGGATTTCTGATACTTTGAGTAACAATATTCATTGATTTCCGATCGATTTTGACCTATAACAAAGGAATGCACTGGCGTCAAAGTTGAAATTCCGCGCGCGCGTCTTTCTGCAAATATAGTGAAAAAACATGTCTTTGTTTATTTCGGCATAGCTCTTTAAATCGTCCATTGACCCTATATTTCTATTGCATATTACAATAGCATATGAATTGGAAATAACGTTTCAAGTACCGATATTGCCAGGAAAACTCATGACGTCATCATATCATCATCTGAAATCAAAAAAGTGGAATTAATTTTTTTGAGGTACTGTTTCTGACATTCATTTGCTCGTATCTCTATTGTTTAAGCTTAATATTACCCCAAATTCAGATATGTTTTGCTTTGAACATTTGCCTTTCAAGTCCATGTCATGGTTTTAAAATTTGATGACGTCATCATACTTTAAATTGTGATTAAAAGTAAAGACACAAAATCGGACAAGTTTACGTGTTATGTCTATGGGAGGTGATTTTTTTTAAACCATGCATTGACTTGACAACGTTTAAGCACCTTTATCTCAGCTGATTTTGCTCCATTTCCTCTGAAACTTAAGTATGTTGTAGCTCAGACAATAAGCTGCAGTCATCATGTATTTTATATTTTCAAATCTCCTCAATAGGTCGACAATTTTGTAGTTAAAAACTGAAAATGAGAATGCAATCTGTACGGAACAATTCCCGATTGTTCTTTGCAACTGGATATTGGTCGAATCCACGCGGCCACTTGTGGGAAGTTGAATAGCGCCATCACAAATGAACGCTATAACGACAGTGTTATTATACATTTAAGTCTCTCATTCGATCTTCAGGACCACCGGCGTAGCCAGGATTTCATCTTAGGGGGGGCGGTTAGTCTGCGAGGGAGCGAAGCGACCGAGCCCGAGCGAGCGGAGCGAGCGAGGGGGGGAGGGTGTGGGAGGGGGGTGTCCCCCCTCCCACAGTAAGAACTTTTTGCATTTTGATGTTGTAAATGGTGCAATTTGATGCATGTTTTTGCGCGTTTTATCGACGTGAAACAGTCCCACTTGTTTATGGTAGCAGTTTATTTTGATGTAGATTATTATTGAACAATTTGCCTATAAAATGGTATAATTTAGATACACTTCTTGTATTGATTCTTTTCACTGAATATCATGAACGCGACTGAACCAGAGCGAGCGGAGCGAGCGAGGGGGTAGGGGAGGGTGTGGGAGGGGGGTGTCCCCCCTCCCACAGTAAGAACTTTTTGCATTTTGATGTTGTAAATGGTGCAATTTGATGCATGTTTTTGCGCGTTTTATCGACGTGAAACAGTCCCACTTGTTTATGGTAGCAGTTTATTTTGATGTAGATTATTATTGAACAATTGCCTATAAAATGGTATGATTTAGATACACTTCTTGTATTAATTCTTTTCACTGAATATCATGAACGCGACTGAACCCGAGCGAGCGGAGCGAGCGAGGGGGTAGGGGAAGGTGTGGGAGGGGGGGGGTGTCCCCCTCCCACAGTAAGAACTTTTTGCATTTTGATGTTGCAAATGGTGCAATTTGATGCATGTTTTTGCGCGTTTTATCGACGTGAAACAGTCCCACTTGTTTAAGGTAGCAGTATATTTCAGTGTAGATTATTATTGAACAATTTGCCTATAAAATGGTATAATTTAGATACACTTCTTGTATTAACTTTTTTCACTGAATATCATGAACGCGACTGAACCCGAGCGAGCGGAGCGAGCGAGGGGGGAGGGGAGGGTGTGGGAGGGGGGTGTCCCCCCTCCCACAGTAAGAACTTTTTGCATTTTGATGTTGCAAATGGTGCAATTTGATGCATGTTTTTGCGCGTTTTATCGACGTGAAACAGTCCCACTTGTTTAAGGTAGCAGTATATTTTAGTGTAGATTATTATTGAACAATTTGCCTATAAAATGGTATAATTCAAATACACTTCTTGTATTTATTCTTTTCACTGAATATTATGAACGCGACTGAACCCGAGCGAGCGGAGCGAGCGAGGGGGAGGGGAGGGGGGTGTCCCCTCTCCCACGTTAAGAACTTTTTGCATTTTGATTTTGCAAATGGTGCAATTTGATGCATGCTTTTGCGTGTTTCATCGACGTGAAACAGTCCCACTTGTTTAAGGTAGCAGTATATTTTAGTGTAGATTATTATTGAACAATTTGCCTATAAAATGGTATAATTCAAATACACTTCTTGTATTTATTCTTTTCACTGAATATTATGAACGCGACTGAACCCGAGCGAGCGGAGCGAGCGAGGGGGAGGGGAGGGGGGTGTCCCCTCTCCCACGTTAAGAACTTTTTGCATTTTGATTTTGCAAATGGTGCAATTTGATGCATGCTTTTGCGTGTTTCATCGACGTGAAATAGTCCCACTTGTTTAAGGTAGCAGTATATTTTAGTGTAGATTATTATTGAACAATTTGCCTATAAAATGGTATAATTTAGATACACTTGTTGTATTAATTCTCTTCACTGAATATCACGAACGCGACTGAACCCGAGCGAGCGGAGCGAGCGAGGGGGTAGGGGAGGGTGTGGGAGGGGGGTGTCCCCCCTCCCACGGCGAGAACTTTTTGCATTTTGATGTTGCAAATGGTGCAATTTCATGCATGTTTTAGCGTGTTTTAACGAGTTGAAACAGTCCCACTTGTTTAAGGTTGCAGTATATTTTAGTGTAGATTATTATTGAACAATTTGCCTATAAAATGGTATAATTTAGATACACTAGTCTTCTTGTATCAATTCTTACACTGAATATCATGAACGCTGTCTGTTCAGCAATCAAACAGAAAAAGCATGCACACGAGGGTGTATAGATAGGGGCATATCCCCTCCCACACGAAGGTGATTTTGCGTTTTCAGACCTGAAATTCAGCGATCTGGTGCAAATTTTTGGTGCAATACTTTTTCATCGAAGTGTTAAAATCACGGAATTTAGCTCTTATTCCGAATGTGCACCATCTGTGCGTATGTATAAAGTCTAGTGACGTATAGAGCTTAGGGGAAGGGGATTCCCCTTCCCGCTCGCGGAGCTTTTGCGTTTTTAGAATTGAAATAAAGCGATCTGGGTATAGCCACAGTCTACTTCTTTGCATGGCCGGGGGGGGGGGGGGGCGAGCAGGGAGAAGGCGTGGGCGAGTGTTATCTCCACCCTTCCCTTCCGATGGAGCTTTTATCTTTTTAAGGTTGAAATTGAGATATCTCGTTTACGCATATTTGATGGAATCAACATTTGAGAAATCACCCCCCCCCCCCAAAAAAAAAAAAAAAAAACTGATTTTTTTTTTTTGGGGGGGGGGGGGGGCTGAGGGAGGAAAGGGTCGATTAAAAGGGGAAATTCCCCTTAAGATACATGAGGGAACCTTCAGTTTTCGGAATATAAGTGATAAGTCTTGTGCACTCAGAATTATTCAGAATTTTTTGTAAATCTAAAAAGTGTACTTGGCTAGGGAAAGAGGCACAGAGGGGGAGGGTTTGGGAGGGGGATACCCCCTCCCAAGCACGAGAGATTTTGCATATTTTGAATTGAAATTCAACGATCTGGTGCACACTTTGAGTGAAATATTAAAAAAATATATCTTATTTGATGAAAGGTTGCAAAGGAGACCCGCTTCATGTGCATGCATACAGTATACACGCATTTTTTTTTTCCGCCTCCCAAATCCCCGGTCCAAATCTTAGGGGGGGCGACCGCCCCCATCGCCCCCCCCCTGGCTACATCAGTGTTCAGGACAGCCGTATGCCGTAATCGCTTAGCGCGCTGGGTGTTCATAACGCCATACCGGAAGGAGAGAAGTTCGACTCCCGCAGGACTTTTCCCGTTCTTTCTTTTTCTTTTTTTTTCGGCAGTTCAGCTTTACTCCGATGTCATTTATCATATTATTTTATCAAGTGTACGTAACCCGTGAACACGGCTGCTCTATTTCCCTTGTTTTGTATTGGAGTTTGGAGATTGGGTTTGCTTCATTAATTTTGTCACACTTAATGTTGTAAATTGCCCCTTGTTACAGTGTCCCGCTTGCCACCTTTCGTTTGCTCTTTCCTTTTCTCTTCATTGGTTATTGTTATACTGTAACAGGATAGGTAGGAACATGTACGTTTAAATAACTTGCAGGAATGGGAGCTTAATTGATTAACTCTAGTCCAGGTGTATGGCGTCTCGCTCATCTCTTTGAAATTCCAGATTGTTATTGTTTGACCTAATAACAGAGTTGTAGACAGGTTTTATGTTACTATAGAGGTATCTTGTGCCACATGAGTGGAAGGCATCACTGTTTAGTGGTAGTAATGAACTTTTTCATGTTGTATATGGTATAAAGATATAAATTTCACATCCAATCTTCGGGACAGCCGTGTGGCTTTATAGTCACTTGGCGCGCTGCATGGTCATTACACACCACCTTAGGACGAGATGTTTGAGACCCGCAGGACGCTATTATTTTTTTCTCTCTCTTTCTTTGTTTTTCTTTTGGCAGTTCAGCTTCATTCCGATGTCATTACCCCACGACACACAGTCACTCAAGTTCCCCTTTTTTTTTGTCGGAGGCTGGAGGTTGGATTTGCTTCATTTATCATACGTAATGTTGTAAATTGCCCTTGGTATACAGTGCCCCGCTTGCCACCTTTCGTTTTCTCTTTCCTTTTCTCTACGTTTGTTCCTGTTACACTGCACAAGACAGGTCGGAAAATAATTTACATAACACAACCGGAGCAGGAATGGCAACTGAATAAATTAACTCTAGGCCAGGTGTATGGCGTCTCGCTCGTCTCTTTCAAATTCAAGTTGTTATTGTTTGACCCAATAACGGAATTGTAGACAGGTTTTATGTTGCTATAGAGGTATCTTGTGCCACATGAGTAGAAGGCATCACTGTTTAGTAGTAGTAATGGACTTTTCATGTCCCTCCTTGTCAATTATAGTGTGTTCAAAGGGGTTGTGTGTCTATCTGCCAAAGAAAAGGAAAACCTTATTTTCGTCATGGCTATTTCTCTATACGTAACCGTAGGTGATGAGTATTGTTGGTATCTGAGCAGTGAATAGCACAGCATCAGGCTAAAATCCCCCTTAGTTATACGCGCTAAGCGTTCAATTTGATATATCTTTATTTATGTAGTCAATCACTGCTAATGGAGTTACAGAATTATGTTATGACACCTTTCACTGAAAGTTTGTAAAGCAAAGTTTATAGACAAGGCAAGCAATTGTACATGAATAATACCAATGATTTCAGAGGGAAATTATGGTATACCTAAATGTAAGGGTATCATTGCTTTGGAATTGCTGAGACAATATCTTGGCACGAGGGCTTCCACCTCTAATAACTGATCCCTTTGAAGATGTGTCGGTCACGGGTGATCGTCATGATTCGTCTTTCACGTAGAAGCTTCCGTTCCACACTCTTAGTTCGAGAAGACTTACCATCATACTTCAAATTGTGATTAAAGGTAAAGACTCAAAATCAGACAAGTTGACGTGTTATGTCTATGGGAGGTGATTTTTTTTTAAACCATGCAATGACTTGACAACGTTTAAGCACCTTTATTTCAGCTGATTTTGCTCCATTTCCTCTCAAACTTAAGTATGTGGTAGCTCAGACAATAAGCTGCAGTAATCATGCATTTTATTTTTTCAAATCTCCTCATCAGGTTGATAATTTTGCAGCTAAAAACTGAAAATGAGAATGGAATGTGGACCAAACGATTCCTGAATCATCTTTCACATTATAAGCTTACGTTCCTCAAATTTCAAATTTTCTCGTCAAGACGTACATGGCCGAGAGGATAAAGGCGACGTCACAAGAGACGTGATGTTGCACACGTACGGGTTCGAACCCCAAAGGAGCACGAAACAAAATACTTATATCTTTTGCTTTTTTTCTTTTATGGAGTATTCACCTTCGTCCATGTAGAAATCACGTTTTCATGTAAACGTACACACACACACACAGACACACACAATATCCCTTTGTTTTGTGTTGGAGACCACATTGCTTTGACAGGCAACTTGGACTTGAAATTACAAATGTTAAAGTGAAGATGACTCTTAAAATACCGCATGGCCATGTTTGATTTTTTTTTTACAATATAAAGACCTATTGGTAAATATTCATTCACATATCCTTTCCAATCAACTTACTTGAACACGCCGACACCACACGAAATTTTCAATTAGTTGCATGACAGAAACAATTTCATCTGAATTATGTAGGACTTTATAAAGAATTGGACTTCACGAATATTTCTCAATATTACTTCAAGTCGCTACTTAACATTATTTTCGTTGTCGATCACTGAAAATGAGAATGGAATCTGGTTGAAACGATTCCCAATTTATCTTTGTAACTGTATATTGATCGAATCCACGCGGCCACTCGTGGGAAGTTGAATAGCGCTATCAGTCACTTGACGTATATAGCCAAAAAACTGAATATCAATGTAAATTTGTGTTGTGTATAGCATACATAGATAGATTTAAGTTTCGCACAAGATCATCGGATCTTCCGTGTGGCAGAATCGCTTAGCACGCTGCGTGTTTATAATGCCCGACCGGAAGGAGAGAAGTTAATCGAGTCCCGCAGGACTTTTCCCTTTTATTTCTTTTTTTCTTTTTTTTTCTGCAGTTCAGCTTCACTCTTATGTCATGAACACAGCTACTCTATTTCCCTTGTTTTGCATTGGAGTTTGGAGGTTGGGTTTGCTTCATTAATTTGTCACACTTAATGTTGTAAATTGCCCCTTGTTACAGTGTCCCGCTTGCCACCTTTCGTTTGCTCTTTCCTTTTCTCTTCATTGGTTATTGTTATACTGTAGCAGGATAGGTAGGAACATGTACGTTTAAATAACTTGCAGGAATGGGAGCTGAATTGATTAACTCTAGTCCAGGTGTATGGCGTCTCGCTCATCTCTTTGAAATTCCAGATTGTTATTGTTTGACCTAATAACGGAGTTGTAGACAGGTTTTATGTTACTATAGAGGTATCTTGTGCCACATGAGTGGAAGGCATCACTGTTTAGTGGTAGTAATGAACTTTTTCATGTTGTATATGGTATAAAGATATAAATTTCACATCCAATCTTCGGGACAGCCGTGTGGCTTTATAGTCACTTGGCGCGCTGCATGGTCATTACACACCACCTTAGGACGAGATGTTTGAGACCCGCAGGACGCTATTATTTTTTTTCTCCCTCTTTCCTTGTTTTTCTTTTGGCAGTTCAGCTTCATTCCGATGTCATTACCCCACGACACACAGTCACTCAAGTTCCCCCTTTTTTTGTCGGAGGCTGGAGGTTGGATTTGCTTCATTTATCATACGTAATGTTGTAAATTGCCCTTGGTATACAGTGCCCCGCTTGCCACCTTTCGTTTTCTCTTTCCTTTTCTCTACGTTTGTTCCTGTTACACTGCACAAGACAGGTCGGAAAATAATTTACATAACACAACCGGAGCAGGAATGGCAACTGAATAAATTAACTCTAGGCCAGGTGTATGGCGTCTCGCTCGTCTCTTTCAAATTCAAGTTGTTATTGTTTGACCCAATAACGGAATTGTAGACAGGTTTTATGTTGCTATAGAGGTATCTTGTGCCACATGAGTAGAAGGCATCACTGTTTAGTAGTAGTAATGAACTTTTCATGTCCCTCCTTGTCAATTATAGTGTGTTCAAAGGGGTTGTGTGTCTATCTGCCAAAGAAAAGGAAAACCTTATTTTTGTCATGGCTATTTCTCTATACGTAACCGTAGGTGATGAGTATTGTTGGTATCTGAGCAGTGAATAGCACAGCATCAGGCTAAAATCCCCCTTAGTTATACGCGCTAAGCGTTCAATTTGATATATCTTTATTTATGTAGTCAATCACTGCTAATGGAGTTACAGAATTATGTTATGACACCTTTCACTGAAAGTTTGTAAAGCAAAGTTTATAGACAAGGCAAGCAATTGTACATGAATAATACCAATGATTTCAGAGGGAAATTATGGTATACCTAAATGTAAGGGTATCATTGCTTTGGAATTGCTGAGACAATATCTTGGCACGAGGGCTTCCACCTCTAATAACTGATCCCTTTGAAGATGTGTCGGTCACGGGTGATCGTCATGATTCGTCTTTCACGTAGAAGCTTCCGTTCCACACTCTTAGTTCGAGAAGACTTACCATCATACTTCAAATTGTGATTAAAGGTAAAGACTCAAAATCAGACAAGTTGACGTGTTATGTCTATGGGAGGTGATTTTTTTTTAAACCATGCAATGACTTGACAACGTTTAAGCACCTTTATTTCAGCTGATTTTGCTCCATTTCCTCTCAAACTTAAGTATGTGGTAGCTCAGACAATAAGCTGCAGTAATCATGCATTTTATTTTTTCAAATCTCCTCATCAGGTTGATAATTTTGCAGCTAAAAACTGAAAATGAGAATGGAATGTGGACCAAACGATTCCTGAATCATCTTTCACATTATAAGCTTACGTTCCTCAAATTTCAAATTTTCTCGTCAAGACGTACATGGCCGAGAGGATAAAGGCGACGTCACAAGAGACGTGATGTTGCACACGTACGGGTTCGAACCCCAAAGGAGCACGAAACAAAATACTTATATCTTTTGCTTTTTTTCTTTTATGGAGTATTCACCTTCGTCCATGTAGAAATCACGTTTTCATGTAAACGTACACACACACACACAGACACACACAATATCCCTTTGTTTTGTGTTGGAGACCACATTGCTTTGACAGGCAACTTGGACTTGAAATTACAAATGTTAAAGTGAAGATGACTCTTAAAATACCGCATGGCCATGTTTGATTTTTTTTTTACAATATAAAGACCTATTGGTAAATATTCATTCACATATCCTTTCCAATCAACTTACTTGAACACGCCGACACCACACGAAATTTTCAATTAGTTGCATGACAGAAACAATTTCATCTGAATTATGTAGGACTTTATAAAGAATTGGACTTCACGAATATTTCTCAATATTACTTCAAGTCGCTACTTAACATTATTTTCGTTGTCGATCACTGAAAATGAGAATGGAATCTGGTTGAAACGATTCCCAATTTATCTTTGTAACTGTATATTGATCGAATCCACGCGGCCACTCGTGGGAAGTTGAATAGCGCTATCAGTCACTTGACGTATATAGCCAAAAAACTGAATATCAATGTAAATTTGTGTTGTGTATAGCATACATAGATAGATTTAAGTTTCGCACAAGATCATCGGATCTTCCGTGTGGCAGAATCGCTTAGCACGCTGCGTGTTTATAATGCCCGACCGGAAGGAGAGAAGTTAATCGAGTCCCGCAGGACTTTTCCCTTTTATTTCTTTTTTTCTTTTTTTTTCTGCAGTTCAGCTTCACTCTTATGTCATGAACACAGCTACTCTATTTCCCTTGTTTTGCATTGGAGTTTGGAGGTTGGGTTTGCTTCATTAATTTGTCACACTTAATGTTGTAAATTGCCCCTTGTTACAGTGTCCCGCTTGCCACCTTTCGTTTGCTCTTTCCTTTTCTCTTCATTGGTTATTGTTATACTGTAGCAGGATAGGTAGGAACATGTACGTTTAAATAACTTGCAGGAATGGGAGCTGAATTGATTAACTCTAGTCCAGGTGTATGGCGTCTCGCTCATCTCTTTGAAATTCCAGATTGTTATTGTTTGACCTAATAACGGAGTTGTAGACAGGTTTTATGTTACTATAGAGGTATCTTGTGCCACATGAGTGGAAGGCATCACTGTTTAGTGGTAGTAATGAACTTTTTCATGTTGTATATGGTATAAAGATATAAATTTCACATCCAATCTTCGGGACAGCCGTGTGGCTTTATAGTCACTTGGCGCGCTGCATGGTCATTACACACCACCTTAGGACGAGATGTTTGAGACCCGCAGGACGCTATTATTTTTTTTCTCCCTCTTTCCTTGTTTTTCTTTTGGCAGTTCAGCTTCATTCCGATGTCATTACCCCACGACACACAGTCACTCAAGTTCCCCCTTTTTTTGTCGGAGGCTGGAGGTTGGATTTGCTTCATTTATCATACGTAATGTTGTAAATTGCCCTTGGTATACAGTGCCCCGCTTGCCACCTTTCGTTTTCTCTTTCCTTTTCTCTACGTTTGTTCCTGTTACACTGCACAAGACAGGTCGGAAAATAATTTACATAACACAACCGGAGCAGGAATGGCAACTGAATAAATTAACTCTAGGCCAGGTGTATGGCGTCTCGCTCGTCTCTTTCAAATTCAAGTTGTTATTGTTTGACCCAATAACGGAATTGTAGACAGGTTTTATGTTGCTATAGAGGTATCTTGTGCCACATGAGTAGAAGGCATCACTGTTTAGTAGTAGTAATGAACTTTTCATGTCCCTCCTTGTCAATTATAGTGTGTTCAAAGGGGTTGTGTGTCTATCTGCCAAAGAAAAGGAAAACCTTATTTTTGTCATGGCTATTTCTCTATACGTAACCGTAGGTGATGAGTATTGTTGGTATCTGAGCAGTGAATAGCACAGCATCAGGCTAAAATCCCCCTTAGTTATACGCGCTAAGCGTTCAATTTGATATATCTTTATTTATGTAGTCAATCACTGCTAATGGAGTTACAGAATTATGTTATGACACCTTTCACTGAAAGTTTGTAAAGCAAAGTTTATAGACAAGGCAAGCAATTGTACATGAATAATACCAATGATTTCAGAGGGAAATTATGGTATACCTAAATGTAAGGGTATCATTGCTTTGGAATTGCTGAGACAATATCTTGGCACGAGGGCTTCCACCTCTAATAACTGATCCCTTTGAAGATGTGTCGGTCACGGGTGATCGTCATGATTCGTCTTTCACGTAGAAGCTTCCGTTCCACACTCTTAGTTCGAGAAGACTTACCATCATACTTCAAATTGTGATTAAAGGTAAAGACTCAAAATCAGACAAGTTGACGTGTTATGTCTATGGGAGGTGATTTTTTTTTAAACCATGCAATGACTTGACAACGTTTAAGCACCTTTATTTCAGCTGATTTTGCTCCATTTCCTCTCAAACTTAAGTATGTGGTAGCTCAGACAATAAGCTGCAGTAATCATGCATTTTATTTTTTCAAATCTCCTCATCAGGTTGATAATTTTGCAGCTAAAAACTGAAAATGAGAATGGAATGTGGACCAAACGATTCCTGAATCATCTTTCACATTATAAGCTTACGTTCCTCAAATTTCAAATTTTCTCGTCAAGACGTACATGGCCGAGAGGATAAAGGCGACGCACAGTGGGCCAGAGAGATACCAAAGTGCGCCAAAAGTCACTTTGGGCACTTGGGATTTTTTAATTTTTGACATGCGCTCTTGAGAGGCAATACTTTGAAGAATATATCATTAAAATATTTAAATCAGGTATGTACATTAAAGGGGTATATTTCCTACCTGAAGTAGCAAAATACAATATTTTAAGAGTTTCAAAGCAAATTGTAACCTCTTTAATAAATAAGTAATTTCAACATGTAGTTTTTGAGATATCAACCTGTAATTTCTCCCACATATTTCTCAGAGTTCATTTTACGTTATGAATGCCGTAAAATGCAAAGAAACCTAATGTTCATGAATATTTTATGCTAAATATCCTGGAAAAGAGGCTAATTATTTGTCTTTTTAATATACCCTAATGAAAAGTTTAGATTGCCACGGATTTCCAACTAAATTCTATTACCACCACATTCCCTGATGTCTCAGCTTTAAGCTGATACCAGATTTGGCTGCCACCTTTTGCCACTTTTTGTGTTAGAGCCGATTTTCCGCGACACATTACGTCCATTCTGGATCTTGCAGCCGCTTAGGAACGCTGTTATATCATACGGGGCCGCATGAGGGCGGCATTTTTTTTTTATTTGTTTTTATTTTTTCTCGCACGTTAAAGGCACAGAAACATGAATAACACTGAATAAGAGGCAAACAGAGTTATCAAATACATGTATAGGGCTAGTCCGGCACATAATAGACCCCTCCTCCGAAGATAAAAGAGTACATAATTGCACATAGCCATGGCCATATAGCCATATTGTCCATAATTGTCGTAGCCACTACTGTAAACATAGCTATTCCCACTGCGATACATATTGTATGGACACCTAAATACTTCGATCCTACTCTTGTCATATGCAGATAGAACGTTATACACCAAAACACAGAGAATTTGTTATCATCGGTTAATCGTTGGAAGCAAAGTCTGTTGCTTTCCGGCCGCTCAGCGAAGTGTATAGGATCGCAGTTTGTGAATCCGATTGCAGGTCAATGTCAGACATTGCTTGCGTGATCCTCATCGGACGATCTTGCCTCATCGGATCACGCCCGACCTGTCTGACATTGACCTGATAGGCGACTAATACAAGTCGGATTCATCAGACTGTGATCCCATACACTCTGTGGGTTGTCGAAAAAGAAAAAAAAAAATCATTGTGGAACGTGGATGAATTTATAATTTCATAAGATAGTGATTCCGATGAATTTTTCATTAAAAAAAAAAATCTTATTTTAGCTTTTCCAAGTAAACTTTCATCCACGGCAGACTCATTCTTAGCTGCTAAGTCATAACCTTTCATTTTCCTGATTACTGACTTCACAATTTGTTATCTTTCCATTAAAATTAGACAA
Source organism: Diadema antillarum (assembly GCF_040938485.1). NCBI lineage: Eukaryota > Metazoa > Echinodermata > Echinoidea > Diadematoida > Diadematidae > Diadema > Diadema antillarum. The sequence continues at coordinate 236,485 of NW_027272395.1, forward strand.
AATGGTTTTTGCGCTTGTATGAATTGATATTGCATAGGCCTAAGGTTATATATGAAGTAGAGAGATAAGAACTATATCGGAGATTGATTTTATATCGCACATTATGTCCTGCTAGAATTAAGTGTATTCATAAATTCACCCAAACGTACAGCGGACATCATAAACTTATATTTTAACAAGTTTACACGGACAACAGTATCATTTTGCAGTACGTGTGTAATATGGAACTTTCAGCATAAATTCGATTCTTTTAACAAAACCCGAATGTTTATACACTTTTTATGACATGTAAGCATCGTGTATTCAATGGTAGTATAAGCAGTGTCAGTGAATGTGAAAAGATAAATTAATCTTTAAAGAAAAAAAATAACAGCCTAAGATTTGCATTGCTTTATTTGTCATTAACTTACAGACAGATTTTTGGTAGCCAATGAAAAAACAGCATCACAGTGACGTCATATGAGTTTGAAATTATGTTCAATCAATTCTACGCCCCGAATTACCCTAAGACACCAAATTTGGGTAAAAAGAAACCACGGCATATAATTTTGGCGCACTTTGAGTTCATTCTGGCCCACTGTGCGACGTCACAAGAGACGTGATGTTGCACACGTACGGGTTCGAACCCCAAAGGAGCACGAAACAAAATACTTATATCTTTTGCTTTTTTTCTTTTATGGAGTATTCACCTTCGTCCATGTAGAAATCACGTTTTCATGTAAACGTACACACACACACACACAGACACACACAATATCCCTTTGTTTTGTGTTGGAGACCACATTGCTTTGACAGGCAACTTGGACTTGAAATTACAAATGTTAAAGTGAAGATGACTCTTAAAATACCGCATGGCCATGTTTGATTTTTTTTTTACAATATAAAGACCTATTGGTAAATATTCATTCACATATCCTTTCCAATCAACTTACTTGAACACGCCGACACCACACGAAATTTTCAATTAGTTGCATGACAGAAACAATTTCATCTGAATTATGTAGGACTTTATAAAGAATTGGACTTCACGAATATTTCTCAATATTACTTCAAGTCGCTACTTAACATTATTTTCGTTGTCGATCACTGAAAATGAGAATGGAATCTGGTTGAAACGATTCCCAATTTATCTTTGTAACTGTATATTGATCGAATCCACGCGGCCACTCGTGGGAAGTTGAATAGCGCTATCAGTCACTTGACGTATATAGCCAAAAAACTGAATATCAATGTAAATTTGTGTTGTGTATAGCATACATAGATAGATTTAAGTTTCGCACAAGATCATCGGATCTTCCGTGTGGCAGAATCGCTTAGCACGCTGCGTGTTTATAATGCCCGACCGGAAGGAGAGAAGTTAATCGAGTCCCGCAGGACTTTTCCCTTTTATTTCTTTTTTTCTTTTTTTTTCTGCAGTTCAGCTTCACTCTTATGTCATGAACACAGCTACTCTATTTCCCTTGTTTTGCATTGGAGTTTGGAGGTTGGGTTTGCTTCATTAATTTGTCACACTTAATGTTGTAAATTGCCCCTTGTTACAGTGTCCCGCTTGCCACCTTTCGTTTGCTCTTTCCTTTTCTCTTCATTGGTTATTGTTATACTGTAGCAGGATAGGTAGGAACATGTACGTTTAAATAACTTGCAGGAATGGGAGCTGAATTGATTAACTCTAGTCCAGGTGTATGGCGTCTCGCTCATCTCTTTGAAATTCCAGATTGTTATTGTTTGACCTAATAACGGAGTTGTAGACAGGTTTTATGTTACTATAGAGGTATCTTGTGCCACATGAGTGGAAGGCATCACTGTTTAGTGGTAGTAATGAACTTTTTCATGTTGTATATGGTATAAAGATATAAATTTCACATCCAATCTTCGGGACAGCCGTGTGGCTTTATAGTCACTTGGCGCGCTGCATGGTCATTACACACCACCTTAGGACGAGATGTTTGAGACCCGCAGGACGCTATTATTTTTTTTTTCTCCCTCTTTCCTTGTTTTTCTTTTGGCAGTTCAGCTTCATTCCGATGTCATTACCCCACGACACACAGTCACTCAAGTTCCCCCTTTTTTTGTCGGAGGCTGGAGGTTGGATTTGCTTCATTTATCATACGTAATGTTGTAAATTGCCCTTGGTATACAGTGCCCCGCTTGCCACCTTTCGTTTTCTCTTTCCTTTTCTCTACGTTTGTTCCTGTTACACTGCACAAGACAGGTCGGAAAATAATTTACATAACACAACCGGAGCAGGAATGGCAACTGAATAAATTAACTCTAGGCCAGGTGTATGGCGTCTCGCTCGTCTCTTTCAAATTCAAGTTGTTATTGTTTGACCCAATAACGGAATTGTAGACAGGTTTTATGTTGCTATAGAGGTATCTTGTGCCACATGAGTAGAAGGCATCACTGTTTAGTAGTAGTAATGAACTTTTCATGTCCCTCCTTGTCAATTATAGTGTGTTCAAAGGGGTTGTGTGTCTATCTGCCAAAGAAAAGGAAAACCTTATTTTTGTCATGGCTATTTCTCTATACGTAACCGTAGGTGATGAGTATTGTTGGTATCTGAGCAGTGAATAGCACAGCATCAGGCTAAAATCCCCCTTAGTTATACGCGCTAAGCGTTCAATTTGATATATCTTTATTTATGTAGTCAATCACTGCTAATGGAGTTACAGAATTATGTTATGACACCTTTCACCGAAAGTTTGTAAAGCAAAGTTTATAGACAAGGCAAGCAATTGTACATGAATAATACCAATGATTTCAGAGGGAAATTATGGTATACCTAAATGTAAGGGTATCATTGCTTTGGAATTGCTGAGATAATATCTTGGCACGAGGGCTTCCACCTCTAATAACTGATCCCTTTGAAGATGTGTCGGTCACGGGTGATCGTCATGATTCGTCTTTCACGTAGAAGCTTCCGTTCCACACTCTTAGTTCGAGAAGACTTACCATCATACTTCAAATTGTGATTAAAGGTAAAGACTCAAAATCAGACAAGTTGACGTGTTATGTCTATGGGAGGTGATTTTTTTTTAAACCATGCATTGACTTGACAACGTTTAAGCACCTTTATTTCAGCTGATTTTGCTCCATTTCCTCTCACTTAAGTATGTGGTAGCTCAGACAATAAGCTGCAGTAATCATGCATTTTATTTTTTCAAATCTCCTCATCAGGTTGATAATTTTGCAGCTAAAAACTGAAAATGAGAATGGAATGTGGACCAAACGATTCCTGAATCATCTTTCACATTATAAGCTTACGTTCCTCAAATTTTCTCGTCAAGACGTACATGGCCGAGAGGATAAAGGCGACGTCACAAGAGACGTGATGTTGCACACGTACGGGTTCGAACCCCAAAGGAGCACGAAACAAAATACTTATATCTTTTGCTTTTTTTCTTTTATGGAGTATTCACCTTCGTCCATGTAGAAATCACGTTTTCATGTAAACGTACACACACACACACAGACACACACAATATCCCTTTGTTTTGTGTTGGAGACCACATTGCTTTGACAGGCAACTTGGACTTGAAATTACAAATGTTAAAGTGAAGATGACTCTTAAAAAACCGCATGGCCATATTTGATTTTTTTTTTACAATATAAAGACCTATTGGTAAATATTTATTCACATATCCTTTCCAATCAACTTACTTGAACACGCCGACACCACACGAAATTTTCAATTAGTTGCATGACAGAAACAATTTCATCTGAATTATGTAGGACTGTATAAAGAATTGGACTTCACGAATATTTCTCAATATTACTTCAAGTCGCTACTTAACATTATTTTCGCTGTCGATCACTGAAAATGAGAATGGAATCTGGTTGAAACGATTCCCGATTTATCTTTGTAACTGTATATTGATCGAATCCACGCGGCCACTCGTGGGAAGTTGAATAGCGCTATCAGTCACGTGACGTATATAGCCAAAAAACTGAATATCAATGTAAATTTGTGTTGTGTAAAGCATACATAGATAGATTTAAGTTTCGCACAAGATCATCGGATCTTCCGTGTGGCAGAATCGCTTAGCACGCTGCGTGTTTATAATGCCCGACCGGAAGGAGAGAAGTTAATCGAGTCCCGCAGGACTTTTCCCTTTTATTTCTTTTTTTCTTTTTTTTTCTGCAGTTCAGCTTCACTCTTATGTCATGAACACAGCTACTCTATTTCCCTTGTTTTGCATTGGAGTTTGGAGGTTGGGTTTGCTTCATTAATTTTGTCACACGTAATGTTGTAAATTGCCCCTTGACACAGTACCCCGCTTGCCACCATTCGTTTTCTCTTTCCTTTTCTCTTCATTTGTTCTTGTTATACTGTAGCAGGATATTTAGGAACGTGTACGTTTACATAACTAACATGAATGGGAACTGAATTAATTAACTCTAGTCCAGGTGCATGGCGTCTCGCTTATCTCTTTGGAATTCCAGGTTGTTATTGTTTGACCAAATAACGAAGTTAAAGACAGGCAGGGAAGGAAGTGACTTGATATTGCTTCATAATGAGGAATTTCGGGCAACACCTTTCCAAGTGTAGTGATTATGACGGGGTTCTCTGTCGTTTATTTTCGTCATGGCTGTTTCACTAGTTAGCCATAGGTGATATATGTTGCTGGCATCTTGGAGAATAGAACAGATCAGTACCAAACTGGAATAGCCCTATAAGCAATGTGGTAAGCGTTCAATTTTTTGCATTATCTTTCTTCTTTAAAGTCAATCACTACTGATCGAAATACACACTATAATATGACACGTTCCACTGGTAGTTTAGGAAAAGGGAGTTAATACACGATGCAATGATAAATGTGCTACCATTGATTTTAGAGACGTCATTGTGGTGTGGTACTGGTGATGGTAAGGGAACCATAGATTGCTTTTAAAGTAATGAGACAATCATTGGACCTTTGCATCAACACCGTATTCCCATCTAGAATATAATGCGGCGTGCGGCGTTTTTCAAAATCCTGACGTGGACATTTTCTTTTTCTTGTTTTTAATTTACGAATGTTATATCTAAATTTGTTTCTTTCCCCTAACATTTTTTTTGGTTGAATATAAAGTTGGACGTTCCTTGACCGAGTCGAAGAGCAGCGATTTAGTTACAGTTTCAATGCATCTTGTTTACCATCTTCTCTGACATTAAATTGATGGTTTTTATATTTGACATTGTCTGTCTATTTGCCTGTTTATGCTCATAAAACACTGCTATAACAACTAATACCTTTGCTTCACTTGTCACACGCAATGATATGGATTGCAGTTGTGCATGCAGTTTTACTTCTGCCACCTCTCGTTTTTCTCTCCCCTTTTCCCTCACTTTGGTTTTGTTATACTGCAGATGGGAATGATTACACTAAAATAACCCAACTTGAAGTAGGAATGAGAACTGAATAAATTAACTCTAGGCCAGGTGAATATAGCGTCTCACTCATCTCTTTGAAATTTCAAGTTGTCATTGTTCGACCAACGGAGTTGAAGACAGGCTTTATGTTGCTATAGAGGTATCTCGCGCCACATGAATGGAATGCATACGCTGTTTAGTATTAGTAATGAATTTTTTCATGTCCATCCCTGCCAATAAAAGTGAAGTGTGTTTGACGGGGTTCTGTGTCATTCTGCCTATGAGAAAAGAAAGTTTTATTTTCGCCATGGTTGTTTCTCTATGCGTGGCCGTGGGTGATGGGTGTTGTTGGCATCTGGGCAGTAAAGAACCGAGTATCATGCTATAATACCTCCCCCCTTAGGTTCTAAGCGTTCAATACGGTGATATATCTCTCTTCTTTATCATGTCAATCACTGCTGATGGAATTACAGAGTTATGTTATGACACGTTTCACTCAAAGCTTAAAAAACAAAGTTTACGCAAGATACAAGCAATGGTGCATGAGTCCTATAGGCCATTGATTTTAGATGAGAAATTATGATATGCCTATAGTAGGGGTGTCATTGATTAGGAATTATTAATGACACGATTAAGCACTCCTTCCACTTCTAACTCTCCCCTTTGAATGTGTGTCGATCACGTGAGATCGTCATAAATTATCATTCACGTATAAGCTTTCGTTCAAAGTGTACTCTTAGTTGGAGGAGACCTATAGTTCCATGGTTAAAGGCGATGTCTCTTTCGCTGGAGCCGTACGTTTGGCCCGTTTTTCTTTTGCCCTTTTCTCTTTAATTGAGGTATCACTTTCGTCCAGGATAAATCACATTCTCATGTAAACAGACTCATTTGCTCTGTATCCCTTGTTTTGTATCGGAGGCTTCATTGGTTTTACTGCTGGTAAATCTCACAGGCTTGTATATAGCTGTAAGAGCTCTCTGAACTGATCATTATGATAGCAAGATTAGAGGGAGTCATATTGGTTATGTAAATAATGGTCAAAGGTCATGTTTTAAAAGGCCACTGTTAAAGCCAGGATGGTTATAAACACTTAATTGTCATGTTTTATTTGTACGTGCCGAGGATCCCTTGGACCCCGTTTACAGTGTGAGGCTCGGCCGCGCCGAGCCCACCTTCATTTCGGTGTAAACGCGCAAAAGGCCAAATGCGGGGCCAAATTTGGCCTCGCATTAGGCCACGCTCTGGAGGTGGTCTCGGCCGCGGCCGAGCCGCGGTCGCGCCCGGCCTTTTTCTCAGTGTAAACGCAAACTGGGCTAAATGCGCGGCCAATTCTAGTCTGGCTTCCAAACCCTCGCCTGTACTATTTCGCTATTCGGGATATTAACCACTGCAACGTCGAAAACTAGTATAGTTGAAGGTGGTTTTGTCCTGCAAAGGATTTTCTCCTTCGGCAAAAGCCTTTGCCCGAACGGCGACTTCGTCGCCACGGAATTCAGTTGGCAAAGGATCTGAAAACCAGACTATACCAAATTGCGTTTGTTTACAAGTAGAGCGCCACTACGACAAAATAATGAAAGGTTTGAATCAAAAGCGCGGTCGAGTCCGGCAGTGTAAACGGACTAAATTGCGGGGCTCGGCCTCGCAATTGAGGTTGGCCGCGGCCGCGGCTCCGCCCAGCCCCGCACCGTTAACGGGGTCTAAGTTTATGCACTGTACGTACTCAAAAAGTCCGTAAATCAACTTAGTCGCACACGCACAGAATTTCCACCTAGTTTGTGTGACAGAAAAACAAATGTGATCTGAATAATGTAGGCCCAAAAAAGTTCAACTAAGTATCTCATTATAACTTCCAGGTGCTATATTGCATTCTTTTCTTTGTCGATCACGGATAACCGATATCTGATGACCCCAAGCGTATCACCTAACTCGTCTTTAAAGTGACGAGTTTCATGTCTCGTTTTCTTTATTTTTATCTCCTTTTTCCTTTCAAACAAATTCATATTCCCATGACAGTGAAGAGAGGTAGGGATTCTACTGCACACACAAATGACGAGTGGACTATGGTGCTGTAAGGTGACTTGACGTTTATTTGCACGGCGTACCTCAGCCGATCGAAGCAAGTCAAAAACAGAGCAAACAACCAAACAGCCAAAACAGCCCCTGTATATAAACAGAGCAGACAAATCAAAACACGGTCAGCATCATGGATAGCAACAATCCAACATTAATCCTTTGACAACTTGTTCAGGATGGCAAACTACCAAACAATTGTATCATATCAATGCTCACAGAATTTCCCTGTCAAATATTCATCTCAGAGCTAGACTGATATCCCATCCCTAGCCTTTCACAATAGGAATATGAAATTACATACAATCAAGTTTCTCATATGCATAGTGTATATAGGATGGCTAAAATATCATGCATTAATGTGAAACATACTCTTAGAAGTGTGGTAAAATGCAACTGAGTTTCCATCGTCTTAACTCTTCTAACATCTAGCAGTACCCATACAGATCATATCAAAGAAGAACTGCAAAATCTTCTTGAAATAGTGACATACAAAAATATGCCAAAACAGTCAATGGAATAGATCACTCAATCCTTCCCCTTAACTGGATAACCTTCACTATGTTATCGATAGACTAGATTACAGTATACAGCCGTATTTCTATTGAATGCAATAGATAACAAATAGGCAGCCAATTACTGCTAAAATTCCTGTCACTGCATATAGTCATTTCCAAGTAGTAACTAAGGCTGTTCTCAGTAACTAGAACAATACATGTCAGCAGATTAGATATCGTACACATTTCCTACTATAATAAAGTTTGAATCTGAGCGGTAGCTATGTGTACTTGTACAGTCACTTGCTTTGCACTTTGCACAAACGGCATAAGCATAACATTAAATTGAACTATCAAACTGTTCCACTTCTTATATTATTATACTGACTGACAGCCAACTGAGCAGTTGTGTTATATGACATACAAAAGTGTAAATGTGCACACGAAGACACTAGTTGCTATGATCTGTGTTTGAACTCACCGATCCAAATACTCAATCCAGCTAAAGTACGTACAGGTAGGAGACAACCTCCAGGTTCTTAACCCAGCTAGTACTGATTATGCTGTGACAATAAACATAACAAATGCGATGAATACTTGAGGTGCACATGTATACACACATGTCAGAGCATATTGTTCAACTCCTCTCTATGTGCCAGTATAGAACACATATACATGTATCTACTCTAGATTAAGCCAGAAATATAGTTACATCAAACTATAACAACCTAGCACATTAACTTGACTCTGCTCTAGTCTACACTGCATCTTCTGACACAGGCTGCATCTCCTTGCCTGTGTGACAGCTCTATAAGCTCTAGTGAATTATGCCTGAACTAGCACACCATTGCTTTTTGAACCATTCATCTTTGGTTTGATTACTGCTAGCATCAATTTTCCATCATCATCTTTTACCCAACTTAGTTACAGCAAAAGAACATACTATACATCCAAGCAGTCAGGATAGATCTACCATAATTTATCAATCTGACTTAACAATCTGACTTGATGCACAATTAAATCATGCTTAATTTGCACTCTTTGCCTCTGCAGTGATTATCCTCATTGTCTTACACATGGTATGTGCTCTAAAACACAACTGTGATTGTGCATCCAACATTAGTGCAGGCCTGGGACACACACACACACACACACACGCGCGCGCGCGCGCGCACACACACACACACACACACACACACCTATCATTATGTCAGTATCAGAGGCGGATCCAGGAATTCTGTAAAGGGGGAGGGCGCAACTAATATTTCTGGTGCCACTTCCGGGTTTCATTTTATTTTTTTATTTTTATTTCTTTTGTTTTCAACGAAAAATAAAGGGGGGCGTGCGCCGGTTGCACCCCCCTCTGGATCCGCCACGGAGTATGTACACAAGCTTAGGTGTGTGTAGAGCAAAGAGTTTATAACTTTCACGTGTGCATAAGTTTGAAGAGGTTTGCAAAATGCTACCAAACTTCTTTGTTGTCTTTCATAACATCATGAAACACATCAAAACCTAGAGTCTATTATTTTCACGAACACTTACTCATATCAGTGACATGGAATCTCTTTCTTGTGAGGGTGAAATCCGCCTCAAACGGAGAGCATGATGAGGAGCTGATGACAAGACTGCATCATCATTGTGACCCTAATTCTCAGACACATTAGCACAGCCACATGTAGCAGTACATTAGTCTTTATTACCAGACTCTCACATTACTTCAACAGTAACAAGTCGAGGGAATGTGTACTGTTCATATTAAGTTAAAAAAAAAAGAAATGTTGCGGAATTCTCTTCATATTTGCTTTTGGTTATACATGTTGTCGTTAAGTGACATCTTGACCTGTAGAAGTCTTTTCATCGAGCGGAGGCGGCACCGAAATTTTGAACGGGTTGTACAATTTTCTTCAAACTCTTCCGATGTGTTCTACTAATATTGCTGCGTTCACTCAAGTCAATTCAGTCCCATTCCTATCCATGTTTATTTCCAATACCGCAAATCATTTCAGATACACTGTACAACAATCCACATTATAATCATGTTTGAGTTTCTTTCCCCTTGAACAAAACATAGGATAAAAATTGCGACATCATGTCAACGGGTGCACGTCACGAGACCGACACCCACGAGTCATACAGCCCACGAGTCATTATTATAGCTCATAATTCATACAGCCCATTAGTTCGACACTAGACCCCGTTTATAGTGCGGGGCTGGGCCGAGCCGAGGAAGAGCCCAGCCTCAATTGCGGGGCCGAGCCCCGCAATTTTGTCCGTTTACACTGCCGGGCTCGGCCGCGTTTTTAATTCAAACCTTTCAATATTTTGTCGTAGTGGCGCTCTGCTTGTAAACAAACCAGTGCCGTATATTAAGAGAGTCTGGCCAACTCGGTTTTTGGCTTATGTGTTTTGAAGCCTGTGATTGGTCAAAAGCTGGTCCCGTGATCTACAGGCGCCATGTCGTTACCAAAGTCAATCACGCGGGCGCGAGCAAAGCTCATACGCAGTGCCCATTGTTCATTACGCGCAGCTACGCGCTAATTTTGTTTGCCTTTGGGAAATCCCCAATATCAGTCACGGTGCAGTGGAGATAATGAATTGTCATTGCCGTTGTCTACTTTATTGAAGTAGAAGGTATATAATATATTATTTTAAAGTTATTTTGATATGTTTCTGCTAAAAACTGATGATTTTTCATGCCTAAATTCCTGCCCAGCATGGCGTTGCTTGAACCACCTGACTCATGTGTAAATGATGCACCGCTTTCCGACAGAACCAAAACGAAGGAAAAAAAAAGTGGGAAATCAGTGTGCGACGGGAAAACTGTATGATATGTTTTCTGTGGATTCCTCACGGTGTCTTTCAGACTATCCAAGTTTTGATTTACATTTGTATGCCACCGCCATAACGTACGAAGTGTAGCCTGATGCATTTGTTTTGGTCGTCCGTCCGTCCTTCTGTCTGTCCTTCATTCCGTAATCATTTTTTGGACACCGTTTGTAATGAAACTGTTTGACATAAGATGCATGTGTCAATGGACGACAATGTCTTTAGCTTATAAACTTTTGTGTAAACACGCTCAAAGTGAAAGGTCAAAATCATGTACGTAATGGTTAAATTCTTAAAACAATATTACTATTTCCCACATATCTACATGCAATTTTTGAAGGTGAGTACATGTATTTCCAGACAAAACTTACTGCGGTGACTATGATTTTCTTGTGATTTATTTATTCATTTATTCATTTATGGGGGGGGGGGGTAGGGGGGGGGGTCATGGGAGGGGACCAAAGGTCAAGGATCAGTGTCAGGTAAAATGTTAAAATTCTAGTATCTATTGTTAAGATATTATTACCCAGTTCCTCCGTACCTTGGAGATTACCCAATGCAAAAACTTAAAACCAAACACGGTATTTGCATGCCATCATTACTACACAGTTACGCGTATAGGGAAAGATTTTGGCCATGATGGTCAATGGTCAAGTGAAAATAGTAAAATGACAAGATTTTCCACATATTTTTAAAATAACCACTCAAGGTATTGCCATGAAGTATAGATAGGTCAACTGACGAGTAAAAAAAGCTCAAATTCCTTAATACTTGCTCTCTTAAACAATAAAAGTAATCCATTCACACATAGTTCAAGGAAAGTAAACACTCGACGTATTATATCTTATGACAAACATGCCATTTTTTTCTGTCAATTACAATGTATATGAAACTGACGTGTAACGTTGTCAAGACGTACTCTACCGTATGTATCCCCCCCCCCCAAAAAAAAAAAAAATACAACCGGACTCTCCGCATTAAAAATAGTCAATCAATCTAAATTTCAGGTTATGAAACTATAACTCATTGCCCACATTATTTACAGAAAACCCCATTCGATTTTCTTCAGTGGTCAAAGAGAAATTAGGGGTTTTGTAGAGGATGTCAGAAATCTCTTCCCTCCAAGTTCTGTCTATTGTATTCTCACACAAGAGCATCGTCGAAGTGGAAGAATCAGACTCATGTCATGCTTTACAACAATCCACTTTTCTCTGTGACCGCTTTACTAAATTGAGAGCCAAGATATTATATTTTAAGACTCTGAAGTAGCATTAACACAGTTTAATCCTATTGGGAGTTATCAATGCGAAAATCTGATTTTCTTTTTTTCTTTTTTTTTTCTTTTTTTTTCTTTTTTTTTTTTTTGGGGGGGGGGGGGGTTACTGTACACCTGCTAAGAGAACAATTTATGGCTGAGGTATATGCCGGTAGCCATTTGGACAATTTTATTTGTTTTTTAACTTATTTCATATCTATATATTAAATGGTCCTGATCGTATAGTTTATATTTGGTACGGATGTCACTGAGGATATCCCTCATCATCATAATATCTTATCCAGGTATTTGTGCTTTCGTTCAATTACAGGTCTTTTTAAAAACTATTTCTAAACAATTTGAGATCATTAGTTACATACCTTAATACGCACTTGCCGATGACGTTTCATGTTGTACATTGTACATAGGCGTATTTCTTTTGGATTACATACTAGTAGGCCTTCATGTCTGTTTCATACATAACTATATGGTACTAAATACATAACTATATGGTACTAAATACATAACTATATGGTACTAAATAGGATGGTAATTGATGGTTATTTACGTGCAAAGCAGTAATAACTGTGGAATTCGTCTATTGCCTGTGCACTGCTAGAATTGTAAATTTATTTATCATTTTGTTGTGCAATATTCTTGTTCCCTGGACAGCTTGCTGAATACAATATAGCATACAGTCTAGGAAAGTGTATGACACGGCATACTCTGAATTCTTCTTTTATTTTTACAGCAAAAAAAAATTATCATATTTATATTCTAGAATTATGTCCTTTAGACAGCTTCCCTATTGATACCTGGGTGCTCAGTGTCTACAATGATCTATTTGAAAGTGTAAAAATGATTGACAATTGTTGGCTTTGTACAACATGGATGGAATGAAAGAATGTCCCTTCCCCAACCTACACCCTTTCTCTCTCTCTCTATGAAATAAAAAAGTCAAGCAACACAGTGCCTTGCGCCTTTGGGACGCCTGCGCGTAACGCTAACCCCCAAGCGCACACGCTAAAACCTTAAGCGCACTGTACGCTGGGTAACGACATAGCGTCCAATTTATGAGTTGGCCAGACTCTCTTAATATACGGCACTGAAACAAACCAGTGCCGTACGGCACTGAAACAAACGTAATTTGGTATAGGCTGGTTTTCAGACCCTTTGTCAACTGGATTTCGTGGCGACGAAGTCGCCGATCGGGCAAAGGCCTTTGCCGAAGGAGAAATCCTTTGCAGGACAAAACCACCTTAAACTATACTAGTTTTCGACGTTGAGGGGGTTAATATACTGAATAACGAAATAGAACTGGCAGAGGGTTTGGAAGCCAGACTAGATTTGGCCGCGCATTTGGCCCACTTTGCGTTTACACTGAGAAAAGGCCGGGATCGGCCGCGGCCGAGCCGCGGCCGAGACCACCTCCAGAGCGTGGCCAAATGCGTGGCCAATTTGGGCCCAGCATTTGGCCTTTTGCGCGTTTACACTGAAATGAAGGCGGACTCGGCCGTTGCCGAGCCGCGGCAGAGCCTCGCACTGTAAACGGGGTCTACAGCTAACAAGGCCCGCGAGACCGACACATTAAGCCCCGTGTTGTAGGCCTTTCTGTCGAACTCGTGGGCTGTTTTTACCGAGTGTCGAACTCATGGGCTTTTTTTGCCTATATATATAGTGTCGAACTCATGGGCTGTATGACTCGTGAGTTGTATGACTCATGGACCTGTTTTCAATGTCGAACTCGTGGCCTGTATGACTCGTGGGTGTCGGTCTAGTGGGATGACCCCATGTCAACAATGCAGGAACCTCATCTGCAAGATATCTGCATGTCCTCATCGCGTGTATGTCGTTATCCTACTTTAAAAGACCTGTAATTTTGCTTGAAAATTTCATCGCTTGGTATTTTCCTTTGAGAGTTTGCAATGGAGGTGATCTGCTTGTCCTATGTAGAACAAAGCGTTATCATTCCAAAATGTAATCGTAAGGAGTTACAAACTGTACTATAAATAGAAGAAATAGATAGCTTAAAAATCATTATAGACCCATCATGACCAAAATAGTGTCATTTACAATACCCACTGCTAGAGAGGATGATAATGACAACAATATGATAATATTTGAAATTCAAGATAATCCATGAATACCACAACACTATACATACTCGATTGTTACAGACCTATATCATTATAGGTTTTCCCGGCCAATTTCGCACTTTTGTCAGTCCAATTCCTAATTGCTGCATTCAATTTTGCAAAAGCTTAGATGACATGTTTGGTAGTTCAATTTTATGATCTCTTCATTCAAATTCATTTTGGAGCATTCAAATTACCTTTAGCCTCATTCTAATTAACACTTTTTCAATTAAAATTCGTAAAACAAGCACCATTTCGTTATTCGTTCATTCAATTCAGAATGATATAGTCACGTGATCACGGACATGCCACACTCGTTCATTCAAATTCATTTTGGGGCATCCAATTTAACATCTTTTGCAGTCAATTTAGCAAGCATGTTTATGCTTTGGTTCTTTCTTTCTTTTTTTTTCAACATAGTTATTGTTTTGCAAGCGTCATTACATTTCACATTTTCGTACTTATTTTAGAGATTTTGGCAACAGTTTTTTTGTCTTCAATGTGCTTAGTGATTCTTCCAGTCCGAAGATATAGTGCATCATGTGGCCACAACTTATCTGGCCGTTGAGTGCTATAATCCGAGTGTGTCGGCCAGTTCTAGGAAGTCAAGGTTATGATTATCATATGTTTCTATAATTCTTTTTCTGTCTTCTTGAGAAATACGTCTGTATCTAACTTGTGCTGTCATGACTGAAAGAAGATGAAATTAATCTGTAGTATTGGTACATGTAGGCCTAAAATGAAATGTATGAAATAAAAGGGGCGTTGCAGATCAACAAACTCGAGTTATGTATGGTCAAAATATGATACTTTTACTGCTTAACAGTGCGTGGATGAAACAAAAAGTCACATAGAAATACACGTTTAAATGTTATCATCTTTTCAAAAAAAGAAATAACATGACGTTAATTTGAATGAACATGTTAGGAATTTGACTGCCCATACGCGAAATTGAATGACTGAAATACCCCTTTCGGCCATTGTTGGCGAATTTAAATGACTGAAGAGCACGTGCCAATTTGAATGCTCGTTTTACGAATTCGAAAGGCACATGTGCAAATTTCATTGATCGAAATGCTAAATTGAACGACCAACTTGCAATTTCGAATAACAGAATGTGCAGTGACGAAGATTTTCGCTAAATTGAATGAACCTTTTATCAAATGGACTGACAAAAGTGCGAAATTGGTCGGGAAAACCTATACTATAACAGAGGATGTAATGCCACCATTATTCCCCGGCCATTATTACCACTGATTACTTAAATTTCGTGTTGGCAATCAATCGTATAAGCAGCATGAGTGTATAACAACTACCGTAACACCACCTCGTGTTAAAAAAAGAAAAAAATAACCATACTGTTTATGTCATTGTTGACCATGATATAATTATAAAGATCATGTGTTCAAAGAAACATAAAAAGACCCCCCCCAAAAAAAAAAAAAAAAAAATCACTATTATACAGAATCTGCCCTTCTCAGTTCTCAGCGCACTGGACCATCCATGTTGGATCAACAGTGGTTATCCCTTTGTAGAGCAATGGGGGACTAACTTGGTGTGCATGTATAGCTACGAGTCTGCAACATAGACACAAAATGTCCTCCCCATAATGTCCTTCCTGTGGGATAGCTATGGTTCACAACGAGATTTTTTGAATGTTCTCTGCAGCATTTCCTCGAAATCTTCGCCTATAGAACGACCCATTCACACACCTGTTGTGCTTATGCATAATGTGCGTGTAATGTATGAATAAATATTATGTAATAGATATATGTCATCTCATTAATCTCCATGCTTATATCACCCATAGTATGTTTAACACATTCTAAGACAAAGATTATATATTCCAGACATTTGCTAGACGCTGTGCTTGCAGATATCAATGTCGACGACAGCATAGATTTGAAGTACTCGTTTACACGGTTTCGTCACCATCAATGTTTATAAATTGACCTGGTCGCGCTTTGGTGCAACTATACCGATGCCTGGTTGCGTTCTGGGACATAAGATTCTGTTCAGATGCTGAAGTCACCTCCAACTTAGATCTGTTTGCCGCCTTCGAGAGCACACGGCATACGCTCTCTTCCGGAAAGGTTCGCCGACGAGCTGTTGCGCAGCTCTTTCGCGCACGTCGATTCCAGGTTCACCGGCGGCACACTGGCCTCTTTCAAACAGCGTACTCAGGCCTGCAATGGCTCCAGACTTGTTGCAATTGCCCATGTCACTTCCAACAATCTGCCATTTAGTCGAACCCATAGCGTTTGCTCTCCCACGAAACTGTTCCTCCTTGTTCGGCTGCCCGTCTCTATCGCACAAGTTATTTTCATCCTCGCTCACCAGTTCCTCAATTATAGATTCAGGAGTTAGTGTCAGAGCAGGCAAGTGGACTGATATCTCTTCCACCTCCTTGGTCAGAGGGAGTTCGAACTGTTGCCGCCGACGTTGCACAGCGTTTTCCGGTCGTGATGTCCTTACGTCGGCGGACTTTTTTGCGAGAAAATCTTCATGGCTCTGTGTCTGTTGTGGTCCCGTAACCAAATGCTCGTTCCTTTGCAGCGATTTTGGTTGTGGCAAGACCCATGAGGGGGAACACTGCAAAACTCCTGTGCACGGGAGAGTAAATCACAATTTTTGAATCCTTGATAAATCTTCAATATTACAATGTCGAGGTTTTTTACGCAAAGTACTTTCGCCTTTTCTGCCGGGAATATGACTAGTTTTCCTTTTCTCATTCTGTCATTTCTTAAAGCAAGCAAAGAAAATAGATGAATATAATCATGTCAGTAAAAAAAAACCCAAAGGTTTAATTGGTATCACACATTAGCTGGACTCTTATTCATATTCTTTAGAGTAAGACTGTGTGTAGCCGTGTGTCAAACCGTGTTATATGTGTATCATGTAAAATGACATTTATTTGATCTTGAATGTTTGTAGTGAATAAACTCTATTTGCGAAAAAAATACTTGTTTTCACAAACGCACGTATTCTATATTCAAATAAGTCAATTTCCACCGTGTGCATTGAGAGGGCAATGTGGTACAAAACACTGCGTAATGGTATATTTATAAACTTCAACAGAATTTAGGCCTACACAGTGGCGGATCCAGGTGAGGGCGCACCGGGCGCGCGTCCCCCTTTATTTTTTATTTTTTGTTCAAACGAAATACGTAAAAAGAAAAAATGGAGGGGGCGCATTCGCCCCTTTTCATTTTGTAAAGGCGCCCTGCCCCCTTTACCATGTGTACAGAATTCCTGGATCCGCCACTGCAACTTTTCTTCTTATCTGCATTTCATGAAACTGTTTCTTTAATGCATGAAAAGGCGGAAAAGTACACACACACACACAAACACACACACGCGCACACGCACACACACACACACACACACACACACACACACACACACACAATCACGTTTCAATACTCTTAAGAGGAAAGTTTGAGTCTCTATGCATGTTCTTCAAAAGAGATTTTCATGGTTAATATGATAGACAGTGTAGATACATCACAAGTTGAAGCAAACACATTTCGTTATGGTTCCTTTTCTTGTTCTTTACGCCACCATCATTTTGTTAATACATGTACCTACCCCATTTTTCTTTCGCCCTTTTATTCAGATCGAACCTCCTGATTTTTGCCAGCAAATCCAGAAGGAGGTCTATGTTTTCTTCCCCTATCACACCCCTCTTGAGGAAGATCTCAAAGAGCATGAACCCTGAAGTGATGCTCTCCTTTTCCATTTCACTGTTGATGACGTCCGACGACAGAAAGATCATGCGTTCGAGATCATTGGCGTCGAGACGATCGGCGACGGAGTAGAGCAGTGAGCGCAAGTTGTGTCGTACGGTGGGACTACGCAAAGGCGACCGCAAACGGACGCTCTGTTGCTCAGCCTCAGGCGAAACATGGGGTAAGTTCGAGCAATACGACATTTGGACTCTCTTGTGATCCGACGTTGGCAACGATCGAGGGACGCATATCACAGTTTCGCTACATTCATAGGATTATACGTGTATCTCAAATGTATAGGGTAGTGGATTATGAAAACAACATTACTCCGGTGTAGCTTCCAGTAAACTACCTTTGAAGTCCGCATGTCTTGTTACAACAAAAACGGCATGAGCGTAACTCGCGTGTGTTAGCTTATCGAACACAAAATATGCAGATTACAATGCTAATGTCACTCATCATTCCCCAGGCATCGGCAAGGCTTCATATAGTACATTGTATCACTGTCACGAGTGTGCAGTGTTGTCCCGATAACAGTATGCCTTTTCGTGTGCATACGGCGCGGAACAAAAGAAGGCACCAAAATGGCAAAAACGCCCCGAATGTCAACAATATCGCTCCAAAGGTTACCAGCGTGGAGCATGGAGGCCTCTGGATCTCGGCAATATTAGGCCTAAATCGAACCCCAAAATTTACTTTATTTACAACAAGACCTGCTTCCACAATCCAAGTTTGTTGAAAGTCATATAAATCCCTTTAGCAAACGTCATTACATTTTGCATGGTTGAAAAATAATGTCAATTCAAACTGTATTTTTTGGGGGGGGGTATTTTTTCAACAGAATGTACAATGATATGTGAACTTTGTCATGCATTTTACGAAAGTCTCCCAACATCGTGTAGGCCTATACGAAATCTTAACACGCCCCTAAGATTTTCTTAAATGAAATAACCCCCCCCCCCCCCACAAAAAAAAAAAAAAAAAAATCGTCAGTGGAGGATACGCTCCCCTGTTGTACCAAGAACAATGGTTGGTGTTTACATTCACACGGTCGGAATACATTCACGGGAAATTTATAGCGTTGCTTCCCCATTCATCAAAATGAAGCTTCCGGTTTTACTATTCTGAGGAAAGGTCTGAATGACATATTTCTTCATTATACTGTATATATATATATATATATATATATATATATATATATATATATATATCTAACCCTCTACTCCCGACCCAGCTCACCGCCCTGGGCTGGGGCTACCAGCGGCAGGGGATGGCTGGGCTCGCGCCCGGTCTGTAAGACGCGAGGGGATTTGGTTAGTGCACTCGTATAAATAGACACACCTGCCACATCATCAGCAATTCGTCAAGTTAATTTACGGACAAAAATTAAGAAAACGTTACATCAAATTCATAAAATTATTTGCCTTTTATTCAAGGGGAAAATCTCCTCTTGTTCAATCAATTTCTATCAATGATTACTTGACACTGGCGATTCAAACACTATTACACAATTTAACTGGGCATGCGCATTACAATCTCATCTCGGTTATTGTACTTACATACAGCTTCGGGTGCAAGTGCAAAAAGGGGGGGGGGGTTAATTGGGAGGGGAAATTGTCCGTGGATAACTGCAGTCATGTACGAAAGTCCTTCCTTCGCTCAGTCCTTTTCGCTGGCGCTACATGTAACTCTGCTGATGGCTGCCTTCGTCGCCTTCGACCCGTACCGCTTCCGTCGCACCGGCGGCTCGTCGCAGCATCTCCCTGACGGCTGGTATGCGGCTGCGTCGATCTGGCAGTCTGGGCTTCGCTTCACCTGCTCCTTGGCCTCATCGGGATATTAGAGGGCATCAGGGGTGGGGGTTGTACACAATTCACAATCACTTTTTACACAACTCGTCGGACAGTGGCACGGACAGGCGTTCCCATTCGAATCAGATTCCGATTTTCCGCTAATTATATCGTCATTCGAAATTACAAGCCGTTCCCCACATCAGAAATTAAAGTTCGGCCCACGGCACTACATATTAATAAATGGTCTGGCAAAAATCAATCATTGTTCAGGACGACGCCCCGCTATAATTCAATTCAGTCCACCTGTGTGTTGCCAAACGCGGTCTTTCCCCACAAACGTTCAGAAGGAAATTATGCCAACGGGCTACATCTTCAATTCTGCTGCTCTGAGGACTTCATCTTCGCTAAACTTTAAATATCTGACAGAGTTCTCTCTCAAACCGGGCAAAAGTTCTCGCAAAAATTGCTCGCAGAAGTCTCTCCCAAAATGTGTGCAGAAATCTGGGCGGAATTTCCCCAAAAGGGGTGCCGAAAGTTCCGTCCACCAAATCTCTCCAAAAATCTCCAACCTTCTCCAAAATTCTCCTGAAAATTCTGTCTTCTCCCTACAATGCATGCCCTTTTAAACTAACCCTTAAATCCCTCCTACAATTCCATTATCCAATCATTTTAATTAATTTTCCACACCTGAATTATTGACACCCCTCTTTCGACCAATCCGCTTACCTGTCCCCAACTTGACCCTCTCCTCTCACCTGCGTAACCTACCTGCGTTTCGAACCCAACCTGACACTCTCCCTTCCTCCTAATATTTATAAAACAAAACCTAGCTTCGCTACGAGCCCTTTAACTTACTCCTCCAGTAGGATTCCCGATTTAACTCGCACTACCACAATATTCTCATTAAACACCTCCCCTCCTTATTAAACATATACTCCTAACATCCTGCCGGTCCTATATATTTCTTTATCCCCTTAAAAATCACCTGATGTCTATCAAATGTCCTTCTTCTTTATTCCCTTGTCTGATTCCCTACAATGGCCTACCATGCCCTAAGCCCGCTGTCTGAACCTTATTCCCTTCCCTTTTATACCCTTTATTCATTCACCCTGTGCTTTGCCCTATCTTCTTCCTGACCCTCTAAATTCCTATTATTCCCTTTATAATGCCCATCCTATTCGGAAACCCCTTATTTTCAACTCGTTACATATATATACTATATGTATATATATATACATAATATATATATGTGTATATATATACTATATGTATATATACATATATATATATGTATGATATATATATATATATATATATATATATATATATATATACATATATATATGTATCAGCTTATGAAATGAATCTATGGTTATTGTATAAGGGTTGCAAAAGGGACACACGAAATAGCTGTTTTGTTGGTAGACAATGCGCTTTCCTCGCCAGGATAAAGCGTTTTTAGATCCATTGCCATTTTCGGTTTTTTTCATCACATTCACTTCTGTTCGTTTTTGATCAGTGACTACCAGGAAAGGCTGGTTGACTATCAGGTAAAGTCTGATTGACTATCAGGAAAAGTCTGATTGACTACGGGAAAGACCGTTGACTATCAGGAAAGTCTGATACAGTATTCCATCACGGACAAGGCACAACTACTGGCTGGGATGTCTCTTTGGGGGCCGGAGGTGTGAGGTTGCGTCAGTGGAAGACAAGATGAGGTGGGTCTCTGAACCGTTTATCTTCGTGATAGTAAATCGGAGCATGACGTTGGCAATGTAAGTTCATTGAAAAGCTATCAGGGATTCATTTTGTCATGTTTTTTAATACTGAATTCATCCTTTCATCTTTGGCTCTTCATGGAGGGAACCAGACCATGGATGCGTCGTTGCTACGCCTAACGCGCACAGACACTCTGCGCGGTTACCATGCACTGTGGCAGCAACTACCAGACTAGACGCATATCATCACAGGCAGGTTAGTTTTGACATCCGTCCGACCAGGAGCAGACGTATACCTTTGTGTGTATTCTGCTTCAGAAACGGATTTTAATCTAACATCACATCGCATCCTGGTCGCTGATGAAGAATGCGATGACTAACCTGCTTGGTGTCTTGTTTTTTTAAATCATGCGCTTTCCTCGCCAGGATAAAGCGTTTTTAGATCTATTGCCATTTTCGGTTTTTTTAATCATAATATATATATGTGTATATATATAAGTAACAAAGCTGCAACAAAGTTCATGCTGTATTCACCAACGGTTTATTTCTTCACACAAATTTTCGGGCGTCTCGCCGCCCTTTCTCAAGTGTTGATACTGAGAGAACAATAACAAAATTAAGCCATAACAATAGTATTGCAACCGTGTTACTAAGGATGCGCGCTTTAACGCATCCATGCTAGGCATCCTAACACCCAGCGCGCATCCTGGCAACAGTGCAATGTTACGTCATAATGAAATTACAATGAGTATAAAGCATACATGAAAAAACTTGGCACGACTGATACAGAAGTAATTCCTCTGAATACGCAGCTGCGGTGGTAATGTAAAAGCAGTGCATTATTTCTTTCAAAATTCAACATACACATAAATTAACTTTAATTCTAGTGTATAGATAATCTTTACATAATCTGAAATTATCATGATCAATATAAACATTCGATTTTTTTAAATCAAACTGAATCGTCACACTGATGGTTATGCAAAATATGTGCAAGCAGTTTACCATTCCTTTCAAACTTCAGCATACACATACATTAACTTCCAAATTCTGGTGAGTAGATAGTCTTTAAATAATCTGAGACTATAGCATGAATATGAAATACGTGAAAAATCATATTTTTCTTCTTTTGATTAAATAGATACGTCACAATACGTCTCGGAGTGGAAAAAAGACTGGTTCCAAGAAATGGTTAAAAGGAGCGTCAGCATTATATCACTCAAGCAATATAATGATAAGATCTATTGCAGCAGGGTATATGCGCTCACCTAATCACAGATACAGATATCACACTTGGCTCCGGCCACACCCTCCATCCGACGTCAGGGGACTGCAAAGAATGTAGTATACAGCCTTACATGCAAGCAATGTCCCCTGACTGTCTACATCGGAGAAACAACAAATTTTAGACAACGTTTCAACAATCACAAAAGCACAATCATTAGAAGTCAAACACAACATCCAGTCGCACAACACTTCAACAAACCAAATCACACACTAACAGATCTGCAATGTTGCATTTTATACAAGGACATGGAAGCATTTGAAGAAAGACACGTGAAAGAACTAAAAACAATCATCCGCACACGAAGCTTCCAGGGACAGGGCATGAACACAGATCTATCATGGCTCACGAACTACACTTTTTACAAGTAGGTGCGCCGCTTATTGTTGTATGTTCTCCCGTTTACCCTGCTGCAATAGATCTTATCATTATATTGCTTGAGTGATATAATGCTGACGCTCCTTTTAACCATTTCTTGGAACCAGTCTTTTTTCCACTCCGAGACCTATTGTGACGTATCTATTTAATCAAAAGAAGAAAAATATGATTTTTCACGTATTTCATATTCATGCTATAGTCTCAGATTATTTAAAGACTATCTACTCACCAGAATTTGGAAGTTAATGTATGTGTATGCTGAAGTTTGAAAGGAATGGTAAACTGCTTGCACATATTTTGCATAACCATCAGTGTGACGATTCAGTTTGATTTAAAAAAATCGAATGTTTATATTGATCATGATAATTTCAGATTATGTAAAGATTATCTATACACTAGAATTAAAGTTAATTTATGTGTATGTTGAATTTTGAAAGAAATAATGCACTGCTTTTACATTACCACCGCAGCTGCGTATTCAGAGGAATTACTTCTGTATCAGTCGTGCCAAGTTTTTTCATGTATGCTTTATACTCATTGTAATTTCATTATGACGTAACATTGTACTGTTGCCAGGATGCGCGCTGGGTGTTAGGATGCCTAGCATGGATGCGTTAAAGCGCGCATCCTTAGTAACACGGTTGCAATATATTGTTATGGCTTAATTTTGTTATTGTTCTCTCAGTATCAACACTTGAGAAAGGGCGGCGAGACGCCCGAAAATTTGTGTGAAGAAATAAACCGTTGGTGAATACAGCATGAACTTTGTTGCAGCTTTGTTACTTATCTTTTTATCTTGCCAACACGTGGACTACCTTATCAACATGTGTATATATATATATATATATATATATATATGTATGAGATATATATATATATATATATATATATATATATATATATATATATATATGTATGTATCAGCTTATGAAATGAATCTATAGTTATTGTATAAGGGTTGCAAAAGGGACACACGAAATAGCTGTTTTGTTGGTAGACTGTATCCAGGCCTTTGTTTGCACTAAGAACAAGAATCGTAATCTCTGTGATCACATGGTGATCAGTTGTATATATATCTATATATATGTGAATGTATGATGATGATGCAACAATCAATGAATGAAATATTTTTGAATAGTGTCAAATAAAGATGATTACATATTTTACACCCTGTGAGCTGTTCTCAAGAAATATCATCATCGTAAAACATCCCATCTCTACCTTCCATCAAATCTAACTGCAAAGACTGATGAGTGACGACTATCCATTTACTCGTTTTCATTTCAGCTATTCCTCTAAGTCATAATCTCAAGACTTATGCATCTTCCTAGTTTCCTTTAAAAAGTTAGATAAAAGGTAAACATACACAGATTGTCATATGTGACAGCATTTTTTTTTTATCACAGAAGCATAATTTATATACATAATTGTTGTTGACGATATTCACAGAGCCACGTGCTGAAAGATGTAAGTCCAGTTAAAGAAGTCATTCATCGATCAATCCACCGATCAGCCTTTGTGGAATACGGGCAGTAACAGTAAAACACAAACAAACAAACAAACAAACTAATAAAAGACAATAAACACACACACAAACAAACAAATGCAAATAGATATCAAAGTAGTGAGGGGGCGAGAAAAGTGATTATTTCACAGATCTCTGTAGTTTTTAGTGATCAATTTGCTTCACAGCACGTGGAAAAAACAACAAACAAAACAAAACAAAACAAAGCAAAACAAAAAGCTATAAATTGTGTTGGAACATAGGACTCGGAAATTGGTTCTAACTTTGGCAACAGACGATGACCAGGAAAATTTGGTAACGGCGTGAAGCCATACGACTCTGGTAGATTATACTGACGATTAGCAATTACAAGTTCATGTACCATGTGGCATAACAACATTTTATGATCCTGAAGTTTCCTTATTCTTTTAATCAATTTGGAGTTGTAAAGTGTGAAATTTGAATGAAGTATTCTCTTTCTGGGTTAAAGTCCTTCATGAATTCAACATATTGTGGGATCAAGGTCGAAAAAAAGCACTTCAAATGGTGGAAAAATATTCGTATGAAGTATTCTTCATCGTGGCATTGTTTAACTGATCCTGAAAAAAAAAACAACAACACACAAATCTTAGAAAGTTATATTCTCAAAATACCAGATTAAGCGCATTATAGTTTTCAATATCATTACTATTACTGGTTATTATGTCATTACTGGCAAATAAATCTTAGTGCAACATCGCCGTGAATAGCAGCATTACTGTTCATCTCCTAAATTAGATTGAAATAGAAAAGAAACAGCTAGGGAAAAGAAAACAAACAGAAACTATTCGGTCCCCTTTTTATACCAATTGAAGACCTGAATATAAGAACGACTCAAGTCCAATTTTGGGTCAAATTCAGTTTGACATGGGAAATTGTAGCTTATGCATGGACTCATCTTATGTATAAATGATAAATCCTAATTACCCCTGGAAGTACCTGAAATGAATGAGTGAAAATTTATATAAATGTAAGAATGACCCAAGTCCAGGACAGGACTTGGGTCATTCTTACATTCATATTATAGCGCCCTCTCTCAACGCTTCTTTCATCTATACAGCAGCCTATACTGTATCGATTCAAAGAACGACCCAAGTCCATCACACAAAATGGCCTCTCCACAATTAATGTAAGTATGTTCTAATTTGTGTATACAATGTTACCTTCCCATCACAGTTAAATAGAGTTTTATTGGAAAAATAAAAAAGATATGAAATTTTTTTAAGTTTTCTCGAAATGACCTTCCATGGACTTGGGTCGTTCTTATGTTCAGATACTCAATTATCTACATTGTCACACTTGAACTTTACACAGACATGATAAAAAAGAACAAGTTTTGGTTTGTTGCCTAGCTTGGTAATGGATCTAGTTATTATGAAAACTAAGAAAACTCGTAGAAACGACTTGCTAAGTTGCGATGCAGCGTCAGTGTTCCAGTGGCGGATCCAGAGGGGGGCGCAACCGGCGCACGCCCCCCTTTATTTTTGGTAAAAAACAAAAGAAATAAAAAGAAAAACAATGAAATGAAACCCGGAAGTGGCACCAGAAATATTAGTCACGCCCCCCCCCCCCCCCCCCCCTTTACAGAATTCCTGGATCCGCCTCTGGTGTTCAGTCTTGCTAATGAACCCTGCAGTAGCCAACAGCAGCGAACAACGAAGTGATGGGTTGTCTGACTCGGGCTTCTTTACTCACACATACAACGAATAAAGAGTTTACAGCGTCGCAAGAACAACTACAGATATATATAATGTTCTTGATAATATAGGCCTATACATGCTCGCTGAGAATGGAAACCTATGTTGAACGTAAAATAATAATAAAAAAATAACCCTATACACAATGAGTGTATGGGGGATGGGGAGGGGAAGGGAGGGGGAAGGGAGGGGGAAGGGGAAAGTTTGTTTGTTTCCTTGCATTGACAACGGATCAATAGTTTTGTGTTTGATTCGCAGACGCTGTGTCATTTGTGACAAGGCTGTTTATTGTATGGAATATGTCGCTTGCAATTATCGATCGCTATGGCATGGCTCGACACTAACTTTTTTGTTTGGTGGCCCGATGGGGCCACCAAAATCCTAAATTTCAAATTTTTGGTGGCCCGAGAGAAAAATTTGGTGACCCGAAAAAACAACAATAAAAAACATTAAAAGTCCTTTTTTTAAAATGAGTCAAATATTTAAGATTTATGATAGTAAGAATTAGAAGTTGGACATATCTACTCATAAATAAACTTCAACAAACTTGCAACACTCACTCTCAGGCATTCATTCAGTCCTTTTCATCCATCCTTTGAACAAATTTAACTGCTAATTTCCGGCGCAAAAAGTTACGGATTTATTGACATACTTTTCAAAAAATTTTGGTGGCCCGAGGCGGGCCACCAAATTTGCCCTTTTTTGAAATTTGGTGGCCCGATTTTCATTTTTGGTGGCCCCGGGCCACCGGGCCACCGTTAGTGTCGAGCCCTGGCTATGGAGACTCATCATTCCTAACTATTAACATAAGTGAGCGCTTATTTCTGACTCCATGCATTTGAGAAACGTCATTACAGTAACTCGTTCTTTAGCAAGTGTAAAACCACGATTAATATTGCATGCATCAAATATGCTAGCACACACATTATTATGTGATAAATGTAGATAATCAAGCCATAAAAACAACCGTATCGACCCAACATGAGCCCCCTTGAAATATCCACTCTGCTTTGATAAATAGTATACTGAGTATTACGCTGATATCACATGCTTCCTCGTTGCGCGGAAAATAAAAGGGTATCCTTTAGAAGTGGTCGCAACACACGACCTCAAAAGGAAATGTTGGAGAACATTTCCGAGGCCAGTTAAGTGTACTACGCCGCTACGCAGGTTTCCACTTAACTGCATTGGTATCGCGAGCACTCAGCACACTGCAGTGATTTAAAACACTGGGACCTCAAAGCGTGCAGCGGCAAAGAAAGGTTTGAATTCACTGGAAAACAGCTAGAGCAAATCCCACATCAAACAACTTGTCGAACCCAACATGGCAAGCAACGACAGCTCCTACAACGGTCTCGACTCTGCCGATTTCGAGGCTTTAATGAGGCGCATAAACACGACATTCAAGGTTGGATTCTCCTTCTCGCTGCCTGTAACCGTCATCGGCCTGTTGGCCAACGCACTCGTGCTCTACGTCATCCTGCGAGACAAGAAAATGATGAGAGCCGTCTACAATGTCTACGTGATCAACCTCTTCGTGGCGAGTTTCATCCTCCTCTTCGTTTGGGGAGGCTTTGCAACAGTAGCTTACGGTCTCTACGCCTTTCGTGGTTTTTCGATCTACAGGGACATGGCAATTCAGAAAGGGATTTTCGGCTCACAAACGGTTAGTGATGGGACATTTTCATGACCCAGAAAGTTTACGCACCGCTTAATGAATGTTTATACATTCTGTGCTAATGATTTGTTGGACTGGACAGCACAGTTTGTCTCCCCCCTTTTTTTTTTTTGAGGGGGCGGCGAATAGGATTAGCTGAATTATTACCAGTTTACACGCACATTATTACTCTTGCATAATAATGGTATTATGATAGATTAGGGATACGAGTGAATGAATTTCGTGGATATGATCCATGTACGCCTAATTGTTATCGCTGTCTTTGAAAGCTGCAGTTCTATAGAGAACAGAGATATAATTATGTTTTGGTCCTGGGCCCCATTTCATAAAACGGTAATGTGATAACAACTCTTTCCGGAATGACAGTTGCCATGGTAACAACACGAATCCAGCTTCCTGATTGACTGTTGCTATGGGAGTTGCCATTCCAGCAAGAGTTGCTATCCTATATTATAACATATTTTATGGAATGGGACCCAAGTTCTACTCTCGGGGTTTTAGGGGGGAGTAGTCCCCTTTCTGGCATCGAGATCCGATACATGTGTATATCATCTGAAAATGGAATCTTTGTTAAACTAGAGCTCTTGCATCCCCACAGAAGACGTAAAAGGCACTACCAGAGCAAAGGAGCATATAGCGGAGCGCTGAGCATGCTGAGTGTGAGATTGAGGTGGGGAGGGGTGTTGTGAAAGAGGAAGGAATGGATAGCAACTTAAAGGACACGTTCACCTTCATAGACATGTGGATTGAATAAATGCAGCAATATATAGTAGAACACATCAGTGAGAGTTTGAGGAAAATCGGACAATCCGTTCAAAAGTTATGAATCTTTATAAGTTTCTGCTCAGTCACTGCTGGATGAGAAGACTACTACAGCTGATGATGTCACATGAGTACAGCGATATAAAGAAAATATAAAGAAAATTCAACATATTTTCACTTTTCTCACATAATAAGAGAATGATGGACTTCCCTCTTTCAGAAGGCAGGGGGAATAATATTACCCTTAACATGCGTCAGTGACAAGTCAAGAAAATGTGCACTTTTTAAAAAAAGTACATTTTGTGAAATTCTCTTTATATTTTCCTTATACTGTTGTACGCATGTGACATTATCAGCTGTAGTAGTCTTCTCATCCAGCCTTCAGTCAGCAGAAACTTCAAAAATTCATAACTTTTGAACGGATTGTCCGATTTTCCTCAAACAAACAATGAACAACGAATGTGTATAAACCAGATGACCAGAATGATCCGACAATTAACACTTACTGGGAAAGCATCCATTTCGTTATTTTGCTTTAAATGTACAATGTATTAACAATCTCTTTCTATTGATACATGTATTCCCAATTACCACTTTTGATGTCAGGTATGGATGTGCTGGCAAGCAGCATTTATAAGAATCAGACTCATGACATGCTTTACAACAATCCACATTTCTCTGTGACCGCTTAACCAAATTGAATGGGCTTTTCTGCAAAATAGAGCTAAAGTGTTATATTTTAAGACCCTGAAATAGCATTAGGACAGTTTCATCATATTGGGTGTTATCAATGCGAAAATCCGATTGTCATTTTTGGGGGACATACTGCCTGAATAACCATTACATATGCTTATCTCAGTAAATCTAAAGGGATGGTATGATTTTGGTTTAGATGCGGCTTCAGGTTTTCATCTCTTTTTGTGAGATAATGAGAACCCTCTTATGAAATATGAAAGAGTAAGTAATTATAAGAGGGATTCGAAATTTATTTTATGAAAATCTGTTTTGAAATGACTGAGATATCCAAAACAAAGTAAAACAAATCAATTCTAATAAAAGGTGGGACCCACCGTTTATTTGGATTGCTTTGTTTTACTTTAATAAGTCACTTAGTCACTTTGCTAAAATTGAATACTTGCTTTAACCCCCCCCCCCCCCTCAAAAAAAGAGAGTCATATAGTCAATAATTGTGAAAAATAGTCTGGGTATGTATGTATGTACAATGTATGTATATTTGCAGATTCATTAGCTTATGTAAATGCAGTCAAAACTTGTATAAACCATGGGAGTGTATCTAAATCACCCTTGTGGACTATTTGGACGATCTTCACTTTAACAGGCGATTTTGACGATCAACAGTCTCACCATAACAGTCTTGGCAATCGATCGTTACTTCGTCATCGCCGATCCAGCTGGCCGGCTGGGTTGGCGGACCATAAAGAACGCCCGCATCGTCTGCGGAGTCATCTGGGCTGGTATGTCACATCTACGTCATAGTCATTCGTTTTAGCTAATTGATTTCTGTTCTTGCTTTGGAGGTCGTAATTTCATTAATCTAGTCTCAGCTGCGCGCAGGGCCAAAGATATATAGGGTTGTCATATAACCTCTATGAAATGACTTTGTTTAAGTACATGGAAGCATTACAAACAAGGGAGAGGTTGCCTTCCAGCTGGCTATAACAATTTTCAAGACATTTTGATAACGCCCTCATTAAATTTCTCAGGTTCCAAGGAAAAGGAAATACATTTTTATAAGAATGAAATGTCTGGATGAATAGCAAAATCATGCAAACTCCTTTTTCATTACCGAGCCTTTGGCTGGATAATCCTTTGGTTCAAACAATTCCACTTGAGTGGTTACAGTGATTTTTTAGTATGTAATTTTCGCACATGCAGTGGTTTTTCCTCTTTTTCTGTTTTCCTGTATTCCCTTCTGTATTTTTTCCCACCGGGGACCGTCCCTTTGTCCGTGTTTGTATATTATACAGCTGGTGTCCGCCATTCAGTGGACCAGTTTCATTAAGTCTTCAATTACTGTTGTGAGCAGCATAGAGTTACACGGTATGCACGATCTTTAAACACATAGTGAAACTCCCCTGTTGGTTATTTATTCCATGTCACACCAGATCTCAACATGCCTTGCTTGTTGCTCTTTTATTCTGGATCTTTTCCGTTTTAAATGGACTATTCTTCTTTTTTTTGTATTTGATTTGAATTTTATACACCTAGATAAAAAGAAATATATTTTAAAGGTCCTTACATAATTAAATGATTATTGTTGAGATTGGGTAAATGTTAAACGATATTAAAGGACAAGTCAACCTTCATATACATAAGGATTGAGAGAATGCAGCAATTTGTAGAACACATCAGTGAAAGTTTGAGGAAAATCGGACAATCCGTTCAAAAGTTACGAATATTTTAAGTATCTGCGCAGTCACTGCTGGAAGAGAAGACTACATGTACTACAGTTTATGATGTCACATGCGTACAACTATATAAGGAAAATAAAAAGAGAATTTCACAAAACTTTACTTTTTAAATAAAGTGCACAGTTCTTCGACTTGCTACTGACGTATGTTAAGGGTAATATTATTCCCCCTGCCTTCTGAAAGAGAGAAGTCGAGTGTTCTTTTGTTATGCGAGAAAAATGGAAATATGTTGAATTTTCTTTATTCTTTCTTTATATTGTTGTACTCATGTGACATCACAAGCTATAGTAGTCTTTTCATCCAGCCGTGACTGAGCAGAAACTTCAAAAATTCATAACTTTTTAACGGATTGTCTGATTTTGCTCAAACTCTCACTGATGTGTTCTACTAATATTGCTGCATTCACTCAACACACCTGTCTATGAAGGTGAACTTGTCCTTTAAGTAATCATTATTCTGTTGTCATTGTTGCGAGTTGTCAGCTATAATGACAAGTTTCTTTACATCATAATACTGATTTTGTTTGTTATGATCTTCTCGACCAGTAGAGCTCGATTCGAAATTGAGCTTTTTCCTTTTTTTTGTACGTATTTTTTGATCGCTATGGAGCGTCCTTATGTTTCATTGAAAGTAATTCAGTTGAGATGTGCAAAACAATCGCTAATTTTGTAATTCATAAAATGAAGTTCCATGATGATTTATCATGTCGCACCTAGCACCCTTCTTCACTCCCACACATCCATCAGCGCACATACACTCCACACACGTTCACACACACGCACACGTACAACCGCACACAAACACTCACACACTTACCCATTCTCACACACACACGTTACATACAACGTTCCTGGTCCTCATAATGTCTCTTTTAATGAACCTTCATATAACAATTACGGATTTAAGTGATGTATATTTTGACCAGAATTTAGCAACTCAAAGCAGATATTATACCATTTCTGACTTTAATACAAGTATCATTTCACAAATTGAACCGAACTGGTAATCTTGCATATGACAGTTGAAGCAACCCTATACAATTTGGAACAAACTCGACTAACAACTTCAGTTTATTTCACTGGAATGCCAGAAGTTTAAACAAGAACTTTGAGTCTTTGGAATCACTTCTTTCTTCAAAATTTTCCCTTTTCTGTAATAGGTATAACGGAAACATGGTTACGCCACACCTCCCCTAACCTATTTAATATTGATAATTATAAAGTGATTCGTTTCGATCGTAAAATTGGTAGAGGTGGTGGGGTAGCCCCTTATGTCAATAATGAATTACGGTTTAAGGTTAGAAGTGATATTCATATTGAAGGCTGTGAGGATTTGTTAATTATTAATGAAAAACATAGAAACAGAATTGTTGGTGTTATCTATACCGACCACCTCATAATGCAGCAAATATATTTTTAAACCATCTTGAGGAAGTTTTGAATATGGTTACTTATGAAAATAAAGAAATTTATTTTATGGGTAATTACAATATTGATATGATGAAATCTGATACGTTAACTTTAGAGTTATTAAATATATTTACATCATTTGCTTTTCATTCTCATATTAAAAATCCCACGAGAATAATGCAAAATTCTAGAACACTTTTGGATGATATTTTTTCGAATTGTATTGATACAAACAAGTTCATCAATGGTATACTTTATTATGATGTATCTGATCACCTGCCCGTGCACTTTCACTATCTCACTACATTCAGAATTGATGGTGAATACAAAAAAAAATAACACACAGGTGGTAAAGGAAAGAATCGGATGAGATTATAGAAGTTTTAATATCTGATTTACCAGGAATATTGGAATGATGTGTTGTTGTTTTTTTTAATCAGATGCAGATAAGGCATGTAATCTTTTTTTTTTTTTTGATAGGTTCTTGTTTTATTATAATACGAACATACCACTGATTAAAAGGAAATTCAGTAGAAAGAATAAGCACCCTTGGATTACCAAGGGAATAATGCGTTCAATAAAAATTCGTAATAAATTATATAAAAAAGTAATTGTTAATCAAAATGATAATAATTGTGATAAGTGTAAAAAATATCGAAATAACTTGAACAGTTTTATTCGGTTGTCACGTAAGATGTATTATTCTGAGAAATTTGAAAATAACTCAAATAATGTGAACGGCTTATGGGTAACCGTAAATGGAATTACAGGTAAAAATGATAAAGAAAATGTTTCAGTATCTTATGACAATGATAAAGAGTATCCCATGCATTTAACACTTATTTTACTAATATAGGTCCAAAATTAGCATCAAATATTGCTAAT
This sequence comes from Diadema antillarum, assembly GCF_040938485.1. Lineage (NCBI taxonomy): Eukaryota > Metazoa > Echinodermata > Echinoidea > Diadematoida > Diadematidae > Diadema > Diadema antillarum. The sequence continues at coordinate 269,929 of NW_027272395.1, forward strand.
AATTCTAATATTAATTTTACAAAGCATCTTCCCCATCATTTCCATATGACATTTTTTCATACTCCAACAGATGAGGAAGAAGTACTTCAGATTGTTAGAAATCTTAAGTCTGTAGGTCAACCGGCCATGACGGACTTTGTGTGTGTCTACTGAAGAAAAATTATTTTCAGTATAGTTAAACCTCTTACGTATATTTTTAATTTATCTATTTGTACCGGCAAATGTCCTACTTCTTTTAATATAGCTAAAGTGATTCCGATTTTTAAGAAAGACGATCCTTCACTTTTGACAAATTACCGACCGATTTCCATATTACCCTGTATGTGTAAAATTCTGGAGAAAGTTATTCATAAACGGTTGTATATTTTCTTAAATACCAATCATTTGCTTGTCGCTAACCAATTCGGATTCAGAAAAAAAAAACACTCTGCTGATTATGCTATTGTCCAATTATTGAATAAGGTGACAGAATGTTTTGCGAATAAAGAGCATCTGATTGGCGTTTTTATGGATTTGTCAAAGGCATTTGACACCATATCAACCATGACATTTTGATTAATAAACTGATGAGATATGGTATCCGAGGTATAGCCCTATCCTGGATTTGTGATTATTTATCCAACAGAAAACAATATGTAGCATTTCATTCTTCAGAATCTTCCAAATCCAATATTACATGCGTTGTCCCCCAGGGTCCCAAATTGGGTCCTCTACTTTTTCTGATTATATTAATGATATTATAAATTCATCCTCGTCTCTTAGTGCTATACGTTTTGCTGATGATACAAATATTTTTTATTCTCATAAAGTATTTGAAAGTCTTATTACCACATCAAATTTGGAGATAAGTAAAGTATCTCAATGGTTTTTATGTAATACACTGTCACTTAATATTTCTAAGACAAATTTTGTGAGATTTAAGCTTCATAATACTTTGAATATTAATTGTACTGATTATTGTATTTATATTGACGAACAGCCAATTGTTGAAAAGACATCTAATAAATTCTTAGGTATTACCATTGATTCAAATTTGTCTTGGAATGATCATTTACACAATGTTCATACACTGTACTTCAGTTTCTAGAGGCATCGGAATTTTATACCACCTGAGAAACTTGGTTTCTCAGAAATCTTTGCTTATATTGTATCATGCTTTGATATTACCTTAACTTACGTATTGTAATATTGTGTGGGGAAATTGTGGTACAACTAAAACAAACTCAATATTACTTTTACAAAAATGAGCTATGCGGTTGATTACAAACTCCCACTACTTATCTCCCTCTGACCCGTTGTTTTCTCAATTAAAAACATTGAAGATTAATGAGATTCATACTTTTCAGACGGCAATTTTTTATGCACAAATACACGTTCAACCAACTTCCCTTGGAGTTCAATGATTTCGTAATTCCTAATTTCAATATTCATTCCTAACCAACTCGCCGTTCATCTGATTATCATCTTGAAAACCCAAGAATTGTTTTAGCACAAAAATCGTTAAAACATCATGGTCCTGATGTTTGGAATTTTTGACCCGATAACCATAAGTAATGTAACTTTATTCATTTATTTAAAAGACATCTTAAAGATATGATGTTAACTTAATATGTATCTGAGTATTAGAGCATGTTGCTATTTATCTGTTTTATTTTTTTCACTTCTATAGTTAAAGTAAGGGCTCCGAATTGAACGTATATACTCAACAAACATGAACATTAACACATATTCACAACTCATTTCCACGCAAACATATCTTGCACAATGCGCACCGCTGCACTTTTTCCCCCTCATTCTTCCCTCCCTTTCTCCTTATCGCCACTAAGTGAGTGGTGACGTATAATGTATGTTATATTCTTACAATGTTGTATTGTTTAGACAATCATTTCTGAGGCCATTGTCCTCGTCAAGCGCTTGCTTATGATGATGGTCTCCTGAATTTCTGTACATCAAGAATTGCCTGATTTGTCTTTGAGCAAGAGATATACTGTAACTTATGTTTGCATAAATGTATGCAAAAAATTGTTTATTTTCGTTTTGCATTGTGTCAGGGGATAAAGTTGAATATTTGAATTAATCGTTTATTTGTTTCAACTGTCAGATTCAATTTATACTGTGCTTAATTTGTTTGTTCATTTGACTTTGTATTTCATTTATGTATGAAAAAGAAATTCATAAATAAAATCAGAATCAGAATTATCTCGAGCCGAATTTCGTCGCGCGAAAAGTACACCTTTACCGCAGATTTGGGAACGCACACAGAGGCGGATCCAGGGAGGACCGCAACCGGCGCACGCCCCCCTCCTCTATTTTTTGTTGAAACAAAAGAAATAAAAAGAAAAAAATGGGGGGAGGGGTGCGTGCGCCCCCCCTTTAATTTTGTAAACGCGCCCCCTCTTTACGGAATTCCTGGATCCGCCCCTGGCATATGCAGGTGGGGGCATTGCATAGGCTCTTTAAACGCCTCTGTGATGAGACTTTGTGATAAGAAAACTTATTGAAACTATCATATTTACATCAGCAGTAGTCATTAGAATTGGATTTCAGAGGACATGCTAACAATTTTATATTTAGAAAAGACTTAGGCATTACATTAAACAGGATAAAAGTCATTGGTGATTTCCATGCAAATTAAAGGAGTCTTTGATGTGAATTTACCAAGTGACTATAGTTTGGCACCGCTTATTACTCACTGCACTCAACACCTCACTCCTTTGGTACATGCAGTGGGAATCCTCGCAGGGGTCGTCACTCTACCGATTGACATAACTTGGGGACTAGCCGCTGCCTTCAAGTTCAGCACGACAGCCCTTGTGCTGGCCTACCTGGTTCCCTTGCTGGTCATCGCAGTCTCCATCGGTTTGACCTTACGGGCGGCGGCCGCCCACCGTCGCTTGCAGGATTCGTCGGTCAGCCATCAAAATATAACGCTGAAGCTTCGATTTCTGACCGTCGTGGGCAGCTTTTCGCTGTCGTTCATGATTTGTTGGGGCTACTGGCACGCCTACTACATGGCGACGTGGATTATGATTCAGAATGGGCGCTACTATCATTTCGACGTGATCCTTCACATGGCGCTCTATATCCTTTCTAACTTGCTCATTTTTGTCAACGCGACTCTCAACCCTGTCCTCTACGTCTTGACGCGAGGCTACTTACGACGTCGTGTGTGGAGCTTGCTTCGGTGCTCATCCACGAGTTCAACCAGTGAGGTAGCTAACGAAGCAGATATGCTGTCTACCGACGTCAGCTCCATGATGAAAACGGAGATGCCAATTTTGCCGGCAAAAGCTGCAGGAGAAATTGGAGTTCTTAAAGATTATTGAGGGAAACCACCCCCCCCCCCCCCCCACACACACACACATTGAATAGACACACCTCCTATGTATCTATGCTGAAACTATGTATATAAGGACCTTGATGTGAGAGCTATTAAGCGACGGAATCGAATCATCAGAAATTTTGTTGGACTCTGTCCATACTATTGAATCTACGCTATTACCGATTATTGCGTTTACCGATGTGTTGGCTCAGTGAGTGGAGCGGCTGCCCTCACAATCGGGAGGTCGTGGGTTCAAACCCCGGCCGCGTCATACCAAAAGACGTTAAAAGATGGGAGTTGCTGCTACCTTGTTTGCCGTTCAACAGTTGAAAAGGTTAGAGCAAGGTCGATCTGGCGCTGCTCAGTTGCTGCCGGGCCCACGATCAATAATTGGGCAAAAAGAATTTCCATTCTCGGACAATAAAATTTGGAGTTTATATCCAAACAATTATTATTATTATTATTATTATTATTATTATTATTATCATTATCATTATCATTGTTATCATTATTATTATTATAAATGGGATATGCAGTTATGTCAATATTTTGCCTGTGTCCATTTTCGTCGACGTGCGTTCCTGTTAGCATCGTTCGGTGTGGATCGGGAATTTGTTCAAGGGCACAGAGTTCCCACATGGATATTATGATGTATAAAACATACGTAATAGCTTGTACACTTGCCATACTATTATAAAGAGAGGTAAAGGCAAAATTTTCACATAGGAAGACGTGTAGATAGGATGTATTCCAGCTGTTTTTGTTTTCTCATTCCTATTCAGAGTTTGTTAGTCGCTTGCAACATCTTCATAATCTCTTTGATATACACATGGACAAACCAAGAAGTGCCTTTTAACTATAGAATCTCGGTGCACACAGAGTTCTAACATTTTCATTATATACCACAGACACTAAAGTAAAAACTATACGCAGCCTGTCATCAACATAAATGACCGTCTGTTGCCACTACTACTTAATTTAATGCGTTTCTTTATACCTGATAGCTCAGATTCATGAGTCTGATTATACACTTTTTCTTTACTTTACTCGACCTGCGTCTTTCTTGCCCTCCTCCCTACATTGCTAGCTTTCCAGGGTGTATAGTTTTCTTTCAACCAGTTGCAAATTGATCTGTACATAAATGAATGAGCTTCCCCCCTTTGCAGTTGTACAAATTGGTTATGTTTACTGGTTCTTTATCTTTAAGAACTGCTTCTCTGGCGATTTCCATCATCATGCTACTATTCTTTCTTTGTTTTATCAAATTTGTATACCTGCTCCTCTCTTTGAATATGAATATCACATCTTTTACATATTCTAACATTGCATATCCTTCAGTAATGGTGACTAAAAAAAATGATGAAACCGAAATGAAGTATGGAATGCATACAATATACATGAATGGGACTTGGACGTTTGTATTTACATGAGTACGTATAATAAGCATGACAAGTAAAAGTTTATGAAATGTGCACTTTTAGTTGTGGTGATTCTTTTTATATATATATATATATGGTTGATGAAATAGATATTCCAAATGGATTCGACACAATATTCAATAAACACAGTGAAGGTATCCACACCGTATAGAATTACGAGTATTCTATTACATGTACTACTTTAGTTGTTCATAACAAAACGAATCACGCGCTGATGATGTTTGGTTTCATTATGAGGTTTGGAATACTGTTACTGATTTCGATTACCTCGCCGATGTGAATGCACATCCCGAACGTGATTTATAGCACCTGTAACTTTCTTTGATATACTGCATGTATCTGTAATATTCATCCATTGTACTTAGCTTCATATTAACTAAGATTGATCGGATTCAGTGGTTTTCCTATCAGTTCCCAGAGCATTTGGTCTTTCCTTATTTTGCTGATGATATATAGACAAAATAACATCTGCGTTTACCTATAGTTTGCGAAAAAAAAATATTCATTGAAAACCGAAGGCATAACTATGTCAAGCTGGAATAACACATCCGACTGACTTCCCATGTTATTGCACGAATTGTGTTCAGCTTTCACGTTTTGACATTGATCATTTCCCTTTTTAGTTGGTTTTTTCTTATTTTTCTTAAAGAAAAAGTCATCGCTGTTGTTTAAAGGGACGGTAAACAGTTTCGGCTAGGATGGGTTTTCGGGTTTCCAACTTTTTTGATGATCTATTCAGTGAGATAACGATAAACCCCGGCTTATGAAATATGAAAGAGCATTAATTCCAAGAAGAATTCAAAGTTACATTTATGATGAAAAGGGTCTAGGGCAATTACCCCCTGGGCAATTACCCCGGACCCTTCCCCTGGCCCTAATCTTAATCCTAATCCTAAACCTAATCCTAACCCTAACCCAAACTCCTAACCCTAAACCTAACCCTAGCCCTAATCTGTACTCTAACCTTACCACTAACCAGTATATTCAGCCGGGGGGTAATTGCCCTGGGGGGGGGGGGGTAATTGCCCGGATACGGATGAAAATTGGTTGTGAAAATGGCTGAAACATCCAAAACAAAGCAATCCTGATAAAATGTGAGACTCACTTTCCATTAGGATCGCTTTGTTGTACTTTGTTTTTGGTTATCTCGGCCATTTCAAAGCCAATTTTCATTGAATAAGCTTTGAATTCTCTAGAATTATAATATAATTATGCTTTATAACATTAAAGTGATTTCAAAGTATCTCACTAAAAGTTAAAAGCTGAATCCTCAACACAACTAATAGCAGAGCCTTTACCATCCCTTCATGATTTTTTTTCTTTATTTGCTTTGCCAACTGTAGAATCAGACCTCGACGATTACATTTCCTTTAAGCATTGTTAAGTAGCATTGTTAAGTGGCGACTCTAAAAACTGGAAAACAAAGCGACGAAGCTTTCAATTTCAATTTATCTGCGTGTAAACTTAATGACGCAAATTCTCTAGAGGAGAACTATCCCAAGCGAAAACATTGAAGAAAATACCCCACCAATTTAAGATGGCTGGCGCCATGGCAACTGTATGCTGGTACATGTGATTTGTAAAACATTCTGCTCAACCATTATCTTCATAAGTACTGGGCTGCTGACTGTTACCGATAATTTCTGCAGCCCCTGAAAACTGATGCTTGCTGTTAAGGAGTCTAACAGCTGTCGCGCCAAGCAGCTAATTGAGACAACTTGTAGATTAGGTATACTTGCTCATGAAGAGACCAATGTGACTATGGTACGACGTATTAATTATATTATATTATATCAAATCAATTTTGGACGAGATCGATGTATACTGTATGCCTTCTGCTCTACACCATTACAACACCAGCAAGCTGTACGGATGTACAAAGCTGTTTATGTATTGTTTGTTGTGGTTGTAATGGTGTATAATAGCACATTGTGGAATACTGCTACCAGCGGAAGTTCCCAGGCAAACTTTAAAGGGACTGTACAGTATACTGGTTGAGGTGGGAAATCAGGTTTATAACATTCCTAAGTGAGATAATGAGAAACCTCTTATGAAATATGAAAGAGCATGTAATTTTAAGAAGGATTCAACGTTTATTTGATTTTTAAAAATGGTATTCAAATGGCTGAAATATCCAAAAAAGTGATAATACTAAAAGGCGACAGGCCACACCTTTTATTAGGATCTCTTTGTTTCACCTTGTTTTTGGAAAGCTCAGCCATTTCAAAAACGATTTTCATCAAATAAACTTTTGATACCCCTTAGAATTGCATGCTCTTTGACATCTCGTAGAGTGGTTTCTTAATTTCTCGCAAAATGTTAAACGCTGAATCCTCACCTCAACCAGAACTTTACAGTCCTTCTAAGAACTTGCTCAAGCAAGTGCTGCTGCCCTGAACTGGATCCGCAGCTTAGATATCAACCTATAAGTCTATAACCCCTCACCCATCCCGTTGCATTGCATCATACGACAGAAGAAGACCACAGCAAGCACTGGAAGGTGTAAAGACAGCGAAAGAAATGGGTACAGAAAAAGCGAGCAGTTGCACGGCATCATTGCAAACACGTACAGGAAGCATCTTTGTCATTAATCTTCTGCCAGCTAAAACCCTCTACATGGAATGTTTTAAAGGTCGTGTATCCCTTTTTGATAACGTCGCGAAATTTTGCATAATAATATGTAAAGAACAATGTCTCCCAACATTGTGAATGAAATCTTACGGTAATGCTCCTCGTGATTTTGAAGAAAACAAATTTAAAAAAATATTCCCCAAGTCACCGGAGAACGCGCTCCCCTTTGTACAAAAAATGACGGTTGGATTTCTTTCTTTTTTGTTGTTGTTGAGGGTCCGAATAAATTCACTGGAAATCTATACAATATTTTCCCTCCATAATGAAAAAGTTTTAACTTATATAGATTCTAGTTTTATCATTTCTGTGAAAAGTTCTGAAGTACCCATCGCTAATTGAATACATCAACTTATGAATCTCATTATCAGGGTTGATATCTGATATGCTATGTCGGCAACAAATATACATGTGTATTTCAATTTTGTTTCCTGGTTCATTTCTTTGTAGTCTGAAGTATTACCACATACTATATGTATGTTTCGTTATATGGAAGACCGGCCCTAAGTGGTTAAGCACACGGGTACATTGTTACAAGGTAATTTTTATCGCAATCGAAACAAGAGACGGATGCACAAGCTATATACTATTTATCACATCAAAATATGTATTGTATTATCAATACTATCTCTATACATGCGTGAATAAAAAATGACATGCGTGAATAAAAAATGATCATGCCTGAACATCCTATGAAAAATTTAGGTAAAAAAGAACAACAATCGCACTTTCACCTCTCTGAGTACAATAATTTACAATAACTTAAAATATTCGAAATATTCGATATTGTTTTATTTCAACAAAACTATACATCTCCAGTTTGATAATGGTATGTGAGTAGAAACAGGGTGTTTTGAGTGTCTTTCGGTGGTAGTAGCACCGTCCGATGTTTGAGTGTTTATTCGAGCACACGTCTTTAAAGTTGATAAACTGCAACAACTTGTCCCTTCTGTCGAATATCATTGAGCCGAAACAGCTTACCCCGATGAATTTTCAGTTTAGGTGTCTTTTATGACTTGTTATACAGGAACTCTGATTTGTAATGTCATGTGGTTTTTGTGTAGACGGTAATTGATCAACCATATTCAGATGTTAAAAGCTAAACTCTTTAATCAGTGACTTGCCGATTGCAAATCTAGCTACCTGAAAAAAAAAAAATATCTTGCATGATTTACCTCACTATAACGTCGCTTGAGGGCAAACATTGGTTATTGTGTTATTATTCGTGTCCTTTACAGGCACTATATCATAGAAGTGCGAAAACAAGCGTGCATAATGTCATGATTATCATGCCCTCTCGCCGACCTGCCGGCGGAAAGATTTTGCTCGTGATAATGTGAGCAAGTCATATGGACCGCTAACGGCGAAACGCTGTCAAACAGTCATGCATGGTTCACATGCTTGGGAGGCTTTCGTATTAGAGTGTCACAATGATATTTCAAAACAAGATTTCCTCACAGAATATAAGGATGGAAGGGTTTCAAAACAGTAAATAAACATTACCTGCCGAATGCTGAATTTTATAACCAGCAAATCACTGAAATTGTCGTTTTATGCTATATCAAATTCACTAAAGCGGTCACAGACATATACAGGGCCTGAGATTGTGGAAATATTTCTTTCATATATATATATATATATATATATATATATATATATATCTCTCTCTCTCACTCACTATATATGTTATATATATATTATATATATGTATATATATATCCCTAGTTGGCACCTTAGGGAGACATATTGGGGGGAAGTGTCTTCATTAGGGAGACAACTGGTCATTAAGGAGACAATTTTCGTGTCTCCATTGCGTAAATTGCCATTGAACATGTATTTTAAAATTTGCATATAAAACAAATGGAAATGTCTTCCAAATGACCCATCTAGGAGTATATATATATATATATATGTATATATATATACATATATATATATGAAGAGTTTGTTTGCAAAAACCGATAAGTCCATTTATGAAGATTTTGAAGTACGATCTCTGTCATAAAATACAAAATAATACCTTTTAAATGATATATTGGTCACTACATATAAACGTACATTTTTGAAGTTATGGTCAAAAGAAGCAAAAATGTTCTTATTATTCTCTTTATTTTTCTTGACCTTTAATCGCAAATATCTCCATTTGGCAAATATGGACTTATCTGTTTTTGCAAACAAACTCTCTCTCTATATATATATAATTATATATGTATATATATATATATATATATATATATATATATAATCTATCTTAATATATATAACCTCTATAGGTGAATGGGTATACATATAGGGCCTATACGAAGCGGTGGAGTTGAATTTTGATTGCTATTTTTTTTTTCGCTGAATGACAAAGTGCATGTATAGTTCCATTGGAGACATCGTTTAACATTAATTCTCACGATGACTAAGTTTTAGAAATCCTTGAGACTTCATGTATAAAGGACTGCGCTATAGTGATGACGTTTGGATGCGGGTGACAGCAACACCAGTTTTTTTTTTGAGTTTTCTTTTTTTAAAGAAATAAACTGTAACCGTCAAGAGATCTATAAACAACCTCTCCGCAATGATCTGACCCTTAACATCGTGGGTTTCGGATCAAGATTTCCTCACAAAAGGCGCTGTGGCATAGTGGATAAGACTGCCGACTCCTGATCGGAGGACCCGAGTTCGAATCCCGCCCAGCGCTTACGTCCTTGGACAAGATGTTTTTACCCACTGTGTCCCTCTCGACCCAGGTGTATAAATGGGTACCTGGCAACGCTAGGGTAATAATAATAGCAGGGCCCTCTGGTAGAGCAGTGGCAGCACTGAAGAGGCTACCCTGGGTAAATAAGACCTTATTATTATTACTATTATTATTATTACAAAATAAGGATGGAAGGGTACTTTTAGACTGGCATCAAAAGATCGAGAAAAGTGATCGCGAAGTCTTCGCGATCTTTTGTCGTGCGTTCACACCGGTAAAAGATCGAGAAATTTGGCGGGGTGCATGGCATATAGGCCCTTTACCTTTAGTTGGAGTGGGAAGTTTGTCACACTGGCAAAATTTCGAGATCAAAAAAGGAAATCCACCCGGTATCTCTCTCATAGTGAACGCAGAACAAGTAGTCAGGACGTGCCGCTAGGGTTGGAAAAAAAATATATAACTGCATGTAGTGCTGGTGGGAAACCCCGCCGTGAGACGATTTGATTATGATAATAAATAGGCGCATTTTGGTAAAGTTTATCCCTTATAGCCCATAGCCCTCACTATAGTCCTGGAAGAATCGACTTTTGTTGTAAATTCTCATAATCACGGCTAAAAATATCTTCGATGTACATGTACTAGCAAGCCTTGCAGGAGTGCCAGTCCGGATATAATAAGGCTACATTTCAAAGTCCGTCGGAACAGTCAGCCTGATCCGATGAAGGTTATGACATTGTGCTGAAACTCATTAGGCCTACCGAGGACAGTGGAGGAAACTAAAGTTTAAAAAACAACAACGGTCAATTTCCTGTAGGTTTTTCTAACACGGTGATTGTTTTGACAATAAAAATCGATACATGGTCATAAGACGCAGTTGATGATGTAACGAGCAGTCAATGTCACAATTGCAGCCAAGCATGCTAAAGGGGACTTTTTTAGCCCTAGTAGTCAAATTAACAACTTGTTGTGGACATCTCTCAAATGTTTGAAAAGAGTCAGGACTATAGGCCTATGTTTATTGTTGATTTTTATTTTGTTCTTTCCTGTTAAATCCGGTTGCACCGCCACGTGCGTCTCCTCTGCATGCTCTATAGCTTTCTGCAATAATTGTAGACCTTTTCGTTAAAAACAAGAATGTATGGGGCCTAAAAGGGTTCAAAATACAGCAAGTTAGACTTTGAAACACTAATATCATTATGCCCATTTCCCACGACGTATCTATACACTCCGTCCTGTACATTACATGGCACCGTGTCGAGATTCACAGTATATAAATGAGATCGCAAACGCGCAACGCTCTGTTTGATTCCAGTCTTTACAAATTATGACAAAAATAATTGTCCTTTATCAAAAACACTTCGTGAGAAGGCGTGACAGGGGTACAAATGAAGAGTTTGTTTGCAAAAACCGTTAAGTCTATATTTGTCAAATGGAGATATTTGCGATTAAAGGTCAGGAAAAATAAAGAGAATAATAAAAAAAATGGCTTCTTTTGACCATAACTTCAAAAATATACCTTTATATGTAGTGACCAATATATCATTTAAAAGATATCATTTTGTACTTTATGACAGAGACCGTACTTCAAAATCTTCAAAAAAAGACTTATCGGTTTTTGCAAACAAACTCTTCAAATGTCACCTGCTGTTCAGGAAGATTGTAACAGGCATGTGACAGGTAGAATATAACACAATGGTATAATTAAAGAGCATCCACGAAGTTGCCCGAATATTGCATCACTTTTCTTCGATAACTGTTCGTTATAGATGTAATGTAAACGCAGATTTCCCCGAAATTATCTGAGGAGTATTTACTAATGATAATTTCACAGTTTGTTCGGAGTCCACAGGTCGAATTTGGTGGAGTTGCATCATTCAAATTTCTTGAACTGTCATATTTATAAACGAGCAGCGCACGTTCACGAATTCAGTTTCGTCTCACTTCCCTACGTGTACCGTATGTATCATCCAACAACTTCGTAGCCTCCGTCTTTTTACTCTGCGTTCTTCGAGAGAGGGCGCTGTACATCACGATATCTTCGGCATGGCGGATACCGGCGAAAAACTCAGCAAGAAGTGAGTAAAATAGTATGTTGTACATTCATCTACGGATTTTGCGTACAGTTTGTCATCTTCAAAATGAAGTGCAGTGGAGAGTTTATGTTCTTACTTTTTATTGTATTTACAAGTCATCCGCGTAGTACATAGAAGAAGCCACAAGCTGATCCTTCTCCGGCAGCATAACTAGGCAGGGCCGCGATTTTTGTATTGTGTATGCTGCAAATGGGATTCACTGGCCTGGCTGGGTACACGTGTTCGAGTCGAGTACTACCGTATGCCGTCGCTAGCGTAGCGGGCGAGCCCGACATGACAAATAGTGCCCGGCCATTTACTAACAGCTACACCCACTCCACTAGGCCACTGATGTGCAAGTTTACACTCTGCCGCTGTTTACCAATGATAATTATAATTCATATTCCTGAGCTTAATAATGTAAGCATGCTGTAGATGTAGTTGCTTTTGGGTGTAGCAATCTGCTGCGCTTCGGACAATGGTGTTTGATCGCTCTGTTCGGCTTCTGTTGGCCATGTATGAATCATTGCCATGCTGAGTAGTGTGTAGTGTGATCCGCTAAACGTGTGATGGATCGATCGGGGCCAATACGTGGTGTGTGTGTGTGTGTTTATTACCGGTATTATGCCATATTCACAGTCTGTTGTAAATGCCTGTGCAGAGCAGAGCGGAGTATGATACTACCATGACTTGTTACTTGTTGACTACAGGACATAGAGGTCTATGTTGAAATGCGCCAATAGTTTGCTAGTGGCCTTTTCCATGAAATGAGATGACGTGTTGATTGAAAAAGAAAAACTCCTTTCTTTTTTGACATTTTAAATAAACACTTGGAAAGACTTCCTATTGAGACAGCCACCCCAATCACGCCAACGTTAAATCTGTGCAGATCTATACAACTCTACCTAGCCTAAACTAACCTTGCTTGCGATATGCACGGATGCATGCAATCACTTTTGGGTGGCTGTCTCAAAAGGAAATCTTGCCAAACACTGTTTGATACTTTGAACAACAAGGTGTATGTCTACTTCCCTGTTCTGACACAATGACGTCAATGTTTTTGTTATTTCACATTGAAAATTTTGGCTGGAAAATGAACTCCAAGCGACAGGCTGATGAGGCCTCTGCAGTATTAATTAGACTGATAGGGTTCCTCTAGCTAGATGAGTACATCTACCTTTTACACAAGCATTTTAAATGGAACTCATTCCTAGCCAAGAGCAGGCTTATTAAAGCCATTCTAAATATTTCTTCTGTGACTTTTTTTTTTCTTAGATCATGACAGATCTTGTAGCATGATAGCAAGGCCGTCGCTCACTCTTACTGCGGGCCAGTCATGTTTCAGAGGGTCATCCAAGTCAGCGGGGTGGGATGTAGGCTCTTGAGGGGACCCCTGGCCAAACAACACCACCACTCTCTGATTTTTAGAACCGCTTCCTATCAAAATGGCAATAGCAGGTCAGTGATGGTGAAAATACAAGTGTACGTGAAAGACACACACACACACATATGCATGACATTTATATTCCTTAGGAAAGTACACAGATTTTCATTGAACATACCCAAAATGGTAAAAAAAAAAGAAGTCCACCAAATAAGGTTATCATGTCCAAGATGAGATACACTGTGTCTGGTGTCCATTGTCCAAAGTTGTATAGATTTGCATGGGGATAATATTTCTGATGTTATGTTAGGATGTGCCCACATTGAATATCACACACTGTACCAAGAACCTATTGTACTGCATTCATTTCTCTTGAAAATATTGTGCCAGGAATAGGAAATTCTCTCTGCATGATCAATACATACAAATTGTATGTTTGAAATTTGTTATCTCCCTTTGTGTAACTTTGTATTGGATACAAACTAGCTTTCCCTGTTTTTTTTTTTCTGTTTTTTTTTTTTTTTTTGGGGGGGGGATGGGCAGTATGGTAGGTTTGTATCTTGACATGCTTCCACGGGTGACACTGATGTTTAGCATGAGACTATACAGTGTGTTTTTCATTTGGTTTTTTTTTTTTTTTCATTTTTCCCACACCAGCAAAAAAAAGAAGAAGAAAAAAAAAAGGGCCAGCTCAAACACACTGCATTCAATCATAGGTGGTGATTATTGATAGTATTTCAAAATTCCGTACTCTCCCAATGAACATTTGAAGAATATGTTTGCAAAAACCGAAAAGTCCATTTTTGAAGATTTTGAAGTACGGTCTCTGCCATAAAGTACAAAATAATACCTTTTAAGTGATATATTGGTCACTACATATACAGCTGTAAAGGTATATTTTTGAAGTTATGGTCAAAAGAAGCAAAAATTTTCTTATTATTCTCTTTATTTTTCTTGACCTTTAATCGCAAATATCTCCATTTGACAAATATGGACTTATCGGTTTTTGCAAACAAACTGTTCATTTTATCTTATTTCTGCCGCCATCTTCCATCGTGGTATAGCCCTCCACTCCCATCCAGCTCTCCATTCCTACAGCTACGTAGATTGTATCTCCCTCTTAGTGTCTTTGATACGGACAATCCACCTTTTTCTTTTCTTTTTTCCCCCTGCCTTCCGCTTTGCATATTATCTTTTACTATGCAATTTCCACTTATGTACTATTTCATCCATCCCTCTCAATGGCATTTTCTTTAAATGTTATGTTTTTGTTTTTATTTTGTTTTTATTTTTTATTTTTTTGTAGTGAGCAGAAGAGGAGAGAGAAGGCGGCCAAGAAGGCCCGAGAGAAGGAGGAAAAGGCCCAGGCCCTAGCCGAGAAACAGGCCCAGGAGGGATCAGGACCAGGTGCCAAGAAGAAGGCTGAAGATGAAGAGTCCCTGGATCCCCGGGTACGATGGTTGAAAAGACATTCTTTGGCCTCTATCAGTGAGGGAAACAACAAATCGCCTTCTGTAAAAACGTTTAATGAGATATGAATGTGCGTAATTTTGCCAGTCACAATTCAGTATTAAAAGTTTTTGAATAAAAACCATATTTAGATATTCATATTTTTTACAAGTTTATGACTTGCATCTTATTGAATCCAGGTAGTGTAATAATTATACCTTTCAGCGGCTATGTTTTGGTGATGACATGTATGTCTCTTGAAAGAAAAATCTAATGAATGACAGTCTATAAAGATAAATTGCATACATTTTTACTCCTTGGAAAAGCAAAAACTGGATTATCATTAAAATGGCTTAATTTTAATATAATGAAATTTAATGACTGAAATTGAATATATCATTCCTTGATAGGAGTACTTCAAGATCCGCTCCCAGGCAGTCGAGGCCCTCAAGGCATCAGGTGATCACCCGTACCCACACAAATTCCATGTCTCCATCTCGCTGACAGACTTCATCAAACAATTTGATCATCTCAAGCCCGAGGAGATCCACGAGGAAGTCATCACGCTATCAGGTGAGAAGTGAGTCTGCGAGGGAGCTCGGTCAGGAATGTGTCATTTGTGAGAGATCATTTGATCAACAAGTAGCTTCTCCAGTTGGCATGGAGAATAATATTTTCCTCCACATAGCTCACTATGGATACCAGTGTCACTTATAACATCATCATCATTATCATTATTACCATCATCATCATCATCATCATCATCATCATCATCGTCATCATCAGCTTATCATCACCATCACCATCGCCATCATCACTATTATCATCATCATCATCATCATCATCCCCACCATCATCATCCCCACCATCACCATCATTATCATCACTATCATATCATCATCACCATCACCATCACCATCACCATCACCATCACCATCACCATCACCATCACCATCACCATCACCATCACCATCACCATCACCATCACCATCACCATCACCATCACCATCACCATCACCATCACCATCACCATCACCATCACCATCACCATCACCATCACCATCACCATCACCACCACCACCACCACCATCATCATCACCAGCATCATCATCACGATCACCACCATCCCCATCAATATCATCATCATCATCATCATCACCATCACCATCATCATCGTCATCATCATCATCACCATCACCATCACCATCATCATCACTCACCATCATTATCATCATCATCTTCACTGGTCTCTTTTATAGGGAATTTGTGCTTTTGATTTCATGCAAAATGAGGGTTTTTAAATTCCATAGATATTTTTGCCATATCGTTCTAGTACTATCACAAATTGTCGCAGAGTTCCCATCTATAGAGGAGAGGAGATTGTAAAATTAACCACCACTTTAAGAATTTGTAGTTTGGTGTTAGTTTTGGGGTTTGTTTTTTGTTTTTTTTGACTGATTGTTGGAACTTCCTCAAATTGGCTCCAGATTTTTCATACTAATTCTTCTGTATACACTGAATCCATGTGTATACGTACGTTTTGGGAAACTTCCTTTGGTCCAGGAGACAACTCATTCTCGATTTTACCACTCTTTACAGGGCGTGTCCATGCCAAACGAGCATCGGGTGCCAAACTGATCTTCTATGACCTGAGAGGGGAGGGGCTCAAGCTGCAGGTCATGTCAAATGCCAGGTAATGTGCTACCTTGTTGATTTGTGATCCACCGCCCAGCAAGTTAGAATGAGAGCAATTCAAAAGTGAAAACTTCTTAGGGCAGTCTCAAAATTACTCAAATGAAAGTCATTCAGGAAACGTTGCATGAAATTCAGCATAATATCTTATTGATAATTTTATGCACATTTCATGATTACTGCTACTTTAGAAATAACTGGCAGAATGAATTAGAACACCTCCCAAATTCGGTGTAGTCTGTAAAGCGCCAACACAGAAATGCATTTATGGGACTTGTTTATGTTTATTTGCATCATCATAAAATGTCTCCAGTTAGCTCTCTTGCATATGCAGAAAGTGATATCTTTTGATATGTTTTGAAGGAAATGCAAAGACTCAAAAAAAAACCTTCTGAATTTTAGAATAATGGCAAACCATTCCTCTTGACCTCAAAATACAGTTTTTGTTTGTTTGTTTGTTTTTTGTACATGGATATAAGCAGTTGATATGTTTGAATAGAAACTTCTGAACAACTTTGTTCAATAAATATGATATTCTGTTGAGTTGTGTGTTATTGATCATTTATCATATGTAAATAAACAATACCACTGCAAAATTCAAGTTAGGTTGATTGTAAAAGCTGTTATTTCATCCATAAACCTGGTACACTGCTCGATTATAAATTTCTTGATTTATTAATTGATAGTAATTCAGTGATGTATTTATCACTCATTTGTTGTCCCCGCCGAACGAGTTCGAGCAGGGGACTATGAAACGGGCTCCGTACGTGTGTGTGTCCGTGTGTCCGTGTGTCCGTCCGTCCGTCCGTGTGTCTGTCCGTGTGTGCGTCCGTGTATGATCAAAATGTTCAAAATGCTACTCCTTCGCCATTTCTAACCCGATTTTGATTCTGTTTGCTTTATATGATAGCACTACATAGGAGCTTTGAAACTTCTATACAGAATTTCAGTTGTGACCTTTGACCTTGACCTTTGACCTATATTGTACATTTTGCTTCAAAATGCTACTCCTTCGCCATTTCTAACCCGATTTTGATTCCATTTGCTTTATATGATGGCACTAGGTGAGGGCTTCAAAACTTCTACACAGAATTTTGACCTTTGACTTCTTTGACCTTTGACCTTGATTTTTGACCTATATTGTACATTGCCTACAAAATGCTACTCCGCCATTTGTAACCCAATTTTGTTTCCGTTTGCTTTATGTGATGGCACTAGGTGAGGGCTTCAAAACTTCTACACAGAATTTTGACCTTTGACTTCTTTGACCTTTGACCTTGATTTTTGACCTATATTGTACATTTTGCTACAAAATGCTACTCCTT
Source organism: Diadema antillarum (assembly GCF_040938485.1). Taxonomy (NCBI): domain Eukaryota; kingdom Metazoa; phylum Echinodermata; class Echinoidea; order Diadematoida; family Diadematidae; genus Diadema; species Diadema antillarum. Next base: position 287,929 of record NW_027272395.1, read on the forward strand.
CGCCATTTGTAACCCGATTTCAATTCCGTTTGCTTTAAGTGATGGCACTAGGTGAGGGCTTCAAAACTTGTACACAGAATTTTGACCTTTGACTTTTTTTACCTTTGACCTTGATTTTTGACCTGTATTGTACATTTTGCTACCAAATGCTACTCCTTCGCCATTTCTAACCCGATTTCGATTCCGTTTGCTTTATGTGATGGCACTAAGTGAGGGCTTCAAAACTTCTACACAGAATTTTGACCTTTGACTTCTTTGACCTTTGACCTTGATTTTTTTACCTATATTGTACATTGGCTACAAAATGCTACTCCTTCGCCATTTCTAACCCGATTTCGATTCCGTTTGCTTTATGTGATGGCACTAGGTGAGGGCTTCAAAACTTCTACATAGAATTTTGACCTTTGACTTCTTTGACCTTTGACCTTCATCTTTTTACCTATATTGTACATTTTGCTACTAAATGCTACTTCCGGCGGGGACATATATTACGCACCGCGTAATTTCTACTTTTCCTTGTTATTTACTTATTTAATTATTACTTTGTATGAGAAATATATTTGCAGTGGAAGAAGACTCCTTTACTGTCTTTTTTTTTTCTTTCATTAGATTATAAGGAGTGAACACAGTTTCAGGTATATTTTCTTTTGAATTTCTGAAAACTCGGATCAATACTGAGTGTACTCTGGATTTTGTGGTACAGGCTTTAAGCGAATATGAGGTGCAGAGTCATTCAAATTTGCAGCAGTATCATGTGATCCTAATATCTATAAACGACAAAGTTACTAGATAACAGGTCATTGACTTACAAGCAAAGCAACCTGTATTTGCTAATCTATCAGTCTTGACATTTAGGTCATGTTATCAGCGGAAGTTTGGACTTAGTGAGGTTTGCTCAAACAATCTGTGATGTTCCAAACAGCGTAATTTATGGAATCACTGCAAATACTTCCTAGGATTTTACATGAATTTATTCTGTGTTTCCATTTTCATTGAAGGTACTTTCCCTCTGAGGAAGAATTCTTTAAGACAAATGAAAAGATCAAGAGAGGTGATGTCATAGGGGTCAAAGGTCGACCAGGTGAGACTTCTTAATTTCTAATAAAGTCACAATCTGAAGAACTTTGCTCCTATTACTATGTCTTGTTTTTTGTCTACTTTTTTTCCTCATCCTCCTCTCCCTTTCTTTCATTTTCTTCTCTTTTTGTCTCATTTCTTTGTTTTGTATTATCATTTTTGTCTTCTCTTCTTCTACTGGTTCTTCTCCTTTTTCCTTCGTCTTTTCCTCCTTTCCTTGTCCTCCATCTTCCTTTGCAGAAACAGAATCCTTAGAGCTCATTCCAGACTTCATTTCTCTGATGAAAGTACATTGTATGCATCTGTTTAACTTTGTGTCCATGCCATAATGTGTGCTTCTCAATTTTCTCACTACCAACCTTTACTGTGCATCTTTGAAATGCTATCTTTTGCAGTTTGACTGGGAAATAAGAGACAATTCAAAGTGATTTCCTTGTTGTGTTGATACTTACTGTATGTTTATACTACAGTAAACTGCAAGTGTCATTCTATTGGACTTGTCATAATTTAACTCCTACTAACTTTGAAGATGAATTACCAAATACCAGTGGAATGGATTATCAAGCTTTTATTGAGAGCTTCACTTAATAACAGATAAAAAAAGGAAGAGCAGCAAAGATAAATAGACTAAGTGTCTTAGAGTTATGCACATGTACCAAATTGTACCAACTTATTTGTATGGTTTTGATGTGGCAAGTTGATGATGCGTTGTCATGGTTACCTGGTACAGGTCGGACCAAGAAGGGGGAACTGAGCATCCTTCCTTCAGAGATCGTCCTCTTGGCACCGTGTCTTCACATGCTTCCTCATCTCCACTATGGCCTCACAAACAAGGTGAGATGGTCTCTCTGGCCAAAAAAATTAAGGCATTTGGTAAAAGAAAAAATGCCAATAGTTCTGTCTGCGTGATGTCTGAAATAGCAACACTTTGGACTTGGTAGCCCATTGACATTGGTTCACTGATTCTTAACTATGTATTTGCATGATGTGCTAGACAGGCCTTGAAATTGAAGCCAAAACATCTATATACATGTACAGTCAACTCCTGTTAGGCCAAGTAAAAAAAGAAACCAGTGTCTCGTCCTCGCGCGCATCGATTTTGGCCGCCGCATCGATTTTTTTACTATTTACTATTTTCAAAATGGCGCTGAAAATACCAAGAAATTCATAATTCTCGTCCCAGCCCGCTCCCCGCCCGCATCAACTTTTTTGATATTTACTATTTTTTCGGCCGCCGAAAAAACAAAATCGACAATTCACCTACCAATCGTGATGTCTCATTTCTAATTACGCCATGCGTCCTCTGCTTAGCTGGAGTACAGCTGTAGCTTCTGTAGTGCGTATGTAATAACGCACGCATTTCACACTGCGAGCTCGGCAAGAAAGAATGACCCACAAAGCAGTCGAACTGTAGTTGGATGGGCGCGGCGCGCGGGCCTGGGCTGTGATGTACAGCGCACTCGGTATCGTCGTGAACGCGAGAGCGGCAACATTTTTTGCGAACAATCGCTGATATTCCACGCATATTTCGCGCATTGCTCGTATTTTTCCCCGTTTCTCATATTTTAAGCGGATGAATTGTACTGTACAAATGCTTGTGAGGATTGTATCGAGTTTGTATGTATACATTTTCATGTCATTGTGACTATGTGCATGTGTGTGCAGTGTCGGAAGGTACGGTGCCAGTGCAGTGGCCGTGCTGGCCGCGTATACGTATGCGTGTCTGCAGCTGTCAGGGTCCCCATCCCCCTGATCTATCAGCCGTCTGCACGCACGCATGAACACATTCGAATGTGTAGAGGCCCAAACACTCTGCTCTGTAACGTTGCATCTGACGGCGATGTATTGTTCTATTTTGAAGAGAAAATGAATGCGCTTTTCCAGCAAATGTAGAATTATTAAAAAGGTGTATCTACAAAATAAATAACTTTTCCACGGACTCTGGTTTGTCTCGTATTTCTGCGGGATACTTTTCTTTACTATGTAAATTCACGGACATGGCCGTGAGTCGTATCACACTGATACAATCATTCATCATCCAAATGATGAGTGATTATCAAATGTCTTTTTAGAACATGAAGAAACATCTTTAAATGTTTAATGCTATAATGCCATATCAGTATCATTTTGACATCCATCTGCAATTGTACCAGCCAGTTTCTGGTTGAATGTGCTACAATTGTGCTGTGAAGAGATGCAGATACATACCATCTGTGTGGACACAAAAAGTCACAAACACCAATGATTCCATAAATAAAGCAGTGTTTTGAATATCATGGAATTTATTTCAGTCGTACATTTGTTGATAGAATGTTTTATACCTGATTCAATTAATAGCACAATACATCAGAATTGCAAGTACACTGTCACTGGTATCAGAAATGCCATTAACACTAAATACCAGTATTAAGATGGTCATTTTCCCTTGACATAAACATCTGTAATGTACGTAGTGGAAAGAAAAAGCAAATGTATTTTTGCATGCATGAAGTTTCATTTCAAGTATGGTACATATTATATCTATGCACAGAGTGCAGGCAAGACATACTTTTGGGACCTGGTCTCTCATAACACAGCTACCAGAGTGATATTTCATTTCATAAATTGGATATAGAAAATAGTATAGCCCTCTCTCGTTACCTTTCTCAGAATTACCGGACGAGAAACACATATTACTTTCATTTTGACAATCCTCGAAAAAAATAGTAAGATATCAAATAGTAAGGGCCTCCCTCATCGCCTTGCTCAAAAAACCCAGACGAGAAACTGCTTTCTTTTTTTACTTGGCCTTACATGTATAATGAAGTCCTTGTTGGCTGTTTTCTTAAGTTATATTGAAATTCTGTTATAGCCAAACAAATAAACAATAAAATAAGAGGATAATGTTGGGACCCAGATTTTCACTTCGTTGTTACCGGAATTTCATTATTGCTGTGCTCGTTGTAACGGGAGCGCACTGTATAGTTCTTAGAGGGGCTCAAAATTTATCTTCAACCATTTAAGTTTACTTGGAATACATGGAAAGGGTCTACCAGGAAACTTTTCTGGCTGATGCACTTTGCCAGGATATTGAGTTCTTTTGAGTATTTTAAGATGAAAAGTGTGGAATAATGGTGATTGTAGTACATGACTTTTATTCCTGAAGGGCCCTCCCATTTATGTAATGATCTATCCCACTATAGCATTGAGCAATATTATTTTGCAACAAGGGGCATGCATTTACTTAGGCAAGTCCAAATTGAGATTACTATTATAATGCTGATTATTGTCCCCGCCGAACGAGTTCGAGCAGGGGACTATGAAACGGGCTCCGTACGTGTGCGTGTCCGTGTGTCCGTCCGTCCGTCCGTGCGTCCGCCCGTGCGTCCGTGTGTGCGTCCGTGTGTGATCAAAATCTTCAATTTGCTTCTTCTCTGTCATTTATGAGCCAATTTTGATTCTGTTTGCTTTATATGATAGCACTACATGGGAGCTTTGAAACTTCTACACAGAATTTCAGTTGTGACCTTTGACCTTGACCTTTGACCTATATTTTACATTTTGCTACAAAATGCTACTCCTTTGCCATTTCTAACCCGATTTCGATTCTGTTTGTTTTATGTGATGGCACTAGGTGAGGGCCTCAAAACTTCTACACAGAGTTATGACCTTTGACTTCTTTGACCTTTGACCTTGATTTTTTACCTATAGCGTACATTTTGCTACAAAATGCTACTCCTTCGCCATTTCTAACCTGATTTCGATTCTGTTTGCTTTATGTGATGGCACTAGGTGAGGGCTTCAAAACTTCCACACAGAATTTTGACCTTTGACTTCTTTGACCTTTGACCTTGATTTTTGACCTATATTGTACTTTGGTTACAAAATGCTACTCCTTCACCATTTCTAACCCGATTTCGATTCCGTTTGCTTTATGTGATGGCACTAGGTGAGGGCTTCAAAACTTCTACACAGAATTTTGACCTTTGACTTCTTTGACCTTTGACCTTGATTGTTGACCTGTATTGCACATTTTGCTACAAAATGCCACTTCCGGCGGGGACATATATTACGCACCGCGTAATTTCTACTTTTCCTTGTTATCTTTACAATAACTACTTGCTATGTAAGGCACATTTTATGCCTGTTGTCATTCCTGATATGTTCAGGTGGTTTTATGACAGGATGATTTCATCTTGTGATTGTTTTAAACTTGATAATGATACAGTTTGTATGCTACTCTTCTTAGTGTATGATAAGATGTGCCATTGTATGGCTTAATAGATGTACCTTGTATCTGGCTAAACTTTCTTAAAGACACCCAGTCGCGAGGATACATGGACATATTTCAGCCGCGGGCGGCAGCACGTAAACTCGCTTCCGAAGTTGCTACGAAGCGAAATGTGTGTGTGCGCAAGACATCCCTAAAGCAATGTATCGCGCTATAGTATCTCGATTGCTCGCGATCGCTTGCTGAGCGCGGGACAGTACGTTTTGTGTAATGTGAGTGATGTTCGCATGAGCTAGTAGCTAGCTGCGTATACTTCGTACGACTACGCATTCTCTTCATCGCATCGTCGATCGTCGTCACTCGTCAACTATACTGTAATCATCAGATCAGATCAGATTAGTGAGTGCAGACCACATTATAATAGATAGGGTGGCCATCATGGACGATGACACATCGTCATGGGTAGCGGATATTACCGCCGAGTTGTCTATTCTGAACGCGGACGATTGGGTCGGAGACCCTGCCTGTATCATGTACTTGCCCTGGCGTGTGTACATAAATTCAGGACGGGGAAGCGACTGTGCCCGTGCAGGGCCAACGGCCAACGGCCACAGTTGCACTGCACATTTATGCAGTATTTTTGCACTCTTCATTGTTTTACTAACTAATATGAAGAAGGTGAGCGTTGTATCACCTGCCTGGAATACACTATATGTAAGAAGCAATGCCGAAACCCTTTCATTTGACTAGGTAAACTCACAGTTATAGTTCTGTCAGCTTAGCCTGGTGTGAATAATCTTTAAAAAAAAAGACACACACACACAATGTGAACATTAAAACTCATAGATAAGTACATGACAAATAAGATGTAATGCCTTCTTCAGACAGGAGCATAAAGAAATTATTGTCTATCTCCCTCTTACACAAACAAACAGAACACTATTGTCTCAACAATACAGTGTGAAGGATAACCATTATAAATAAACCTATCACAGGTATCAGTATTGGAGGTTATGTGTGAAAAATGCCCTACAAATTAATGAAAATCGCGGACAGTAGACCTTTGTCCATAGTCAACTCAGTGTAACATCGCAAAGCCATTGTAATGGGTTAGCTTTCTACCAAACACTGATTAAAATACCAATCAGAGGCGTACCTTTGATCAACAAATAAGGGATGTGCCACGGATACCAATTAATCGTACTTGATGAAGCTCATACCTGTACATATTAGCATGTTACAAACTGATAGGTTCATATTGCCCCTTGACCTATGACCAATATCTGTATTAGAATTAAAACAATGGATTCTTATGAACTGTTGTTCATCAACAACTTCCACACCAATCAACATCCCTATTATACACTCCTATATGAAGATGTGAAGGTAAATAAAACTGTAACTTTCACGTACAAGGGTATTGTACGTACACTACTGTAACTCTGTAGTTACTACCACTGACCTGACACTGTCGGTGTAACCAAACTTTAACGAATTTCAACTGTAAAGGATCAATTTTTTTTTCTTCAGAATTTACATTTCAACATACTTGTAGAAATTCACATGAAAAGATGTACACTTCACTGGATCACTTGAATTTGGTTTCAAATTATTGGACCAAATGCATTGGAAGTTTGACTATAAATGCAACATAGATGCCTGAAACTTTTGCCAAGCTTATGAAAATTACAATCTTTATCAAAATTCCTTAACCAAACTTAAAATGTAGGGCCCCTAAATATGATGAAAGAGGAGACTTTGCTATACAGTTAAATCAATGGGGACAAACAGTATTTGAATCGCAGCCATGAAATCTGGCTATGCAAATTTAACCTGGATTGTTGACGCTAGCTGCTCAGGAAAGTGACCTCTCTGTATCTATCTAGATTCTACATTTGCACATGAAATACTTTAAATTCTCAATACTGTGATGACAAAAAACTTACCACTACTTGCGATTCCCTGACTAATGACATTTGCTGCCTACTGCTGGGTCAGTTTTTAAGAAGCGATAAACTGACCCAGCAAATGTCATTTCGATTACGGCGTTATCATAATTTGACATAAATGAGAACTTAGAGAAGTTTTTCGCGGAATTATACATAGAAAAATAGGCCTACTTGTCGATGAAACGCAAAGGCCCTAGCAGTTAAAGATAGATTAGAAAAAGTCATTCCACTTCAATCATTGATTCATGTAATAGACTTCTAACGTTACTTACACATCATCTGGATCTGGATTCCTTGAAGTTGTTGACTTGGTCAGCTGGGGTTGCTTGATTGGCGTAAGCCGTGGCATTACAATTCCACCGTGCATGCCGTAACACGAATTTGCACATTCTAAATTCCTGCAAAACTGTTCATGCAACTCCAGCAAGTGGAAAGCAAATTTTTCATCGGCACGCTGACGCTGAAGCTTCCCCCTCTGCCACTGGTCTCTTACTTGTCCTAAGCAGGGAGGTGAGAGGAAACCTCCCTGTCCTAAGCATGCTAAGAACATGTCTCTCTGCGTTCTCCACTCGTCGATAGCGTCAAACAAGTAGATACGTTTTACTCGAGTTGGACGGCTGTTTTGATCTCCATTGTGAGGTTTCATTACTAAACCAAAGCCAAGGCTAATCCGAAACAGTACACGCACACCACACACATTATTGATATTGACATACCGGTACCGACGACTTTATACCAACTTTGTTATGTTCCGATCCGGCCCAACATACTGTAACACAGCTGACGCAGCAGACAATTGCCAATGAGATCAAAACAACCCGCCATATGGCCATGAGCATTGCAACTTGCTATACATGAAGTTTAGAGTTTTAATATTTCTTCATCAAAGCATATTTATAAATACCAAATATTAAACAACGTAATATATGAATGATTTAAAATATTGTTATATAATATTTTCAGACATTTTAAAATATTATTGCTTAGATTGCTGAAATTGGCACCATAGTGCAAATAAACAGAGACTGCAGCCAGATACGTACGTACGTACACCACACAGCTCTACTGTTGTGTCGCGACGGGGACCCGTAGGAGAGATTTTCATGCACATGGCTGTTGTGCGGTTTTGTGCGTGCACCCATTCGGCCCCATTCGGTAGGTATTCGGGCGTCCATGTTGAAATTACAGTGGACGGCTCGCACGGCTCTCGTGCCCCATCTGGTTTTCGCTGGTGCGCTGCGTAGCGTCGTGTTCGGCATTCGGTACGTACGGGGGTACAATAACGGGAGGAGCAGCTTGTCGTGCTTTTCTACTGAGCTGCGAATCGCCTGCGACGACCGATTGCCTTTAATGTTCACATAGCCTTTGTTTAATATATATATCATTTATTATCTTCTTCTTTTTTTTTTGCGCTGCAGGAGACACGATTCAGGCAGCGATACCTGGACCTCATCATGAATGACCATGTACGCGACAAGTTCATTACGCGGTCCAAGATCGTGGCCTACACGCGCCGCTTCTTTGACGAATTGGGCTTCCTTGAAGTAAGTCGAGTGCATTTTCACATCTGTTGAGAACGGCAATGTCTTGTTGTAAGGGTTTTCTTTTGTATGCTTATATTTCCATTTGTCTCTTTTTGACAGCCTTCCCCCCCCCCCCACCATAAAAAAACAAAAAACAAAAAACAAACAAACTACATATAGGAAAAATATGGAGAGGATGCAAAACGTAATCATCACATACTCCCATCAAATGATTTAATTCCTGCAAAATGCATTTTGAAAACTGTGTTCAAAAGTGAAATGTCATGTTTTAGGGTGTTTTATGTCCTGTACTAATACATTTCCATTACCTTTTTCTTCTCCTACAGTCCCCCTCCCTCCATCCCTCCATCCCTCCATCCCTCCATCCCCCCATCCCTCCTTCCCCACCCTAAAAAAACAAACTAAGAAACAAAAACAAACTAACTACTGTTGCCTTGTAGATGTAAATCATGTTATTTCCTCACACATAAAAAGAAATGCAAGAAGATGTTTTCTAAGTGCCATTCACAAAAATACTGGGGGGGGGGGGTGGCAAGAAGGTAATGGTCTGATCTGTGTACGCATGTCACCAGGATAATGATGATAAATCACAGACTCTACATCACACAATGGCTCTCATCTCTTCCTTAGGTGGAAACACCGATGATGAATATGATTGCCGGCGGAGCCACAGCCAAACCGTTCATCACCCACCACAACGAGCTTGACATGGACCTCTACATGAGGGTGGCCCCGGAACTCTACCTCAAGGTGGGAGGTTGACAAAGAAGATGCTGATGTTGGTGCTGATGATGCTGTTGTTAATGATGCTGATGATGATGCTTATGATGCTGATGCTGATGCTGTATAAAATGACACTGGTGTTGATTTGATTTGCTGCTGATATGATGATGATGATGATGATGATGATGATGATGATGATGATGATGATGATGAAGATTATTATGATGATTATGATGCTGCTGCTGCTGCCGATAATGATGATGATGCTGCTGCTGATGATGATGATGCCGGTGCTGCTGATGCTGATGCTGATAACGATGATGATGATGATGACGATGATTATGATTATGATTATGATGATGCTGATGAAGATGACATGATGATGATTATGATCCTGATGATGATGCTGTTGCTAATGATGCTGGTGGTGCTTATGATAATGATGCTGATAATGATGTTGTTGATGTTGATAATGCTGATGCTGCTGCTTATGATGATGATGATGATACTGATGATGTTGATGCTGCTGCTGATGATGATACTGATGGTGATGCTGATGATGCTAATGATTATGATGATGATGATGATGATGCTATTGATGTTGATGCTTATGATGCTGATGCTGATGATACTGATGATGATGATGCTAATGATGTTGATGATGATGATGATGTTGATGATGCTTATAAATGCTGATGATCTGCTTATGCTTATGATGCTGATGATGCTATTGATGATGCTGCTGCTGATGATGTTGATGCTGATTCAAGGAGGAGGAGGAAGAAGATAATAGGAAAATATTTCACTTCTGTCAAGTATGATCTTGATGACATTTTATTCTCTTGGTTGGTAATGGAATAAGATTGCTAACACTCCTCGGGCAGCAGTTTTACAAATATCAGATTGATCTTTTTCATTGTATGCCATATTGATTAGCAACAACCTAGTCAGCTGACATTTCAACCGTTTTCCGTCTGATCTTCAGATGTTAGTCGTGGGCGGTCTCCAGAGAGTCTATGAGATCGGCCGCCAGTTCCGCAACGAGGGCATCGACATGACCCACAATCCGGAGTTCACCACGGTGGAGTTCTACATGGCCTACGCCGATTACAACGACTTGATGGAGATCACCGAGAAACTGCTCTCAGGTAAGTGACTCAAAAGAAATAACTGAATCCATTCGAGGCCAAGGTGATTGTGATTGATAATTCTCCTGCAGAGATGCGTTACAGATTTGCCGTATTTTCTTTTTTTTTATGCCTCCGCCACGATGTGGTGCCGGAGGCATTATGTTTTCGGGTTGTCCGTCCGTCCGTCCGTCCGTCCGTCTTTCCGTCCGTCCGTAATGAATTTTGTGGACAAGGTAACTATCAAAACCTGTTGAGGTATCCTAATGAAACTTGGCATGTATGTGTATTAGGGGGTGAAATTGTGCCTATCAACTTTTGGGTGCACGTGCTCAAGGTCAAAGGTCAAAAGGTCAAGGTCAAATACATAAAATTTCACTATTTCCACCATATCTATGCAATGCCTGAAGATATTTTCTTGAAACTAAGTGTATACATGTATTAGCCAATGTAAATTCTCTGGTGAAAGTTTGGGTCATGAGGTCAAAGGTCAAAAGGTCGAGTAAAAGTATTAAAACGTCTTTTTTTTCTCTGTAAATTGGAAAATTGTTCAAGGTATCTTCATGGAACATAGTATATACATGTACTGACTGGCAGTGATTATCTAGAGAATGTAGGGTTCATGGGGTCAAAGGTCAGGGGTCAAAGGTCAAGTGCAACACTTCAAAATTTTACTATTTCCCTCATGTTCATGCAATGCCAGCAGGATTATTATTTTTTTTTTACACTTGGTGTATGCATGTGTAACCTAATAGAAATTCTCTGGAGAGTTTTTTTTTTCTTTTCTTTTTTTTTTTGCCTCAAAGGTCAAAGATCAAGTGAAAGTGCTGAACTAACTTTTTCCTCCATATCTCGGAAGTGGCTCAATTTATCGTGAAACTTACTGCATATTTATGCATGTTCTACCTGAAAGTGATTATCTTGTGAATTTTAGGGTCAAAAGCCAGATGAACATGGTATGTAAACAATTTACTATTCAGTACAGAAATTGCACTTTTTCTCCATACCGGTACCATGAAAATTACTCAATGCATAAATGTATGAATGGGTCAAAGTCAAGTTAAAGTCCTTAAATCCCCAAATACATGCTCTCCTATTCATCCAATTAAACCAAGGTCAAGGAAGGTGAACATTCAACACATTTGTGACAAACTTGTCATTTCAATATTTTGCCAGTTTTGTGAAAATGTAATCACACATTGTCCACATGTACTATCTAGACCTATTAGGAGAATCATGCATTATGGCGGAGGCATACCAGTCGCCATAGCGACATTTCTAGTTTACCCTTGTAACCGTGATACAGTGAATTATCAAGAGGTTTACAGACAAAGACAAGAACTACACATGTAAGGCTAAAAGAGATTGTGTGCTCAGTGTACGTGATATGAGGGGAAACTTGACACCCATCCATAATGCACGTCAGGCTAAGCCTGTGGAAATTTCCTTGAAAGCAGAGTGCCGCCAGGCTAAACCGCTGGCAAAGGAATGCATGTACACATTCCTTCTCACGCCACCACTTCTTAAACAGGAACGTTTAGAGAAACATTTCTCTTTCTGCAGAATCTTGAAGCTGGTCAAGCTAAGTTAATACAAATGGTAGGCTTAGAATTCAAAAAGTAGAGTTTTGTGTACAGGGAAAAAGCAGGTGTTTGCATGTGACAACAACGCTACTTTGCCGCATACTGTTACCGAAATACTCCCATTTATTACTGACAAATTTGGCAAATGTTCCTGAAAACCAGACTTTGCAGTTGGCATTTCTGCTACTAGAGTATTTTCCTATTTAAGAACAAAAAACAAACAAACAAGTTTCTGGAATTCACATCAAGTTCAAGATTTCTAGTATAGAGCTGTGTTGGCATATCATATTTCTGTGAAGAAAGTCTTGAATTAAGATCTTTGGATTTGTGCAATTTACGCAGTCATCGTAAAGATCGGGGAAAGTCAAGGAGCTATGATCTTTGTTGTCATGGTGAAATGCCAAATACATTGCTCTTTCAAAAGAACTGAAATATGAAATAGAAAAGGCCAGAGCTTGAGAAAATAGAACTGTGTGAACTTTCAGGATCTATGAGAGATAAATGAATGCCCACTGATATTAGCATTAATTTACCTGTTTGTTTCGCAATTTATTGCACTCTTTGAATTTACAAAATACATTCAATGTGTGTGTTGTTTGCTTTTAAATCGTGGAATCTTTCAACAAGATGCCTTGGGCAGGTGTGTAAGTTCTATCCACATTCCCTGTGAGGGATAGATACATCTTGGCACCTCCCTTTGAACACATGCACACACACTTTGTGGGAGTTAATTTCAGAGGGAATAGAAGTGTTGCTTTCAGAGGGAAAGAGTTTGTAAAGAAATTAGTGGAGTTGGTCTGATATGTTAGACATGAATAACAAACAGACTGTTTCTGTTACTGTTTCTTGAATGGCTTGCAAGCAAGGCAAACACACAAGCAAGCAAATGAAAACATGAGTAATTTTGAACCACAATACAACCCTCTTTTTTTCACTCTATAGGGCAAAAATTTTTGAAAATGCTGATAACACCATCCATTAATACACGATGAGTTAATAACAGATGGTGCTCCTTATTACCCTGGTCACAGGTATGGTCCAGTACGTGACGGGATCCAAGAAGGTCATCTACCACCCTGACGGACCCGAGGGTGAGGCTATGGAACTCGACTTCACCCCTCCCTTCAGGAGGATCTCCATGATCGACGAACTCCAGAAGGTCCTCAAGGTGCAATTCCCTCCCTTGGAGGAGTTCCACACGGAAGGTTTGTATTTCATTGAGCGTGCTTCTACTGAATGATAAAAAAATGCAAGGTGATGCTGGGTAACACCTCAAAATTTGTCCTCAGTAGAAACATATTGGGTAGTGTGTGATACAAAGTAATGCGAGGTGATCGACGATCCATTTTCCACCTTTTCAGGTTGTCTATGCGAGGGACGATTTTCAGTAGAAACAGAGTGGGTAATGAAAGTTGCGGCATACTGGAAGTCTCAAATGCTTATAGGAAGATTCCACTTGTTATTGAATTGATCATGACGCAGTGTGCACATGATCTGGTCTATGATCGTATGATATGCGACTCCCTGGTTACCAAATTTTGCAAGTTCCCTTGCTTTACCCCACATCACCAGATATTTTACAGCTCAGAAGAAACAGTTCGGGAAGTAGTAATGTAAAAGGTAATGCACATGACAAAAAGTTATGATAATGCGAGGTAATATGAGGTGTCCATTAGAATCACGTTCATTGTTTATTTTATTGCCGCCAGCCTAAATCATTCCCTATTGGGTTTTACTTTGAATGTTGGGCTCCCTTTACAAAGCAGTGGGTATTTCCAGTTTGTCAGGGGAATTCATTTTTGCATTCTCTAGATATAGGTGAAGAGATAATATGGAAGAAAGATTGTTAATGCAGATGGGAGCAGATGTGTTGCAGTTTTGCTAAAAACGGTCCATTGGTCCAAAAATGACATTTTATAGAATTAACTGGTCGACTGTTTCTGGAGAGGTTTATTCAACAGCTGCTGTACATGTGGAGAAAGAAAGTTAAGCATGGCTTATTTAATCACTCATAGACTACTTAAACATTTACATGTTCAGTAGTTTCTGTCAACCACAATATGACAACTCTTTTCTGAGCTTCAGTTTTATACAGTAGCAGGGACACTGGTGTAATGTATGGCCATGCCCCTAAGATTTTCAAAAACAGAAACGCTTCAGGGCATTACAATAAGATAGTCCCACCACTTTCTGGATTAAAGATGTTACCACTGTTAACTGGCTAGTGACAATTCATATCACTAGCCCGACTGAGAGTCATAGGTTTTCCAGGCAAGTGGACAACTGTCTGTATAGCCCCCTATATTATTAAATGATGCTTTCATTAACCCTAATAAGGTAGGGCTTTTTTTGGCTATGCTAAAACCGGAGGGGGCGAATTCCTCCCCCCCCCCCCCCCCCCCCCCTCCCCCCCCCCCCCCCCCCCCATTTGTGCCCATTTTCGGGTGACTTTGCAAAGGTACACAAGGACATTGCAAATTTAGTCTCAAAAGTTGTGTGAGACTTGAACAAAGAAAGTCGAGAAGCCTTTTGATGACACCTTCTCGCATTACAGAATTATAGCACGAAACCTCGAGGGGGCAGTTTCTGCCTCCCCCTGACTCTTTTAGGGTAAAGGCTTGTCGTTATTATGATAGTTTGTCCCTGTCATTTTGCCATCACAGGGGTGAAGAAGTTCTTGGATGACCTCTGCCGCAAACATGACGTGGAGTGCACCCCTCCGAGGACCACCGCAAGACTGCTGGACAAGGTGAGTGGGGGCGGGGAGAGAAACAGAAAGGGCAAAGTTTAATGGAAGGGGTGTGTGCATGCACCCACACACATACACCCATACGCACACTCATGCACATATACCCTACAACTGAGATTTGTGAAGACCAGTTTGTATGACTGATTTCTGTGTAGGTGTGTGTCAATGCTATTGAGAAGTCTTTTAAAGTACAGTCAACCTGAAATCGAATCTATTTGGACGGAAGAAATAGCTTCGACTTTAACTTAGAGAAAATGTGACTTTGGGGGGATTAAAATCAATAGAATATAAAGAGAAGAGTACTTGAAAAGACCTTTGACTTAGGCGATCATTCGACTTATGAAAGTTCAACTTAAGCAAGATTGACTGTATGTTTCAAATATTTTTGTAGCTTGCTTCATGGGGAAAGAATTGAAGTGAGCAAGGCACCTTTCACGACACAATGAAAACTCACTATGATGAAGACCTAAGAACAGTGATGTTATATATCGGGTTTCTCTCTACATCAGGGTACAAAAGTAAAGAGGTGTGAAGAGATGGTACCCTCAAATAGCCTTGTTGTATTTAGAGGTTTTGCTTTATCCAAGCAAGGTTCCACTGTACCCAAGTTTGCTATTCCCAGTCAAAAAAAAAAACAAAAAAACAAACAGTGTGGCACAGGCATTTACATTTTACAAAATTTATATTGCTGTGCCTTGGCGATATTGTATGTGACAGTTAGAAGTGGACGTTAGTATCCATCCTCGACTTTTATGTGACACATCACTTTATTGCAATGCTGTCTTCATTCAAATTTTGTAAACTGCTCAAGTGAGCTGTATTTGCTGACCTGCTCAGATACTAGGTGTGTCCAAGGATGTTGCATTTGTTCATGATACGAAAACCCGTATTTGTAATTGAGTGTAATTGTCTATTCTCCAGACTTTCGATCTGTTTGCATACTCATAATCACGCACATGCTAAATCTGTACACAATTATCATAGAATTATTTTTTTCTTTGTGTTAGAATGTTAGCAAGTTATTTTTTATGCCTTTGATTAATTAGATCATCAGTGATTTCATGTCTTTACTGTCAAATTTATAGTTCATTTATTATTTTGATGTTATTTTCTAGTGATGTATATAATGACAGGAAATCATCCCCATTCCCCTTAAAAAAAACAGACAGAAAAATGTTGAGTTATACCTACACTGCATTTGGTATGTGAGAGATATATTTAATGATATTACACTTTCCTTGGCCTTCTGCTGCAATTAACTGTTTTATGAGAGACGAAAAAGAGAAGATGAAATGCTCTCCCAGTTTTAAATGATATTTTCACATTCGCTTCATGTAGACAAATTCACATTCAATATCTGCATTCTTTGCCCTGCTCTCTCTCGTGTGCACACGTTCAGCTTGTTGGAGAGTTTGTCGAGACCCAGTGCGTGAGTCCGACCTTCATCATGGACCATCCCGAGATCATGAGTCCCCTCTCCAAATGGTGAGTAAATTTTCTGTCAGTGGTGAGATATCGAGAGAGGATTAGCAAGTGTGGAGTAAGATACTATTACAGTGCAATCCTGTTAACCCGCTGAGGACGAATCCCGAGTATACTTGGGCAAGTGTCTATGGGAAATGCATGTTATAGCAAAAATCAGTCCATCCTCAACAGGTTAACAATGAACATGCTTATTTTGACATTTTGTTACTGCGAAGTAAAATTTCAGGCCCCCAAATTATCATCATTAAAGTCTATGGGGCAGAATTTGCTTAATGATACAACGAACACAATCATAGGGAAATTTTTGTTACAACAAAATCATACACACTGTAACTAAAATCTCTCTGCAATTAATGAGATTGCACCGCATCAAACATACTTTTCAGCGTATGATTAGCATTCAATAAACGGCGTACAATATACACATAGTTTGCATGTCTTCATGATATACTGTATTTGTTCAGTTATAACAAAATTTAAATGTAACAAAAGAAAACTGCCGGTCCCGAGGACTATGTTATAACAGGAGTGCACTGTAGTACTAGAAAGATAATGCCATGTGAGTGAGGGAACACGCAGACTTAAGGCTCGACTGTCGGAGGCATTTCATGAAGCATTTTGGTTGGATATTTTTCTGACAAACTGTTACCAGCTACTGAAATCTTTGCATCTGATTGGCTGGGAGCATATTTGTCGGCCAACTTTGTGGGACAAAATGCTTCATGAAATGCCCCCCCCTGTGATATGATTCATCCTTATTCATATAGTTTGCCCAGCAGTTTATACTCTATCCTTTTTACAAACCATCATTAGGGAGCTTTTGATTTTAGGACCGTAGGTTAAGAGGACAGTATGTAGCGTATAAAGTCAATCTGCGCACGTGTGAAACTGAACATCTCTATGTCATGTTGATTTTCAGATGGTTATCAGTTGAAATCGCGTCCAGTCTGTGAAAAGGACAGAGCAGTTAACTATATGTGACCCGCTACAACAAAATGGTCCTAAAGTCGCGCACGGTCGAAGCCGTGAAAATCGAGTTTGAAGTTAGAGCATCAAAATTGGTCAAAACTTACGATTTTCTGAATTTGACATATTATTAGAGTCTGACATGTCTTCTATCATCTGTCAAAATTTTGAAGCAAAATGATGAAAGGAAAGACCAAAAAATAGCGTTTTTCTGGGCTATGTTTTTTTGGCATTTCAACGAAGCAGAAACTGGTTCGAACATTTGGATTGAGCGCCACACATAGGCTCTGCCCCTAACAACGACAAGAGTGATCTCATTGGTCAGTTTGCTGCTTGCCGCTAACCGAAGCGTGAAGCTAGCACACTGCCCAGTCGACTGGTGCGTGCGGGCGAGTTGCGCTATGCCTAGCCGCTTCTCCTGACATCGTGCTCACTGAATGGTTGGTGAGGAGACCGCCGACGCTGTGTTTGAATGAGCAGTTCGGGGGTTGCTGGGGCTTAACTTCTATTGTCCGGAGGTGAATACGGACTTGTGTGTCTCTTGATTGTGATTACGTCGCAAGGAGAACTTTTAGGGTGCTTTTCTCGAAACAGTGGTTTCCCAGACATCTTGACATGCTCTCTTTTAAACATCGATATCTCCGCAACCGATTATTTTTATAAGACGTGTTATATATCAATTTAAAGCAGAAAGATTTGGGAATGGTGTCATGCAATTTACAAATAATCGACATCGCCTGACTTTAGGATCATTTTGTTGTAGCAGGTCACATATGTCTTCGAAGGTTCAGCATGCAAGCTTGTGGCCGCTTACATAGTACACTGGATGTAACAAATCTCTTTGGGATGGAAGCATCCCCCTCTACAGATACTAGGGAGCTTTAGATTTTAGACGCGCGGACGTTCAGAAGGAAAAAAACATGTTCTGAGTGTGCGCAGAAGCGCTCGTCAAGTCGATCTATTTTTAGCTTGCGTCGCCCGAGTTTTTCACTATGCGTACTGGGCTATTTTTACGTCCGCACAGTTTGCAACGTAGAGAACTACTTCATGCACTGATCATATGGGGGCGCGATTTTATTTTTTATATGTTGCGTCCCAGCGTAATCTAAAGCTACTTGTCAGCACAACGCAGGGGAGAGGAGAACGTCCAGCGCACTCGTTGTCTCAAACGTCCGCGCGTCAAAATCTAAAGCTCCCTACTGACAAAGCAAACAAATCAGGACAGAGTGAGAAGGAGACACTAGGGTAACTCTCTGTCCTGCATGCTCTACTATCCCGAATTGAAAGCTCCCCATTGCTATATTGATACAAATCTAGAGAAACTTGATGTGAAGGGTATGATTATAATTTCATCCTGCAAAATTCATAGCTAAGAGAAAATTGAATGAAGAAAATGTTGTTCTGGGAAATGAATTGCATTCAAGCAATTTTGGTTTTTATTTGTCAATTTTATTGTTTGTCCATTTGTCCGACCTTTTTCTCACCCAGGCACCGTTCCACTCCAGGTCTAACAGAGCGGTTTGAGCTGTTTGTCGCCCACAAAGAAATTGTGAATGCCTACACAGAGTTGAACGATCCTGTGATACAAAGGGAGCGTTTCGATAGCCAGGCCAAGGTATGATGATACCAGTAGAGACTTGAGGAGAGCTAATTAGACAAGTTGAGTGAAGGAAATATGTCAGCTGAGGTCATCATGTCTAATAAGATGTATCTGTAGCCCTGTTCTCAATCTTTTTGAGCTTCATTGATGCAGCACATAATGTCTTCAAATTGAAAACATTATTGTGTTTGTTGTGTGTGCATTTACTCTGTTGGGTATTTTTAGACCCTGAAATAGCAATCAGACAATTTAATCATATTGAAAGTTATCAATGTTGAAATCCGACTGATATTTTTTGGGACATTCTGAATGTAAAGTATTTAATGTCATCACCTTTTATTTTCAAAATCAGGAAATTCAAAGAAATTCAGTCCCGTTTATTGATCAAAGCTAGCCAGTGGTAATGATGTTGACTTTTTCTGCCTTATGTAGGACCATGCAGCTGGGGACGATGAGGCGCAGCTGATCGACGAGAACTTCTGCACAGCCCTCGAGTACGGCCTGCCGCCGACGGGAGGATTCGGCATGGGTATTGACCGCCTCTCCATGTTCCTCACGGACTCAAACAATATCAAGGTAACGTGTGCTTTGTGTAAGGTCATCATCTCACAATTTTCACATTGGTATGTACACAGGTCACAATCTTTCTTTGTACAGTGGAAACTCGATATAACGAGATGGTCGGGACCGAGTCATTTTCCTCGTTATAGCCGATATCTCGTTATATCAGTAGGCATAAAAGAAGGCATAACATAAAGACATTAATTTGCACATGTGGGACTACCCATTATATTTCAATCAATACTGAACTTGATATTGTGTGTGAGGGAATTACTCACCTTTATGGGTAAGAAGATGTTTTTCGCCAAGGAAATCCAATATCAAGAATGTGTTTCTTATTAATTGTAGATGTTTGAATTTGTAGATTTATATAGCTTGCGATTGTATCAAGATCGTCTGTGGATCGGTATGTGGTTATCTTATGGGTGTGTGTTGTGTGGAAAGCTTGAATATGGTCTGCACAATGCTGTGTGTGTATGTGACACATTCTGTATGTACATTATGACTGCGTGTGTGTGAAGATGGGGAATTCCCTACGCAGAAGGCCAATCACAGCATCAGATTGCCTCACACCTGCTAAACGTCACGATTATGGCCGTCCCACAACATTTTCTGCATGTATCAGTGTGCACGCACACACACACTTACACGTACAACATGCAGTGCTAGCTGGAGTGCACTGAAGAAAATGATTATGTGTGTACAAGACAGTTTTTGGCGCACACAAGCTTTACAATCTCGGAAGATGATAGCACAGGCGAAGTAAAGCCTTACCGAAGGCATTTTGCTTTACCTCGCTATAGCAGGTTTGATTGACTATGTTTTTCTTTGTTTGGAAGTCACAAAATTTATCTCGTTATATCAGTTATTTCGTTATAGCCGATCTCGCTATAAGAGTAGCATTTTACATAGACTTGTGTGGAAGGAAATTTGGGACCGGGAAAATTTCCTCGTTATAACCGATATCTCGTTATAGCAGTGTTCGTTATACCGAGTTTCCCCTGTATTGAATTTCAAATAAAATGTAAATCTAGGGAAGGTTTGTATTGAGGTCAATGTGACACTTATCAAGGGCGGATCCAGGAATTCTGTAAAGGGGAGGCGCCTTTACAAAATTAAAGAGGGTGCACCCCCCCCCCCCATTTTTTCTTTTTATTTCTTTTGTTTTAAAAAATAAAGAATGAAGAGGGGGGCACGCCTGATCCCCCCCCCCCCCAGATTCGCCACTGTTTATAATGCAATAACATTGTGTCACTGTTTTGTGAAAAACATTTGAAACTTAAAGGACAAGTCCACCTTCACAAACATGTGGAGTGAGTGAATGCAGCAATATTAGTAGAACACATCAGTGAAAGTTTGGGGAAAATCAGACAATATTTCTGATCTTTATATTCATTTTTTTTTCATATTTTTTATATGGTTATTTGCTATGGCTATTTCATGTCTTTATATGGTTATACGCATATGACATCATACACTGTAGTAGTCTTCTCATCCAGCCTTGAGTGAGCAGAAACTTTAAAAATTCATAACTTTTGAACGGATTGTCTGATTTTCCTCAAACTCTCATTGATGTGCTCTACTAATATTGCTGCATTCACTCAACCCACATGTCTATGAAGGTGAACTTGTCCTTTAATATCTGAATTTTCTTTTCGTTTTCATTTTTTACAGATTTTGATATACATTGTATCATCTGCCAGTCTATTTATATCTTGAATCTATTCCGTTATAGCCCACTTTAAAGATAATATGTGACACTGCACCTCAAAACAAACAAAAAGTCGCCAGACATGAATTTTTAGTTAAGACCATATTCTGAAAGAGCAGACTTTAATAAAATGATGTATAACTCAAATCAAATGGACTCTCCTAACCTGTATAAATATTGGAAAGAAAGCACCAACTCAGGAAAAGTGTGAACTGAGAAAAGAGGCTCTGAAGTACAGTGTCTATTCAAGCACTTAATCTTTACCAAACCCTGCTGGCTGTGCGATGAATGGGACAAAAAACAGGAAGTAAACCACCAGAGTAACAACAATGAAGGGATTATCAGATTAAACTGAAATTAAGCATGCCTCATTAACACATTCTGTCCGTAATCAATGCCAACTTTCAAAGCAGTAGCACTATCCTTTCAAAAGTTATTAGAGTTAAAAGTGAAGAGTGTGGACAAGGTTTTTCAGAAATGAAAAAGGGATTCTAAAGACACACCTAATCACACTATTCTACCAAAAGTGTTCGAGATAAACTCTTAAAAAAACACACTTTCCCGCCCGTTTTATGATACCAAATTTTAGTATAATGTAAAAGAAGACCCGCTCTTTCAGAAAATATGAAAAAGTCAAGTTCGGCTAGGTTGACCCATTTCACTTATTTTCAGTCCTCATGCAAAATCAGTGTGTGCGACTTTATGTTCGTTTTGAGGTGCACGGTCACATATAAAGTTTTGGTACCTCAAAAGTTTCCCTGAATTTCCTTGTCTTAGTTTGTGTTTCAGGTTAAAGTACCTTTCATATAACTAACACTGTGAGACTTACTCGCCCCAAAGTGCTCTCATGTCCTAGTAATCATGCAATAATGGTTTCGCACCAGAGCCGCCGCCGTTCGACAGCGAGGTTGTACACGTATTGTACGAAACCATTTAACTGCGACCAGCAGCCCCATACAAAACATGTGCACGCATAGCTAACTGCGACCAGCCCCATACGCATAGCGTAATGGGGCTTCGCATAGTAGCATTCAGGATCATGACAGATTTAGTATCGCGGGTAAAAATCAACTTAAAATCCAAAAATTTCTTCAATTTGAAGACTTATCAATTAGGTTGAAGTATTTAAAACAGGCTTCGGGCAACGTTTGGTTCTGCCAATAGTCCCTTTCTGTTCAAATTGATGACTGAATGTGACTCGGTCGAGAGGACCTTTGGAGAGCTACATGCACTGAATACTACGGCCAGCGCATGCGCGCACATCACATGCGCACAAATTTCAAATCCATGAACGGATAAGATGTTTGTGTGTGCATGCGCTGGCCGTAGTATTCAGTATATGTAGCTCTCCAAGGTCCTCTCGACCGAGTCACATTCAGTCATCAATTTGAACAGAAAGGGACTATTGGCAGAACCAAACATTGCCCGAAGCCTGTTTTAAATACTTCAACTTAATTGGTAAGTCTTCAAATTGAAGAAATTTTTGGATTTTAAGTTGATATTTACCCGCGATACTATATCTGTCATGATCCTGAATGCTACAATGCGAAGCCCCATTACGCTATGCGTATGGAGCTGTTGGTCGCTATGCATATGGGGCTGCTGGTCGCAGTTAATTGCATGATTACTAAGACATGAGAGCACTTTGGGGCGAGTAAGTCTCACAGTGTCAGTTATATGAAAGGTACTTTAACCTGAAACACAAAAATTCAGAGAAACTTTTGGGGTACCAAAACCTTATATTATCTTTAACACGGAGCAGACTGGCACTTCTAAGTCAGCCACAAGCCTACAACCGTGAAAATACAAACACCTGTTATGCAAACCCCTGTTCCTATTAATAGAGACAAAAATGAAGCATTCCTCCCCAGCATTGTAAAGTACAAACTGTACCAATGATATTCAAGAATTCCTTCACAGAAAGGTCATTTTCCCTGAACATGAAATTAAAAACTTAAAATTTATTTTTTTTAAATTGTAAAAAAAATCAACAAGCTTTTACTGTTTCTATGACAACCATACAGGAGGTCCTCTTGTTTCCAGCGATGAGACCCGAGGATGGCAAAGCCGCTGGTGAATCTCAGCCCGAAGAGGGCGCCACACCAGCAAGTTAAAACCGAGTGGAATGACCGCAAGTCAACTGGTCTGGCAGGGCCTCAACATTCAACTGCACTACCCCACATCTGTCTCTTGGAGATTTCATAACCCATTCCATACTTTAATCTGGTAGTCTGCGTATTAAGTCTATGAGCATTTCAGAATTCAGTATGGAATGGGTTAAGGATGGTTCGGATGATTACTCACAGGGACACACAGACCTACTTAATAGCATCCTCCAAAGCAGTCAGTTATCTATAATCAGGAACTGGACCAGAATGCGAGCTGTTCTCCTTTTTGTACTACTTGTAATTTTGATTAACTCACCTGTGTTGATAAACCGGTCGATGGTAACCAATAGAGGGCAGCATGTAGTTGAATTGTTTGTTGTTTTTTAAGTGTGGGGGGAAGGGGGTAAGCTACCGTCCATGATTTAGAGTGGTATATCAGGAATAACTCATACTTTTTATTCTTTTCTCTTTTTGGCCCCCAATCATCCCATTACATTCCTAGATAGATCCCTGTGACAAAGGAAAAAGGTTTCACTTCATGGCATGCAAAGAGTTAATCAGCAGTTGTTGTTTTATTTTATCAGAACTAATGTAACCTAAGCTCACCCCATACCAATTTCCTACCACTAGGAGGATTAGAAGTCCAGGGGTTTCTACATTAACCCTTTCTGTGCCAGGGACTTTGGACAGTGTGTACAACACTATGGCATTATGTGCCATTGGCATTCAAAGCACGCAAAGGTTTAAATACCAAAACTGGGGCTTAGTGTAGACAAAAGAATGGTATGGAATCGGTACAGCGAAATGGTCGACATACAGTAGCATCAACGCGTGTGAATAAAACAAACACTTTTCGCCCTTCAAATGTTGTTCATCCATGATAATTCTTGTTAGGCTGTTCTCAGCTTGGCTTGTCTTGCCCATGAAGGTTTGTACTACAACATTAACAAATTCTCCCTTGATCATTGGGTTAGAGCTTAAAGGGGACAGAGGTTGCAGGTCAACAAAGTAGAATTTCACTAATATTTCGTAGCAGCTGACAAATGTAGACAATTTTGTTGTAGGTTGTTATCCCCATGACACAAACACATGTTTAAAGTGAATTTAAATAAAAAATCAAATGTATTGATGTGATGTGTGAAGAAGTCTGGGGACAGAGGTCGTGGTCAGCTGTGCAGATGACACTTTGCACAAGAATAGATAGTAAGAAGGAAATGTCAGAGGGATGAACAAAGTGAATTACTGGAAATAAAAAGTCATTATAGGGAGAAGAGGCGTTAAGAAAATCCTGTGGGCTTGGAGGTACTTTCTCTTGTTACACTTTGCCCTCACTTCTCTGCAAGAGCAAATTATTATGACTGCTGAAACATGCACAGACATTTGGTCGTACAGGAAAATCTTGTCACGAGTCATACACTGTATTTGTCTTCAATATTCAAACAGACTGACAGATCAATGATTACAAGCTCATGAGATAAGTTGACCACCGTACATTTCTGTCAGCTATGAAATGTACTGTAAGAATGGAAAATGTGGCACCATACTAATTATGCCTCTGTGAGATATTGGTGGCATTGTTGCCCGTGACACTAACCTATACCGACAATCACTGACATGGCAGGAAGACCCAATATTTACACAGATACTGCGATGTGGGGCTTTTTGGAGGATGTAGTCACAAGTGGTGAAGGTCAAAGTTCATGTGCAATTGATAATTAAACCACGTGGAAGCATGTGAGAATGTACATGAGTGGGTGTGCACGGATAGGGGGAAATAATGACAGTAGTCAGAAACCTTCCTGTTTGGGTTGATTTCCAGATGTTGTCCTTGAATGATTGACAGTGTCAGTGTTTTGTCATTCTGAAGTCTGGCACAAATAATGGCTCATATTCTTTTCGCCATCGAGGTTTCATTCCAGCACCCTGCTTGAACAGCTCTGCTCCCTCTGGTTGGATCTTTAAAGGGGATGTTCATCATCGTGAGGGAGTGATTTCAAGCTCCAAATCAATAAAGAGAAAGACATCTTCCCTTGGAAATAATGTTTGATTGAATATTCTGTCCTCATTCCACAGCAGTCTGTGTTCGTCCATTCTGTTACGACTACCGGTATTAGTTTGTTGGATTTATTCTCGACTGTATTCAGTAACTCTCCGCATCAAAAATATAATTCATCACTCTGATTTTTGAAAGATGAGTCAATTATAAATGCCGGCATTGGCGTTGGTGCCTTCCATCGAGGGGCAAATTATTACATGTACCCCGATGAACTTCATACAGTCTTCATCATCTTTTCTTTCCGAGATGGGTAAAAGCATCAAACTTTGTGTATGGAATATACAAACATCACACACTTTTGTTGATATAAGATTTGCTTTTATTTGATCTGATTTTTTTTTTTTTTTTTAACCATTAGAAGTATCCATAGGAATTGATGGGTCTAATTTGACAACAACAAAAAAGCAACAAAAAACAAATCCACCCACAACACTTGTTGTGGTGTATGAAATTTAGTTGTCAACGACGTACAGGTGATACTCTGCAACCAGAGCAGACATTTATATTCTGTGTATGCAGTGAAATAGGAGAAACTCGATAGAAATCTGAAACTAAACGTAGTGAGAAATCATCACAAGAATGTGTCAAATCACTAAATTGTAACCCCACTGCAAGAGTGAAGTGATGTAGCAGGCTGTGTATTCATTGGTTTTGTGCAGGAAATGTGGAGGGCTTTTTTTAAAACATCCTTGTTTATTTCTTTATCTCCCCGAGATATGTACAGAATCTTCTTCACCTCATGGCTCACAGAGATAATGATCGCTGTGTATCCTCAAAGATGGAAAAGTGATGTTTCCTTATTGAGATTCCAAGAAAACTTGTCCATTTCTTTTCCTTGGTGTGTGTTCAGAATTGTGTAATTACCACACAAGGGATTCTATGCAAGTGTTACTATCTACATGTACTTGTGACCAAGATAAATACTCAATCAGTGTGTCTGTGGTATACTATAAGAGATGACTTGACTTTCCCTGTTGTGCAGTGCATAGGAAAAATCTTTCAGAATTCCCAGTAGGGCTGTGTTGCTGTTTAGAATCTCTGATGCAATATGGGATAAGCTGTGTTGGTTGCCTGTGCAGTGTAGAAATGAAGGCAAGTTTGTAGTGTCCACAATATCATGTCCTTTGATCTATATGAAAATTTGAATAATTCGCAAGACAATAATATGTTCTTTAGCGCATAATTATCTATAAAACTCTGTAGTGTTGTAGTCCTTTATTTGTTGGATTTATGTACAGACTGTATAAGCATTTGGCAATCTGGTCTGCTTCTTCTTTTTGTGTATTTTCTTCGGGTTAATTGGACAATTAGCGCTCTGTCGGATGGGTCTTGATTATCGTTCATTCATCTCACTTTTCTTATCCAAATCCGGTAAAACAGTTTAGAGTACCTGTACTTTTTTAAAATGATGGTGAACAGCTTCCTGTCTTATGCACAATGACACTGTGCCTTAATAAGGTATATACACTGTAGGTGTACTATTCAAAAATTTAAATCGCGTATTGTCATTTGATTGATTCAGTGTTTGAGAAATACAGACTTGTGCGCAAAGGCGGCACAAATTTTACTGCAGCTACTGCTACTGATGACTACAACTTGGGAAGGTGGCACTATTTACTAACGAACATAGATAATGTATTAAGCAGACCTAGATACTTCTAAATATACTACAGTGCAGGTTGCTCAAGTACTCACTTGCTCATGTGTTTAATAACATGGTCTTGGGGGCCTCCTATATAAGCTATCAATTGTACTGCAAATCCACTTTGGATTCATGTAATGAAGGCAGGTTTGTGTGATTGACAAACAGAACAAAATAAAAAAAGCCATGTAAAAGTTTGTCTGATAGTGTCCAGTTGAATGGTCTGGTAATTTATGTCATGGGGAAAAATAAAGACAAAATACAAAAACTCTGAACTGTAGTGTCTTAGGCCTTTGAAATTCTGCAGTGTGAATGTGAGATACTGTTGAGAGATAATCATAATAATAATGATGATGATGATGATAATGATAATACTATGATGATGATGATTATTATTATTATCATTATCATCATCATCATCATCATCATTATTGTGTTGATGGTGATGATGATAAAAATTATGGTAATATCCTCGTCAGTATTGCCACTGCTCTATCACAGGGCCCTACCATTATCAGTACGGCCTACTATGGTGTTACCAGGTACCCTTTTAGACATCTGGTTCGAGGGGTACATGGTGGGTAATTGAACTCGGGACCTCCGATTGAAAGTCAAAGAGTCTTATCCAGATTACCACAGTGCCCCCACACTGGTCGCATTTATGTGGAATAAGGTCAAGGACAAGTTTACCCAAATGCACATGTGGATTGAGGGAATACAGCAATATTAGCAAACCACATTGGTGAAGTCTGAGGTATATCACACAACCCGTTCAAAAGTTATGAAGTTTTAAAGTTTCAGTGCTGCCGTCAGTGAATGATAAGGCTACAACAGTTTGTGACATCATGGAGGTTTATACCTCCATGATGTCATCAATGTAGGACAGCAATATGAAAAAAGTACAAAGAGGATTCCACAAAACTTCATTTATTTTTAATAAATGAAAAATACACTTTAACTCGACTCGTTACTGACACATGATAAGGGTAAGATTGTTCCCCCTGCTTTCTGACCGAGGTATACATCGAGTTTCATTTTGCTTGAAATATGAAAGTACAGTATGTTGAATTATGTTTATCCAAAGATAGATAGATGGATAGATAGATAGATAGATAGATAGATAGATAGATAGATAGATAGATAGATAGATAGATAGATAGAGATATACTGTAGATGCACCGTCTTAACAAAAACTTAAATAGAAATTGTTACTTTTGGGCGGATTGTGTGATCTTCCTCAAAACTCACTGATGTGTTTAACTAATATTTTGGCATTTACCAAAATCCCACATAATTAATTCGGGTAAATCATCATCCTTTATAGGCCAAACTTTCTTTTTTTAAAACATTGAAGTTAATTTGTCTTGTCGCAGTGTTTTCTTCAAAATAAAAACTGGAACAGTACCTACTTTTAACACATAACGCATTGCTATAATCATGTAGTCTTTGGTCCTATATATTTAATCAATGAAGCAAACATGTCATATCGTTTTGGTAACATTTCTTCCACTGACCATTCCATCATGCGTTATAGTAACGAGTACACCTTTTCATAGACGCAAGCACATAAACGTAACATTTTCTTGCATTTGTTAAATAAATTATTAATTCTCTCTGGTTCCTGGGAAAAAACCTGTTTGAAATACATTTTAACATATCAATTTCCGCCTCGTACATGATAATACAGATTAGTGCTCTCAGTTGCAAAGGTAATGATGTTCGTGCCTGCCCACTGGCACATGCATATTCTCCAAAGAATAGGTAGATAAGCAGCTGAGTTTAACAGTCATGACTTATAAAGACCCGAGTGAATATACAGCTATACAAACATATAGTTCCCGTGATACCGTGTGTCCCGCGGCAACCTGCACCGCTAGAACAAGGTAACACACTTCTGAATTCGCTCCAAAGTCCCCTGATAACCGCCACACGAGTAGACTGTTATATTATGCCAATAATAACTTTTTTTTTGTCTTGCAAGCATTAATGTTTGAGGTAAAGGCAAGATAATAGTTTGGACTGATAGCATACCATTATGATAGTATTAAGCGACAGGTCATTGATGTAATACCCCGCGCTACATTCAGGACGCTACGCTACGAGGACGTTACAGCCTGAAACGAAACACAACAAAACAAAAACCCGACGTTCCTGTGAAGTGTGTGGACAAGCGTTTCTACTGTCCGTCCGAGAGATCACCTTCAGTAACGTAAACCGTGTTATCAATTGTATGTGTAGCACCTGTATCCGATTTATCTATTTAGGTGACCTATGATTAACCCCGGAGGAAAAAGAATGAGAGTAATAAAACACAACAAAGCAAAACAAAACAAAAAACTCCCCGCCGACTGTTAACCTTGACGGATGATTGTTGCTATATGGGATTCGACAGAGAGACTGCTTGCGAACGATGGCGTGCGTTCCCACACAATCCCAATGTAATGGATATCTTCTGCATTGTGTCCTTAAAATATCGACAGACATTCGATATTATACACACGTTCGAATTGACATCCGAAAGAACTTTTCTCGGTCGATTCCACACATCGAGTCCCTCGTGTACTTTCCTATCAACTGTAGGAAGATATTGCTGACAAAATAGAAAAGAATAAAAAAAAAGAAGAAATGTACACAACGGAAACGTGATGGTCATGTATCAATGCATTGCACCCACTCCATTTTCCCCCCAGAGTCTTTACCGGAGCTTTGCAAAGCATGGTACACATACCGAGTAAAATTTAATGACAACGACTTTTTGTTTTACCAGGGAGGTGGAAACCAACCAGCTCTCTGGTTGTACATGACCAAAAGAAGCAACACGAAACCTGTGTGTGTGTGTGTGTGTGTGTGTGTGTGTGTGTGTGTGTGTGTGTGTGTGTGTGTGTGTGTGTGTGTGTGTGTGTGTGTGTGTGTGCGTGTGTGTGTGTGTGTGTGCGTGTGTGTATGGGGGTGTGCGTGTGTGTGTGTGTGTGGGTGTGCACGTCTAGCTCGAAAGTCACCGCTGTGACTACGTTACCGCGGTTTCCACCTAGGTGACTGTATTAAACAACAATCTATTCTATAGATAAAGAGACCTCTAAACACATCCAAAAGTTGTATTTACCTGTGACAGTTCGACGACGGGCTGTCATCTTTCTCAAGCGATGGCTAATCGGCAACTGATGATTTGGCGCCAATCAGCAATCACGCAGGTGTGACATCCGAGTGATAGCGCCATCGCTTGAGAAAGATGACAGCCCGTTGTCGAAACTGTCACTGGTAAATACAACTTTTGGATGTGTCCAGAGAACTTTTTATCTATATTTATTAACCATCCTTATGAACTTATTTTGCAGCAATCTATTCTCGTGCTGTGCACCTGCTCGTGTACTTATTAATTATCGCATATAAAAGGGGGAAAAAGGGGAAGGGTTGTTTGAAAATGCTGTAAGACTTGCGAAATTGATAAACGACCTTTACAACACATCGTGTATGCATCTCATGGCACCTCAACGATCTTGGGCACTATAACACAGCTGTAACATCCCATTTCCTCTCTTGAGATACAAAAGTACTGTAATGAATACAGCATATGATACACTAGGAATTTAATGTATTACACTGTTTATTTCATCTGCTCATAGACGTGGAGTTTCGTTCGGTAACTGATCGAATGGATAAGTCACAAACATGTTGGCGAAATTGGAATTCGATCTTTTTTTTTTGCACAGACACTCAGAAGGCGATAACTTGTCACATACTGATAATAATAATTTTCCATTATCATTAACAAAGTTTAGAATTAAGGCTGCTAGGTTTGTTTATCATCCGTTACCTCAGCTGCATCCTGGGTTGACGTTGAAAAATTCTGAAGAAAAAGGAGGGGGAAGAAGAACAGAGCTTTTTTTGTTTTTGTTTTTGTTTTGTAGAAATAGAAAAGAAGATATAATGGAAAAATAATGATGATAGAGGTGGCAGGTGATATTTCGCAGGGATGGTGGATTTGAAGTGGCGGATCTAGAGGGGGGCGCAACCGGCGCACGCCCCTCCCCCTTTATTTTTTCGTTAAAAACAAAAGAAATAAAAAGAAAAAAATGAAATAAAACCCGGAAGTGGTACCAGAAATATTAGTTGCGCCCCCCCCCCCTCCCCTTTACAGAATTCCTGGATCCACCCCTGATTTGTAGGGGTAACCAAATGTACATAATATACGTTCATGGCTTTTTTTTTTCTGGTCCACGTGACCGGTAAACGTAAAGGCGTGCATGGACATAGCCATAGGATAACAAAACAGACAAACACGAGCGTCAAAATTGCATTCATATCATATACATCAACGTTAAAACTCGACGTCTGAAAATGAAAAGAAAAAAAGTTAGTCCCCTTGCAGCAAATCATTATGTAGCGCATTGCAGCTGAATTCCATATAGGTCATTGTGGAATGTCCAATATTTCATCGTCACATCAATTGCCGCTATGCTTAAAGCTGCATTCCGCTAAACGGCAGGCGCGGGTTAGGCACCTCATCGGACACAATGGGCAGGGCAGGGGTGCATCTCACGAAGGGAAACATGGGAAAAGAGGCACAGAAATTTAATCACTTGTGTTCTGTCACTGCCACAGGCGAAAAAAAAGTAAAAATTCCTCTTGGGACGACGACTATACCACCCGTACACAAGTATAGATTGTTGATGTTAGTGTCACACTAAAGGAGCAAAGACGTCTTTCAACTTCCGGTTTAGTGCGATAATCTCGATGACTTGTCGATGACCTAGCCTTGGTGAAAGGCCATAGACTCGTGATATTCTTCAGGCAACTACGGAGAGTTAAAGCAGGCAACATTGGCTCAAAACTATACAGTCACCAATCGTATATTCTCACACTGTGAGATATGAAAGTCATTCTGATAGAGTAAGAAGAACTCCTTTTTTTATTTCCTTCTGAGATTTTGTGGTGCTATCATATGGCATCGAATTGTCATTGCACAATAGGCCTACTCACAGTATATAGTTCTTTTCAATGTCTATCACAAACAGAACGAGTTCCTGCTGTTGGGCGACTTCACAGCCTCGGTTCCATTGGATTCCATGTCTTGCAGAATCTGCCGCAGATTCTGCAACCCGTAGATGTACCCGTAGTCGGGTCCCTCGTTCGCCTCCGCGACGGACGAGCTGGCAAAGTCAATCATCTTCAGGCTCACGTTGTACGACGGCGAGCGCATCGCTTTGCCCGCCTTGTCGGCGTCGCGGCCGAGCTTCGTCGGCGACTGCGGCGGCGGTGCGAGCCGCAGGTGGGGAAGGTCCATATCGAGTCCCTCGTAGGTGAGCAGCAGCGAGCTGCCGTAGAAGCGGTAGCCGGGCAGCTCCTTGATGACGGCCACGAGCTCCCGGATGGTCTTGCAAAAGTGGGGTATGAGCTCGAAGCGGAACCGGCGCCCGTTGAAGAGGAACTTGCCCAGTGCCTCGCGAAGACCCTGCTCGCTAAGTCGTCGGCCGTAGTATTTGTTGCGACAAACGAATGTCCCCCGATTGACATGAAAGACCTGCATGAAAGAGATGTTAAAATAACAGACAGACAGAGAGACGTACAAAGATACAGACACGGGGGGGGGGGGGAAGACAGAGATGGAGAGGGAGATTATAGACTTGTTTACTATTTTATATTGCCCTTCTTTTTCCTATCTGTCAAAAATGTAAATCAATTAGATTCATAAATCGACGCATATTCAAAAATACTCATCACCATTATTGGAAACATATTCATTTTCAAATGTGTCTGTTTAATCGTTCTCCGTTGTTCGTGGACCGACAGCATGGTATGTACTAGTAGTATGCTAGTATAGGATGTGTGTCAATGTAATCCAGTTGCATAAAACGGCACTATGTATAGTTCTCACTATGTAATTTTCCAGAAAACAGCCTTTAATACCAATTCACTCACCAAGTTTCAGGAAAAAAGGTTCAAACAATTATGCATTTTTCACCAGGTTCGAACTGTCTTGGAGGAGACTGCGCCTTTGAATGTTTCTTTAACAGATATATGGCGCTATACTAATGCTGTGGATCATCATCATCATCATCATAATCATCATCATCATCACCATCATCATCATCATCATCATCATCATTTCCTCTCTACGGAGAAAGAGCATGATTCTAATTTAGGAATGGACCAGCATAATGTACGTGTATATATATGTGTGTATGTGTGTGTGTGTGTGTGTGTGGGGGGGGGGGGTGTCATTGATTATAAACTAACCTGCATTCCGGCTACTCGTACACCCATGGTGGCGCTCGTTGTCGACGCACACTTGGCGATGTGCGTTTTCCGCTTGTCCTCCGTCACGTGATCGGCGTGCGATCTCGTGCCGATCTTGATGTCGAGGATGCAGGGGAAGTGGAAGTTCGCCGTGCAGTCTTCCATCACCATGAATTCTGGGATGTCGGGGTCAATTAGTTAAGGAAGTATCAGCACAACCACCGCATATATACATCGTGTCAGCCACTTCACTGATGGTCCATTCCGATACTTATTTCGTTCTCCTAAGTATCGTGATTATTTTAATACTTACTGCCGCTGCTGCTGCTGCTACTCCGACTACCACTACAGATACTACTACTACTACTACTACTACTACTACTACTGCTACTACTACTACGACTACAGCAACTACTACTACTACTACTACGACTACAACAACTAGTACTGCTGCTGCTACTACTACTACTACTACTACTACTACTACTACTACTACTACTGTAGCTACTACTTCTACTATTTCTACTGTACTACTACAGTACAATATTGTGCTGCTACTTTTACTAGAATTTTTTTTACCGATATTACAACTCATTTCCGAATTGTGGTTCTAACAATAATTGTAGATAATCATAACAGCAAATACAACTTTCACAGTGACGAAATGTCCCTTGTTGCAGTCAGGTTGAAATTAATATAACATGATTAATTCTTACTCGAAGTGGACACGATAAAACCATAACATTGGTTATGATATCAGCAACACTAATATCGTGTTTCTTTTTTCATTTTCTACAGCTGATCAGCTGATATGAGGGGAGATTTTTGTGCATTCAAGTCCTGTCTTTCAAAGATATCTCCTCTATTGAAATAAAAAAACCAAACTTATATCATGTTGTATCATTTAGTTTGATGATGCATGGCGTTTTGAAAAGATGGAGCTTTTATGAAGTAATTTAATAATTCCAGTAAAAACTGAATAATGTAAAGTCTTTCCAAGACAAACACAGACAGCTGACATCCCCCAAATCGTCATCATTTCCTCCTTTTGTTACACAGATTACACAGATAAACAGGACACCCGATCTATGACTAGTGTTATCGCTACATTCATGACAGGATTAATTCGTTACGTGACCTTATACGAAAGACAAACTTTCTTTTTTTTTTTTAATAAGAATGTTAATCATTTCTATTTTTGATGACTGAGTAATAGCAATACTAATAGCTGTAATAAAAACATGTTTCTAATACGTGTCTGTATGTGTCATGACCATTGTTTTAGGGAAACAGCAATGAAATTTTACGGAGAAAAGTGTCTGGACGCCTACAACTAGAATTAGGCAAGCAAGCTAGGCCAGCCAAGGTTGATTCATGAAGCCGATCTAATCCATAAAAGTAACAGAGGAAATGCCAACAAACAGAAGATTACTATTTTTTTAACTTCTCCTTGAACTATTAAGCTGTATAAAGCACGTTCGCTTCCCACGTACAGACATAATCATAACGCAAAACATGAAACTTTGTAAAGCAAAACTACCGAAACTGGAAAACATTCTTACATGTTCTGTTGATATGAAAAAAAAGAGCGTCTCGTCGGGGGGGGGGGGGGGAGAGAAAGAATCTAACGTTTGAACACTTTGTTACCAATGAGAAAACTGTCGTGCATTTAAAAATACGCACTCTTCGGTATATGGGTTTTATTTTAACATGATAATGCTAACTCTCGTTTCACAATTATTTATTAACCATGAATATGAATCAAAACCTATGTGACTTTGAAAAGTTCTAATGTTATTAAGTGCTGTCGCGAGATATACAACGCACGTATGAAAGGCTGCGTAATTGGGCCTGGTAATCAACAACAACAACAACAACAATGGATGGAAACAATTTGATAATATCGCATGACTTAGATATCTAGTTGCCTATTTGTTGCTTAATATTTCCATCGAGTGCTCAGTTCGGTATAGAGAGGGTCAAGAATCAGTCCGTTGTGAAGTAATGGACAGTCTTGATCACTGAGAGATAATGTCTGAATGATGTGAATTCAGCTTCAGTTTTAGTTTTATAACATTTCACCACAAATCCATCAAACATTCTAGTGACTGGACATTCTTGTTATACAAACCTTGTAAATAATGCTTATGTACATGGTATGTGATGCAGTCATATACACATGGTGATATATTAATTCACATTAATATTATAAAAATATCATGACTGCATGGTCAAGAGTTGTTTAAGAAAAGTGCACAACAAACATGTCGATTTCGGGAGTAACTTTTGTCGAATAATGCTCTCATTGTCGTTTCCTTCCCCCCCCCCTCCTCCCAGCCCGCCGCCGAAGTCATCCACTAGGCGTATTATGCTGATGAATTAAATGCAGTTTGGGGAAAAGCTTATTCGGGAGAAAAAGAGGAATCAGGAAATGTGATGATCGCATGGATTTGAAGTGGAAATCCACTTTATGTTCAAGCTGATCGACTGTGTAGAAGAGAAATATCAAGTGTACGAAATAGTGAAAGTTTCAGTCAGTGGGGATAACAATCATTCGTGGCCCTTCTGGGATACATTCGAAAACCACAAATACAGTGTAATGCCCGTCAGCGTATAGGTGCATTGAAGCGTGCATTTGTACGCTCATCGGTATAAGATCGACTCCCCAGTTGGGATTCTTCGGCTGTGTGTGTACTTACATAGAGATCAGCGATAAAGCTATACACAATTCGTTACGGGGATTCTCGATTATATCCGAGGCGGGCCATCCTTCCCACTCCATGGTATCCCCATGCTACCAGGTTTGTAAATTAACCCTTTCTCTGTCATTGAGTCAATTAATATGCACAAATTTTACACACATGTACATATTATAGAATGGAAATTAATGTAGCACGCTGAGTGTTAATTGGCCTGTCTTGAGGGGGTGGGCGTGGTCAAAGAAAAGGATACTGAAACAGTCAGCCGGGTTTCCCGCGTTCCTCATCTTCATGAGCTGTTGGCGCTGGCAGTACATGCTCCAGGGGTTGCAGCGTGCCGTGCGGACTCCCGTCACAGAGCGGTTGGCGTCCGACTGGTCTTCGAACAGGTCCGAGTCTTCCTCGTCCGAATTCACGTCGACACACAGGTTGCCGTTACTCAGCACACGTACCCTATAATCACGATACACACAGAACAAATACATTGACAGAGGAATTATTCATGAAAATACTAAGCTTCTTTCCTTGTATGGCTTTTTCTTTTCACGAGAAATGCGAGAGCGATTGAACACAAGAGTCATTCGGTGGCCGGATGTCAATATCACAAACTTGATGGTTCTACGTAGGCCTACATCGTTACATGTGTCACTTTGCTGCTCCTTTAAACTCAACGATACTCCATCACCCAGTGTAGTGACGAGGTTTTTAAATTACTTCGTATCAAGCCACCCAAGAAAAGGGCCGTGGTTTGAGGGAAGCCCGTGACTGTAAATCCGCACAGGGACAATGGAAAAATTGGGAACTCCCTAGAGCACGTTTTGATGGTAATTTTAAGCTGTATTATGACAAATCTAGACGTCACTAAACAGACAACACATTGTGGCATTATAGGCCAGTTGCACCTTGGAGAACCGGATGTCTACATCCCTCTGCCGACCACACCCATCCCCCAACCCCCAACTTACTTCTTTACACGAGCCATATAGTTACCTTGTATGATGCGTTTACTTTTACAGATCATTAACTTCCCTATAAAAGGAAACCACACGATATAAGCTTGTTCTTGTCTAAAAGCATAATGTTGAGGGCTACTTTTTTTTCCCAGGAACAATGTACATGATAATATTATTGCCTTGGAGATTTCAACTCCAATGGACCGTTATTCCTGGATATAAACTTATAGTTTCCGGGCACTACGTACTTATATAGTGGGCCTTACCAGCAGCAGGGCTTTGTCGAACCTCTGTGCTGCTTGTGCCGCCGATCCCTCGAGGAAAACCGCCGTCGCGATAAACAGTACGAACGCGATGTCGATTCGGGGGGCGGCGCGTGAAGGTTCGAGACGTACGGGGCTGCGTTCTCCCCCTCGTTCTCCTCGCCGTAGCTGCCCATGTCGGTGAGACTCAGCCGGTTCACGTCTTTTCCGTACTACCAGAAATGACAGAAAGGAAGAATATCACGTACAGCACGAGTCAACTTTGGGGAAACTATAACCTCTCTTAATCCCCGATTGCAAAGTTTTGTTTGAATATATGACGGAGCAAAAACATGATTTCTTGAAAACATTAAAAAGAAAAAAAAACACACACACACTTCAAGACCAATTATTCCAGAAATTAAAAGAAAATCACCTCTTCAGCAATAAACAAAACATTAAGTCACTCATGGAAGACAATACAATAATGTGCACTTATGATGATGGAGACAAAGTACAAAAGAACAGAGGCTCTCTGCATAATATTCATCGTACTCGAAATAGAAGGCAGAAAAAAAAACTGTTGAAAAATAAACGCTGCGTTGAGCAAAGATGTTACTTATCATGTTGTTCGAGTATCGAAATGGAGATCGACCGCGCGGAGCTCACCTGACACTGTGAAGACAACAGGTATCGACGCTCGACGTCGGCCGCGTCCTCGTCCGAGTCGAAGTACTGCTCCTCTCCCGCGCTGTCCGTGAAGCTCCCGCGAAGCTCTTTCCTCATCCCGACGGGATACGCCTTCATCGACAACCTGCCGTACTCACCCTCCTCCACGTACACGTCAACCAGACCTGTCACAGCATTTGAAAATAAAAACAATCCAGGTCAATCCAAACGCCTAGATTACGTATCTATATCACTCGCCGTCTGTGTATTTTGTGGTATACTTAACGCAAAATCACTCCTATCATGTACACGCTTCATTAACCTGGCCTGTTTCTGCCACATGGTTTTGTAATAACACAAAATCAGTTTAATGAGCCTCATCAGCGAATTTATGCACTACCTGACCCGCTGTTCTTGGAATCAGCGGGAATGGGTTTGCAAATCAAATTTATCATCAAACTTGCATGATATACACTGCGGAAACATATAGTCACGAGTGGAACGTTGACGATCCATGACCTGATGACTGGACGTACTTACTGTATACAGATTATAATACGATGAGCTATATACGTTCACTTTTAGCCACGGGCGAATGAGTTACTTTTCGACTATCAATATTACTACGATTGTGTATTTGGGTTATCAATGTTGACTATGAAATACCACCCCCCCCCCCCCAGAAAAAAAAAAGCTGTAGTGTATAGGCGTACTTATATATTGTACATTGAAAGTCTAACATTATGTAGTTTGCTAATAAAGATCGGAAAGGAGGAAATATCATTCCATTTCCCTGCTTGAAAATGCACAGATGGTCTACAGTTTATTCGTGGTTGCATGCTTTTACGTTTAGGCGGAGTGAATCGATCTTGCCCATGACAATATCATCTACAAATTGTATGCTCAAAGGGGATAGCTATATAGTGACTGATCAGTGGGAATCAGTGGGAATCAGTGGGAATGCTGGGGGATGATTGCTCCCATTCTTTTGGGATTCATTAAGAGTACATTATATATCTATTGTTGTGTGAAAATTATTTGCTTCAGAACTGTCTCATATTCAAGTAATGTGCAGTTTAATGCCCTGTCACTGTACAGGCATGCTAACCTGGAAACATTAAACTGCACATTACTTGAATATGAGACCATTCTGAAGTAAACAATTTTCACATAACAATAGATACATAATGTACTCTTAAATGAATCCCACAAGAATTGGAACAATCATCCCCTAGCATTTCCACCGATCAGTTACTAGCCATCCCCTTTAAGTGCGCGACTGGGAGGGCAAAATTTCAATTGACTTGATTCAGATTGACTTGATTACATTTCTGCACAACTATACTTTATGTGACGCGATTATTAATGAAGTATACAAACATAATGTGTGTC
This sequence comes from Diadema antillarum, assembly GCF_040938485.1. Lineage (NCBI taxonomy): Eukaryota > Metazoa > Echinodermata > Echinoidea > Diadematoida > Diadematidae > Diadema > Diadema antillarum. Next base: position 327,212 of record NW_027272395.1, read on the forward strand.
ATTGATATTGTCAGTTTCATAACACTGTATGGTAGGTTATACTGATGGCGGGTAAACAGTTTCCTTCCGTGCTGTTAGCAGTCAACTGCACCACTCAAACTCTATAATCAACCTCGGTATAAAACGAAATATGATATGGTTCTCTCGAAGCTTTTGAGCAGGGATGAGGGAGATGCTTTGAGCGAGCATGCAGAGACGTGGAAGATTGATATAGGAGTGAGAAAATAATTTTCGTCCACAGTGTTTGTATGTTATGCACCCATGCATGGATATATGTTTGTATGTAAAGGTATATGTCGGCAGAAAGAGAGAGAGATATTTATACATATGCTTAGTTATATGATATAGGGAATATAATAGAGAGAGAGATTATGGAGAGAGTATATGGAGAGAGTATACATATTAGAGAGATAATATATAGAGACTATACAATATGTAGAGAGATAGTGAGAGATATAGATAGATAGATAGATAGATAGATAGATATAGATAGAAAGAAAGATAGATAGATAGATAGATAGATAGATAGATAGATAGATAGATAGAGATAGATAGAGACCGAGCGAGAGAAATACATTGTACATGTATATCATGCAGTCAAACACAAATATAAGTGGTTGTGTCCGTGAGCGAAGCAAATTAGTAGAGTCAATTATCTGCACGTCACAATCAGAACGCTGCCATTGCACAGATGACTAGAAGACCATTGCCACGCGAAGGAGCTTCATGGCCAGCGTTTAAGAGTACACTTTCTCGAGGGATAACCAGATTACTGGTCATGTTTTGCAGAGATATGACCCTTTGACGATTTTTAAGCCGTGTTTGTTTGGTACACTTTGTTTTTGTCCACACGGTGAGAGAAAAGCACACTGATTATTGTATCCGCATTCTGCTAGCAAATGAAGATCACGTGCAACTGAACAACCCAGCACATGTACATGTCGGTATCGCACGCGAACCTGTTATTCATTTATTATTAGTCTGTTTTATCAGACGTGTCAATTTTCTTCTCAGCGTGCAACTCGAGAATGCTCTCGATTTAATTCATTCCGCCGTTGCCCACGATGCAATACCTGGATCCATGCGTTCAGTAATTTGATTTTGACAACGGCTCGCGAACGAAAATTTCGAGCAAAGACAGCGTGTTCGAGCATCGAACAATCATTGTCGGAGGTCTGCCGCACGGCTGTTCAGCCTCCATGTGATCAGAGAGGGTCTTGCATGTGCCCGAGGCCATTTCCGAAGTCTAATGCCATGTTCGTTTGCCTTAAAAGATAATAGCTTCAGTTATTCCTACTACGTCGATAAGAGTTGGTATACTGCGTCACTGCGAGAGGCCAATGATCTGGGAAGTCCAGATGGTGAACACAATGTGTATTAGGATGTTTTTATGCCCTTCACAATTGGTCCTGTGCATTGTCTCTTGGTCTCTGTAATTGAAACAAGCACAGACAATGGGTGGTCCACGTTGCACTTGATGGTTTAATCTTGTAACGAGTTCTTTCAGGGTGTGTGCGTAAAGAGTGGTGGAAAGTACATGAGAATTTGCTTTCACTGGTAGATGAAACTTATATTGCAAAGCTGTTATATTGGGGAACAACTACGTATAGCCGTTTCTGCCATTAACTGTCATCTAACAATGATTTTTGTCTTATTCTTTCCCCCTTTCTCAATCATCACAATAGTCAAGATTATCGATAAGTACCGTTTAACGAGAAAATCCAATCCAAATATATTTTTTTCCTGATAAAATAGAGTAAAATCTTACGAGTTTAACGGTAAAAATGTGACTGAAATCGGATGAAAAATAAGGAAGTTATGACATTTTGAAGTTTTGCTAATTTCTGCAAAACAGTTCTTGTACAATGGATATATATGAATATGCACATACTTGAGCTTACCATGTCATACCCTCACAAATTTCCATTGATTGTGTACAAACAAACAAAAAAAACGCCGAAAATTCAATGTTTCTGCGTGTCATTGAAGTCCGAAACATGACGTTATTCCTGTTTGAATAACTTCAGAATAGTGATCAGTTAGATATACGAGGAATTGAGCCTCAGTCATAAATGCGTTTGAATGAAAAACTGGACATTTCAAAATTTTATGTACAAACTATACGGTAAGTCGTGAGGGAATTACAAGTTCACTTTGCCATATCGCATATATTCATATAAAGTGTTTAAGAACTGTTTTCCCCCAAAATAGCGAAATTTCAAAATGTCACATATTCCTTGTTTTTCATCCGATTTTTATCAAATTTATACCGTTGAACTTACTCTTTCTTATCAGATTAACTTATATTTGGACTGGATTTCCACTTTAACGGGGAAGTTTCCTCAACATGTGGAATGAGTGAATGCAGCAGTATTACTATTGTTATACACGTACATTATTATGTATAAGGCCTAGAACACATCACTAAAGTTTAAAGAAAATATGACAAGCTGTTCTAAAGCTGTGAATTGTAGGCCTTGAAGTTTTGGGACCGCCATCTCCGAATGAGAAGATCGATATTAAGGAATTATCACGAGAATTCCAGAAAGTGTCCATTTTCTAGCATAATGAAACTCCAAAATTGATTTACTTCTCTGAGAAAGCAGGAGAATAGTGTTATGTTTATATTTCATTTAACATGATCTCGTGGAAATCTCTTCATAATTATTTTCTTTATATTGTCTTTCTACGTGACGCCTCGAACTGAATCACCATATAACAGTTGGAAAACTTCTCCTTTAATTTACAGATCACTGATAATCCACCAGTAGCAGCACAGGTGATACTGCTCCAAACTAACAACACATATTTTCGTTTGTCATTTCTACAATGACATAATGGATCTGTTCTGAGTGCATCAATAAAAGAAAGTCAGAATGGTACAAAATGTACCCTTTTGGCCACTTCGCAGGCCCTCAGCAGTTCATGGGTTTACTTTAAATACTCAGAACCGTGAACGCTCGTTAGTTTGTGCAATTTTAACTTGATATTTCATCCATTTAGGGTGCTATATTTCAGGATCATTTTATGCACAAATTTTGAGTGACATAATTATCATAACAGAGAACTTAATATCCGATATTTCCATGCAGAAACTTATTACAGCTAATTATCTGCAAGTCGTTTAAATTGGAACAGAAAGGATTTCAACATTGTCTTCATATTAAACCCCATCCTCTTGTAGGTTCATGATATTGAGTGTATTATATTGTTTTCAACAATCACAGATCAGACCGGGGTTTGTTGATGCGCGCAAACTTGTATAATGATATTTCGAAGAGAGGAGATAAAAATTGCTGCATATTTAGGAAATTTTACCCACAAAATACACTCTGATGACAGCAGTTTGCATTGTTATCAATGCTAGTGATTTTTACACCACCAAACGAGCGAAGGTATTATGTAAACAAGTCAATAGCTAGTGTTTGTGATCCCTTTCAGGGAATATAATTCCTACAAGGTACTAACTGGATGTCCTGAATTTTTGAGTTTGCGTATGTTGAATTCACCTTGTTATCTATCATGTGAAACGGCCCTCACGAATAACAGTGTATCAGCATGCTACACTGAAGGGTTACCGTGAGCAAAGAATACCGAATGAACAAACTCATGACTACTTATGGGGTGTTAGATATATTATCAACTACTCAATTTCTTCTCAAAGACGAAGCGTGCCATGCAGCGATGGCAACTGAATCATGCAGAGTCCTGACAAAAACGAAACGGAACCAGAAAATGCCTGTAGAATCATTTGTAATGATGTTGTCACTGTGACGCGACAGGTGAACCCTTGAACACGACAATGAGATAAATCATGGTAAATATATCCATACCCTCGTCTGAACTCGTTTGATTGAAAGGGTATTACTAATAGCTAGCACCGGCGACAAGAGTAAAAGGTCGAAAGATTCGACAAGACAATGTACCTCTTTATCACGTTTACAGGGGGAGATTACAAGAATAGACATCCGAATATATATCACCATTCGCGTGGTTAACGGGCAGGCCATTGTCTCTCGAATCCTGCCTCCCCTGCCACCCCCCCCCCCCCCCCCCCCCATCCTGGGCCATCACAATAGATGAACTTTGTAGCCACATTTCCATCTGTATTGTTGGTATGAAGATAAAAGGGTATAGATCGAGTTTACGAAGGCAGTCAGTGGCATTTTGACGTTAGTTGCATACCGTCTATTCTCTCTGTAGAAGGTCAGAACTTGAAATTAAACTCGCTACATAACACAGTTCAAGTTTATCACGCGGGAAGAGAATGATAACTGTCACGGAATAATCGAGAAAAAATGTTTCCCCCTTTACACCCAATGCCTTTCTCTTTTCTGTTACCTTCCTTTCCTGTCTGTTTTCCTGCATGAACGCCTTTTGGAGGTAGGGTGGATACGGGTTTAATATGTCAATGTTCTATATATTTGTCGAATATGAATATTGAAAGGTTGTCTGGATCACGGAGATACACGTTTTGTAGCTCCACGTCCGGGCAAGCATATCAGCATTAACTCCTAGTTATCAGTAGCATAATTTACCATTTGCAGATGAAACAAAAACCCAGCATTAATTCTTCAAAATAGTTCTAAAGTGTGAGTTAGGGATAGAAACAACCACTGTAAAAATTTGAATCAGTAAAATCAATGTTAAGTATTGTTTATACAAAATGTGAACAATAGTTATAACAAAAATGTTTCCTAAACCGTCTACAGTTACGGTTTATTGCAAAAGATACTGATATCTCCTTATATTTTAGGCTTTATTGCAAAAATTTTATATGGTAGGATGTTTTGTGGTACAACAGACCTACACATATGCATGAAATGTGACATCTTGAACATTTTTTAAAATCACTGCTCCCAAAGGTAAACAGGACCTTTAACTCCTCGTCCGGACGTGGTAGTGGCAATTGTCGCGGTGGCAATTTATCTTGTCGCAGCCTACATGGGTAAATAAAGTGGCCCAAATTATCACAACATCGTCCGGGCAACATTCGGCATGGATTGAGCGTCTTAACACGCAAGGTAAAACAACAACAACAACAACAACAACAACAACAACAACAACAACAACAACAACAACAACAACAACAAACACAACAACCATCGATCCAAAAGCGATTAAAAACAAACAAACAAACAAACAAACAAAATAAAAATAAAAAAAGGAGGAAGAGATTAGCCGGATTCGATTCCCGTCAGGACAGGTTTAATCGTCACAAAGAAAAACTGACGAGGATGAAGACGACGAATCGGCGCTCGCATTTAAATTTGGAATTTTGTAATGATTATGTTACGTTGCTCAATTTAGCAGCTCCTTCGTGTGTGTTTTTTTTTCTTTCTTTCTCCCTCTCCATCTTTTCCTCCTTCCCCTCCCAATCTCTCTCTTCTCAGTCTGAGCTCTATGACTCTAAGAGTTATGGGACATCCATACTTGGGCATATACAAATGATATTTTGTTTGCAATAAAGGACGCTTACACATTAAAACAGAAATCAGAGAAGAAGAAGGAGGAGGAGGAGGAGGAGGAGGAGGAGAAAAAAAAAACCCTGTGAAAAGAATACGAGTATACGTCAATCAGTATTCATCTCATCTGAACGCCCAAATTCAATTTACATTAAACACGTTAGAGGGGGAAAATAATTTTAAAATGATTCCTTGCATTTATAGAGTACTTTTCCTGTTCACTGTAAGAAGTAAAACAGAAATGAACTAAACTAAACATATCTCAGAGGGCTACAGCGCCCATACACAGAACAGGTCTGTGTTAGTCAAGCAGGCTTTTAAAATTACAAGGATCTTTATTCCCCCCCCCCATATTTCACTTTCCCCCTCCCTCCCTCTCCTCTCTTCTCTCCATCTGTGTAAATTTTCTTTCCCCCCACCCCAACCTCTCTCATTCTCCTTTTCCGAAATCTGAGATCCAAGTTGAGAAGAGATTAGCCGTCGTCTGTGTAGAATACAATTAAATAGAAAATTAAAGGGCGGTGAGTTGGCTCAGTAGCGCGTCTGCCTCACGATCACGCGGCCCGGGTTCGAACCCGAGTCTGGACTCAATGTTGTGTGTAAACATACCGTCCCCTCTAGCAAGAGGCAAAACACTCTGTCCCTCGGATACATAAAATGGAGGTCCCGTGTATGAGAGAGTCACAGCTCATGCACGTAAAAGATCCCGCTTCATTCATTCATCGCAAAGAGCTGTTAGAAGTGGTCCCACCCCACATCCAACTTGGAAGACCAGCTTAGTGTAGCTGAATATGGGCTATCCAGCCATCTTCACAGATGGAAAATGGACAACAACAAAATAGGGAGCTTTAGATTTTAGACGCGCGGACGTTCAGAAAAAAAAAACATATGTTCTGAGCGTGCGCAGAAGCGTGCGTCAACTTGACCCGCGCTACTGCGCACGCTCAGAACATTTTTTTTCCCCTTTGAACGTCCGCGCGTCTAAAATCTAAAGCTCCCTAATGATACAGAGCAGCACGATCCCTGCTAATTTCCCAGAGGGAAAAGGGGGAAACGTGACGCGCTATACTCAGTAGTTGTTGCCAGTACAAAACATATTGTTTATCTTCAATGCCTCTGCTTTCGCTACAATATTTGATAGAAGACCATTCCCGCGCGTTTGGGTTAAAAACAACTTTTTAAATGAAAAGAAAAAGTAATGGAAAAAGTCTAAAAAAGATAAAAAGGGAAAAATATCAGTGAAAAGATATTTGTTCTTTAACAACTATATACAAAATCCAAAGAATTATGGACGCTGAGATTCGTTGTGGTTTCACAAAATTATGTTTCATTATCATAAATATTAGCCATTCAACGAAGTGATGGGCCTATAACCGCTCTTTCAGAGCAAAGTATTATGGAAGCATGATTTTCTTCTCTTTTTTTTTAATCGACATTGTACGGACAACTGCTAACAAAATAATGCCAGTATTTATTGCTATAATGATTACCACTCTGTATTAGAACTTTTGCCATGGATATTATGTTATTTTGGAATTCATCAAAATGGACTTCAGTCATCTTTGTAATACAACTTGTGAGGTCAGAGCGATAGCCAACGCCTGTTTTATTCGAATGAAAAAGAAAATGTAACGTTTGTATCATTTGCAGACGTGTCTTTTATTTTCCATGAGGTGAAGGGGTGTTGTATAAAGCTGGCTTGAATCTGTTTTTGAAAAGAACGCTCTGCAGCATTAGGTTGTTTAAAGCCTTTCATTATGATGTATTATTTAGTTTAAGCATTGTAATCATGTCATCTAAACTTACTTGTCACTTAAGCTGATTAGAGAATATTAACTGACGATCTTGCAGTTTTTGTTTTTTTTTTTGGGGGGGGGGAATGTATGCTCAAACAACAATGTATAGATGGCAACGTGTCAAACGTCAGATTTGTCACGTTTAAGATCCTATGCTGTCATTTTTTTTTCATTAGTTTTTAACGCATTGCATCTGTATTGTTGCGAATATTTGAAATAGGTCCAAAAGGGGAAAAAGAAAGATGGAAGAAGAAAAAAACACAAATCGATCTATCACGGTGAATTCAGGTAATTGGGGAAGACATCCATGTTGTATGATGCTAAAAGGTCATACCATGTCTCCTTGTGCATCACATTACTATCATGAAAAGCATTCCTCTGCAGGGATTTGAACAACACAGCAAGGGGATTAAGAAACTCTTGGATCACCATGCATGCTAACAAGAAAGACCAACACATTTAGGCATGCATTAAATGTCTGACTATCCACATTGATCCACAGAACTGTTTCTATAGATATTATGAAAAAAAAAAAAACATTAGTGCACTTCTTCTCCTCCTTCTTATTCAGGGTGTGACAGTTTTGATCAGTAACAACTCCAGGATTTCGGCAACCTCATTGTAACAGAACGATTCCATCCCTATATAGGTTAAGCGCATGAGCTTGGTCGTCAGTGAGAGCAAGATAACAACGGAAACCCCGAAAGTTATTTTCTACCATTCTGCTTCGCAACTGACGCGTTGAATTGCAAGGGGATACTGAGCTGTGTCGATAGCAACAACGGAAACAGCACGCCATATACACGATGGCATATCTCTCCTGTAATTTCGATAGGGCCTTGTTTCCTTATTGAAGCTTGTAGGATCGCCACCTGAATCACTGATGCCATTTTCCTACTAGACAGAACGAAAAAGGAAAAGGTAGAAATGTAAGCGCAGTTGCCATGGAAACAGTGAAGGACAACATTTCTCCCGGTAGCCGATTTCTCTTCAATGTACCGTCTCTCAAAGAGCACGTACTTGACACAATTCGAGAGTCTTCTGCAGCATGAAGCCTGCATGGCAGTATAGCCGCCAGTAAGAAATGGGTGAAAAGTGGCTGCTGTGTGCAGACGTTTACAAGCCCTCAAAAACGACCCAATTACCGATGACCGCATCTTTCTTCCAGACAACGAATCGGAGAACGCGCGATCATGTCATGAAAGATAGAAGAGAGAGAAAAGGTATAGCGTCGAGGAAAGTTAAACTGAGTTGCTGAATAATTCATACATTATAACGTAGCATGGGCGCTGATTAAATTGTATGCGAAATACATCAGTTAGCTATTAGACGATCTGCAACATTTCTCTCTGCAAGTGTTTACTTGAGAACTAAACAAGTAAAACCTTCCTACTTGGCATTTCACGCACCCCACCCCCATATTAAAAACAAAAATCCAAACTATCTCAATGCGACTGTCACAGAAACAGATATGGGCAACATCTCTATACCATGTTGACTTTCGACATCATTCCGTCCTTTCAACTTGTGATGCACTTGACACAATTAAACATCTGCAAACAAATTCAATATGACTTCAGAGATGAAACAAAATTGGTAATCTTCCCCTTCCTCGATTTTTTCAGCATTAGGCAGTGGATGAAATGCACGAGCATATCATGCAATGATCGGCATATTCCATCCGAATCAATATGCAACAATACCATTTTGATTTTAAGTTGAGAGGACCCTGACATAATTTAAAGATAAATTCAACTTCCGGTGGTAGATCGATTGTTTCAATTAATTTTATTCTACTATATCCCTAACTCTACTTAAAGTATACACTGCAAAAAGTCCGGTGTTAAATAGTGAACACCAAGCTGGTATTAAATTTTCGGTGCTCATTTATGGTGTTAAATTAACACCTCCGGGTGTCATTTTCAAATATAAAACTGTTTTTTGAAGAGTTTCTTAGTAACTGCACTTCTTGTTGATTTTTAATTTAAACAAGACGATCAAGAATTTTACATTAAAATACTAGATTTTTGAAAAAATGTGAAAATAAATTTACACCACAGTAACACCAGCTGGTGTGGTCTCGTATTGAAGCTGGACGGGTGTTAAACCATTGTTATTAACACCAACAAATATCAAATCAACACCATGTGGTGTCATTTTTGAATTAACACCAGTACAGTGTCAAATTAACACCACGAAGTGTCAGGTGAACACTTTTCAACACCATCACAGTGCATTTTCTACACCTGTGGGTGTGGTCCTCTATTGAAGTATGATCGGTGTTAGATTTAGCACCCATGGTGTTAAATCTAACACCGATGTTTTTACAGTGTAGGCCTTCATAATATTACGTTTCTTGCATAATGTTTCTGTACATTATCATTCGCGTAAGTTATTGTATAGGCCTACCTTTTGGGCGTCCCAGTCACAAGCTTTGAATAGCTTATGACCATCCACACACAAGAAATGTACATTCATAACCAAGCCAGTATTAATCTAGCGCTTTTTCTGTACAAACTCAAAGCACTTCATCTGTAACATATTCCATGTGCAAACTTGCTGTAATCTTTATCATTTGTGTACAATGTCTGTTTACGCATTTTGTGAAAAACAAATCAAGTCAAATCAAATCAAATCAAATTGTGTCATCCTGGTGTGTGATTTGAAAACTTACAAAAATGAAAATTATCCGAATTAAAAGAGAGAGAGGTTGACAAATGTTTCGACAACAGTGTAAATTTTCACGATATTGGCAGGAATCAAATCTAATATCCGTCTTATGCAGGAAAGTCAGTCAAGGCTCCCTTCCCTTCAATAATACTGTACTTGCAAGCATTCTGAGCTATTGGTATCAACCCCCCCCCCCCCCCCCCCACCCCCTCCCCTTCATTTCCTGGTCGCCTCCAACCCTGATCCAGTGTGGGCCTCAGTCATCTTTTGTTATGCGGCGAAGGTCACTTTGAGTTCTAAAAGCGATCAAAAAAAAAATACAACAATGTAGGTTAGGAACAATCGGATTGAAATCTGCTCGTGGCTCACCGGAGCTATCTTTATAGTATAGTCAGCACTGAGTCAAAACAAGCTGCTAACTCCTTCGTCTATGGAGCTTCAAGCTCCTTGAATTGGTCAAACGTATAAGGAGCATATAACTTTACATGACCCTATAGTCAGACGCGCGGCGTGAAGGGACAGATGGTTTACGCAAATGATCCTGCCAAAATCATCACGAAAACTGGAAGGTGATTTAGTGATCATTAATTGCATAATGTGGGGGCGCCCTCGAAAGGAAACTGGGTCATAGTGCGAGACCAGTTTAGTGCAACATATCACAAATTTCATTTAAAAGCATGGGTGTTCTGCCGAAGATTATATCTTATATTAAGGAATATCACAATAATAATGATGATGATGATGATGATAATGATAACACTAATAATAATAATAATAATAATAATGATAATGATAATAATAACAATAATAGTAATAGTAATAATAATAATAATAATGATAATAATAAAAATAATAATAATAATGATGATGATTACCATAATAATAATAATAAACATGATGATCATAAAATGTCAGAACTATACGTAAATGCATACACTGCCTGACGTCTCGGGTATACAGATATGAAACGTCAGTTTCAGGCCATATTTGTTAGACTGGCAAATGTACGTGTGTGTATGGGGGAACAAAAGAGTTGGACATTCCTCTTATTTTTTTCCCATAACGGGAACGATTCTTTTTACTCCTTTTACATGATTTAAAAAGACGACGCAATATGATACATGACATACAGAGGCTTTTCAGGACAGCACTTAACTTTCACAAAGATGAAATCATTTCTCGAATTGCTATGATGATATTCTAAACCAATGGTCAACTATACCACCTTTTTGATCAGTTATATCTGTGGTCGACTATACAACTTTTTAGATCAGTTTTATCTGTCTTCAAACAGTATTGTACTTCAAATCACGCCTTATTCCACTCTTCGTATATCGCATGCGATGTTACACATTTATGGAGATGAATGGGAAGACACACAATAACAATTCGCCCTACTAATTAATTGGGACGACCCTCGCCTTGTCCCCAGCAACCTTGTCCAATATGAACGTTATCAACTAAAAGGCCATTCAGACATATAGCAAATAAAAAAAAATTGTTTTTAAAATGGAAGTAGAACAGCGTGACCCTATGTGCTTTTGGACGTGACTGTCCCCTGTCTCCCCCGGCGTCCATCAATCGAAGGATGAAACTTCGCCAAGATCGAAGGAAATGTTTTGCTTTGCTGACAGCGAAACTAATAGTCAATGCATGTTTGCTCTGCACCTTCTCGCGTTGTACTGACACATCTTCAGAACACAGAGAAACAGCGTAAAAGAACTATCTACACATTGAATCTAAATTTGAAATTGAAATTTCAAGCCAAATGGATTCCTATCGATATATATATAGGCCTACACGATGTATAATATCATTCGTGCATATACTTTAGACAATGAACTGTCCTTATCAGTTGGACGAAAGTCAAATTGACTCATAGTCATGTACCGCTTTGAGTCATTTGATAAACTATTGAATAGAATAGAATTGAATTGAATTGAATTGAACTAACTTGAATATTCTTATTAGGATAAAAAGGGTGAGTAAAAGGTGAACATGGGAGCTGAATTGAGATCAAACTTGCCCTTGAACACGGGGACGAATTCGGCGAGATCGTTTGGCATCCGCTGGTAGAACCGCACCTCGTTGGCGTTCTCGATCTTGCACACGGATTTCTCGTCACACTTCATCATGGCCGCGTGGCCGCCGACCTGGTGCTCGAAGGGCATCAGCAGCACGCAGTGCGATATCGGAGAGCGCTTTCGCGACTCCACCACGTCCTCGGTCTCTTCTTCGACATCCATTTCGCCGGCAAAGTTTGGCGTGACGACAGGGTCCTCGAGCGAAGTGCAGCAGTCATTGAGTTGTATCGCGTCACAGCTGTTGTGGATAAATGCCATTTCTTGGTAGTTCGGTAAAATGTGAAGGCTCAAACGTAGGGGAAGAAGCTCTAGATGTCGATGCTCTTCTAATGCTGCTACCACCCACTAATCAAGAGAGGAATAAATGTTTGTTTCTGTCGATAAAGTACCGAACCACAATCGACGCTCAGGACCATTTGCCCTTCATTAAGCAAACCAGACCAAGTTTCGCAAAATAAAGTCACACGAGCAGAAAGACAACCCGTTCGTCACCTTAAGTTCGGGAGCAGTGCGTTCAGGCGATATCGCACAGCTGATACGAGTCATTTTTTTCCTCACACAGCAACGCGCAGATAGCTTCACACATCCGCAAATTTAGGCGCTGACCTGGATAGGAGCGACCGAAACAATGGGGGCCAAGAGACGAAAATGCATGCGAGAGAGATCCAGAGGCTGAGTACAAACATTCAAGTGCCATTGTTGTATACGCACAGGGCAAAACGGCATATATGCCTCGATCTCCGCAGCTCTTCAGCCCTGCCAGAATGCACGCAGTGCCAACATGATCGGAAGCACTGACGGGCAATTTATAATGTGCAAGTGTGTGTGTGTGTGTGTGTGTGTGTGTGTGTGTGTGTGTGTGTGTGTGTGTGTGTGTGTTTGCGTGTGTTTGTGTTTGTGTGTTTGCTTGTGAGTTTGTGCGTGTGTGTGGAGGGGTTGCGATTCGTTTCATCTTTCAGTAGCCACACAATGAAGCTTGCGACTTAAAAGTGATACCATCTATTAAACAATGGGAAAATGAATTACAGACGAAAATACATGATAATGGCGTCTTAACTCAGCCTCAGGAAAGACATACTATCGCATAACTTTTCAACAAATATCTCATGGAAACTTCCATTTTAATTTGAGTTAATTCGTTGAGAAAATGAAATATAATAGTATCTACCATTTCTGATAAAGAGGAAAAATTTAACTTTTTTGCGTTATAATTATGAAGCACGAGATTGCTCTTAAACATTGTAATTAACAATGGCAACTTAAAGGATATGGAACAATATTAGTAAAGTCAAATAAATAAACAAAATATCGTCGCATGAAGACAAACATATCAGATGTAACTATTTTCTTTTTTTTCGATTTCATTCGTTTCTTTACATTCCACTCGAATGTTTGAATAAACAAAATGAATGTGCAGAACATTATAATCTCCTGTCAAGGAGTACGCGTGAATCTTTCTACTTGAAGGTGCAGGTAAAACACATACACATATACAATTCACACACACACACACACACACACACACACACACACACACACACACACATTACGCAAGCACATACAAACATACACATACATAGCCTATATACCGTACATGCAGTACATAAATAAAGGTATAAAGGATAATTTTTTTTTTGTATACTGGATTTTTTTTCTTTTCTTTTTACGGGGGGGGGGGGGGGTGGAAGGAATACCCATTTGCCACAATGATATTTTTTGCTTGTATGAAGAAAAAATCCCTTGGTGTACACGCTTAATTCAAAATTGTATTATTTCTTTTCTTTTATGTTCAACAATTCCCTGATGTGCTTCCTTAAGTTGGTTGGAGAGGCCCAAGGGTCATAGTGATTTTGATTGCTTTTTTTCCAACCCCGGCTCCTTCGGGAAGCTCAACAGGGAAAGCCTGACACTTTGTTTTCTTGTGTTTTGTTTGTTTATTCTGTTTCTCTGTTATCACTTGTATTGTTTTGCAAATGCCGAATAAATAATAATAATAATAATAATAATAATAATAAATGAAGAAGTGAAACTAAGAGAAAAATCTACATTGTCTTCTCATCCATTGATGCCATTGCATTCATTTAAAAAAAGAATAAATAAGCGTTTAACCGAGTTCACTGCATTTTCATTGAATTTCCTTTGATTGAAATCAGTTAATAACTAAGAATGTTTGGTTGCTGTTGTCATTACCTTACAGCTGGCAGTGGGCCATGCATATAAAGTTTCATAAAGAGAAGGCAGGCCCGAATTCACGAAGGTGGTACAAATGAAACTATGGTTTAAACCATGAACAAAAACCATTGAGCGCCAAGTGTCGCACGGAATATTCCGTTACGAATATTTATCATTATTTTCGTCGACAAAATGACCGTTTCGTTAACGAAATTATCATTTCGTGGACGAAGTGTTCATTTAGTTACAAAATGTCATTTCGTTACAAAATGATCATTTCATCGACGAAAAGACTGATTTCGTAACGAAATATTCCATGCGACACTTGGCGCTCCATGGTTTTTGTCCATGGTTTAAACCATGGTTCATTTGTACCACTTTCGTGAATTCGGGCCATAAGTCCATACCAACATATCTGTCAGTTTTTAGTAAACCA